>NC_041363.1:7810962-8160962 GCF_900634415.1 Cottoperca gobio
TAGAGGTTTTAAACAAACCTCAGGTTACACAAAGTTAGTTGGAAGAGAAAATGAAGGCAAACGCTAAAATTATTGCACAACAGGGTGGAGCTGCGGAGGGATACGTGTTACTCTATCCTGATTAACAGGTCGCCATGGTAGCAACTGTCACAGGGTAGCCAAGCCCTAAAGCATAGCCTGCTTTATCCTCTATTTTACTCTAAATGGGAAAATAATTGACACAATGAAAGTGATTGAGACCATACACTCAATATGAAAATGTTTACTGAGGAAATAAATCAATTAAGAAGTAATTAAAGTCGCCCCTTGCTCGCCATTAGAAAGATTGCAGGCTTAAGGCACGTCTATGTGACCAACAATATAAATATAAAACGACAAAGTTGTGACAAACTAAATCTATCCTTAACATTTTGCTTACATTTGCAATGATGAAATGTTTTTGTCTTTTACTTTCATCTTTATCTCATCGCTTTCATTTTTTATTTTAAAACATAAATTGTATGTAGTCCATTTGTCTCCACAGCCTTTCCTTTCATGCCCAAAACATCCCCACTGTGCACCTGGTGTACAACAACTAATGCTTTAAAAGATGGAAATATAAATCTGTCTTACAATTAATACCTTTTTCTTTCCTCCACTGAAAACACTACATATACAACACTTAATCATAAAGTAATATCTCTCTGGCTTTCTGCTGAATTACCCTCCGACTCCAGCATGTTTCCTCCAGCTGATTAGGTGTACAGACGAAGGTTCTCTGCATTTCTCCACACATCCGTTCAGAAACAAGAAAAGCACCGGCTATTGTCTTGAGCAGTCCAACCCTCTCAGAATTATGTGTATGCGTGTGCGTGTGCGTGTGTGTGTGTGTGTGTGTGTGTGTGTGTGTGTGTGTGTGTGTGTGCGTGCCTGCGTGCACACATGCGTGGTTAGGAGAAGGAATTTGATCCAAATGTTCTAATCCTTTTATGGAACAAGTGATTCCTGTTGGTGGTCTGTTTACCTAATCCCCCCCTGTTTTGATCAAACCTCTGAGTTAGTGTTGGATTAACTGATTGAGTAATTTGCTTCACTCGTCCCTCGTGACAGCCAATTAGCACAACTGGCCCTGCTACATTCAGAACAAATTGCTAATCTACCATCCCATCAGTAGGTAATCACCATTAAACATAGCAAAAATCCCAGTCAGGCCTAAAGCTGTCAGGCCTCTGCACTAACTGCTAATCTACTGTCTCTGAATACCTTAGTTTGCCTAGTCCTCATTGGCTCGTGGCCAAGAAGCAGCGATGCTCTATGTTTGAGCTAGTCGCCTGTCTGCCTGCCAGCGTGCCCTGTCATTGAGATAATAGGTTTTTTTTCTGTCTGTTTTTGTTCAGCTTCTAGGCTTTTGTAATAAGGTGTCAGTCTTAAGGTGTTTTACTGCAGGGAGATTTACCTGCCGCATGTTCTACTTCAAGGAACTGCTGCTGGTGTAAAATAGAGACTTAAAAGACTAAATGGATTAAGTGACAGTGGAATAAGACATTGTTGTCCTGTTGCTTGTTCATTATTTAGAAAGCATCCACATATATCAATGAAAACTGTGAGGAAACTTCAATCACTTTAGTAAGGGACTATTTCAACACAATTCAGTATAGTGTTCAAGGTGTTGAGTTAATATTTTTCCAGTTCAGCAGCATGCCAGATCGACTTTCAGAGGGGATCGACTAAATATGAATCTACACGCAGTGAATTGTGAATCGCATGCACACACTCGCACAGGAGCTCCAGAATGTTGAGCACCTTCAGTATAACCCTTCCTTTGTGCATTCACCCCAACTATTTCTCTTTCCACCCCAAGAGCAATAAATCTCTTCTCTTACTATGCGTGTGTTAGTGTCTGCCACAGATTAGCTGCGTGATTTAAACTCTTGAGGCTGACTGTGGAGGCTTTTTGGGGAGGGGGAAATGACCCAGTTTGCTACTGACACCCCTGACTCCTCTCCTCTGAGGTGAAAGGGCTTTTACAGCTTCTTTGTTTTCACTGTTTGCCTAAAAGAGTTTGGAGGACGTGCTTCAGAGAGGTGACGTGCCATATGGGCATGTCTGAGGAGAGGGGTGGTGTTGTGGAAAATATACCTACGAGCACTCAGAAATAAAAGACAGTTTGAAGCAATGTGTATAATGCAGAAATACAATGTGCATTACATTCCGGAGAGAGATGATTTAGGGAAGATTAACCCCTCTCTCAACTGAGTTCCAGAAGTAATCCACTATTTATGTTAACAACGAAGTTAACACCTCTTTACAAGATTGGTTGTTTAGGTGGATTTAAGTTCTCCACCAATTTATAAGATTATGGCACATGTTGCAAACTCATCCTTATATCACACCCATGTATTGTATAAAACACTTCATCTTAACCTTTGGTAAATCATCGGTTGCTTAGCCTCCAATCTAGTTAGAAGTGACTCTTCTATTGTCTTTGACTGATTTGATTCCAACACATGAGCAGTACATGCAGTTTACCAGAGGTTATGTCATGGAGTCTTAACAGTAGGAATTTTTACTTTTACAATGATTCCAAGAGTCACCTCAAAGTTACTCAAAGCATCATCCTAATACTTTATCGTCTACAAGTGATCTTCCTCAGCGACCCTCTGAGACGGTCAGGCCCACTTCTCTTTTTGTTTTGTAAGAATGTGTGTTTTAATTAATGCGCCTCTTTGAGCCGTGCGCAATGTGACGCCGGTTTCCTGTTGAGTGGTCGGTTTTTGGTTTGCGCAGCGTGGTTTCTCCCACGCCACGAGGAAGGATACACACACATCACACAACAGCTGTACCAGGTCCCGGATTACCGCGCCGGAGAGGAGTCTGTTTGGGTCTCTCTGCTCCTACTTGCCGTGTATGTTCTGAAGAGCGAGGACAGATTGGCTGTAAAGCAGTTTCCAGGCGACAGAAGCGGAACCATCAGTACAGTTTATGTCTGAAAATCACATGGAGTAAACTTTGAGATTTTTTTCTTTTGAGAACAGAGGAATCTGGCCACCAAACAGCTGGATTGATGGGAAAGGAGACTTTCCTCGCCGTGGCATGACTTTACATGTTTGTTTTTCAAATGAGTGAAATATTTCCAACTTTCTAATTTTTTTAATTCCAATTTTACCCAACATTGAATGTATAGTTGACGCATCTTCTTGTTGAATATCATTGCAAGGAGAGACTTAAATGAATATTTAAAAGGTAAAGCGATAAAAGATTAAAACGACACTGGGGATCTGCGCTATGAAATATGTATTTGAATGTGTCAAACGCTTCTGACCCTGTGACCTACTAAGGTACATTTTGTTTTTCCACGCACACATTTTGTTTTAGAAACGAATCTTTTATTTCAAAAAAGAAAAACATTGAATGATCTTCATTTTTAAAAATATATCGCACTTGGACTTTTTCTTAGGTAATTACGAGATAACATCTCTGGGTGTTCCTTTTAATCTCGCCTCCCCTCATGACGAACACCAGCTGACACGGTAATAATTTCTCCATTTATTATCAAGCCAGTAAAAAGAACAAAGCTCCCCACCCCGCTATGCTTGTGTGGTGGTGTGGTATTTGCTATGTGTTTGTTTAAAGGGGCGTATAGGCTGCTACAGTAATCTGTCCGTCTTTACCCCCTCTTTCTTCTTTTTAAAAGTTCATTACCATTACCAGAGGCGCGTCGTAGGGGTTAATTTAATGCCGAGTTGGGGAGCGTCAGGGCGCACACAGTGGACTTGTTGTGTCGTTCACTCCTGCAGAGGCGATGCCCTTTTGTAGAGAGGTCTCTTGTCACACAGAGGACAGACGGCATTTACAACCGGGACACAAAGAGAACAACTGCATTTTAAAAAGCTCCATTATTTCCCCGCAACCGCTGGGTGCTGACTGTGGGTGTTTGAGAAGATCTTTGTTGCCCGGAGAAAAGTAGAGAAGAAGAATACGCGCCGTGAACGGGTTGGGGGAATTTTTATAGACAGGGTTACTACAGTGCAGCCGTCATCCACTTCTCCGACCACCTATGTTTGCTTTCCCGGAGTCTTGTTTTGGATGAAGAGCTGAACTTTTACGCATTGTTTTTACGCACTGATTGTGCCTGTGCCGGACACTGTCATAATGAACTTTCTCTCCGCGGTACATGCGGCATAGCGTTTTGAGCCGGATCATTAACTTCAAGAAGAAGTCGTTTTGTGGATATCAGCCTAAAGGATGCCAGTTGATAAATTCGCAAACATGGAGGAAAAACTGTGGATATTGGAGGACCTCAATATGATGTATATTCGTCAAATTGCACTCAGTTTACAGGTAAAAGTTTATTTCAATTTCCTATTGACCATCACTTGTCTCTGGCCCTCTGCACGTGGATTTGCTGCTCTTATTTGCCCTGTTCTCTGCAGTTTTTACACAATCTCAAAGCTGTGGGGTGTGTCAGTGGCAGAAGCATGTGTGTGTGATCATGTCTCAGACTGTTTTACTTTCTTTTTCTTGATTGATTGATTATCCACACTGAATACAAACAGGCTTACTAATAACTTATCCCCCCCCCCCCCCCCCTCTAAAGTATATAGTAAATCACTGTGTTAGCTGACTGAGTCTGCAGCTGTGCCTCGGCATGTTGTGAAGTTTACAGAGGGGTTGGTTGAAGAATCTTTCTATGGGACAAACAAGTCAAGCTGACACTGGTGTGGTCTCCCCCGTTGCAGATGGCAAATGTTACACTGACAGCAAACAGAAAACAACACTGCATGCCATCCATCTCTCACTCTGTCTCCCCTTCCAACTGGAGTTCACACACAGTCCACGGCTGCACATATGGGCCTCATAAGTAAGGTTTTGAGAAAGACTGAAAGCAGTCATTAAATAGGTTTTAGGTAGGACAAAGGTTTATCTCACCACCTTTCCACAATGTGTTCGTTTCACTGTTGAAATAGCTGAACAATGTGACTATTCTATTCTTAACAGAGTTGAAAGAAAGGAGATACACGGCCATTGGAAATGTTACTAAAATTTCAAAGGGGAATTCTAATATACTTTTATTTCTGGCCCCATAATCTGAAAAGATATGGGCCATCTGTGCTGCAGCTGTTTAGAGATGTACAAAGCAGTTTTCACTTCATCAACCGAAATCCCATCCAAAAAGCCTTCAGCTGTGTGACAAAAAGGCAGTATGATGAAAGCGATATCACACACCGGTGTGTTGTACCTGCTAGCAGTTTGGTATCATTTTCATGTGTGAGGTGTTTTTTTTGTTTATCTACCTGTGCCAAGTGCCACAGAGCGTGCCATATGTCAGGCTTTTTTATCACATAAGAGGAGATGCTTATTAAACAACACAAACTCAGCCTTGTATGCAACATGCAGTCTAATTCTTTCTGGGACGTTATGGTACCCAAACTGTTGGTCTGTCATGAAACTCTGATTAAACTTCAGAGACACTTGTGTTGAAGTCTCAAACCAGCTATCACAAGGTCTTTTTTACCAACAAGTTGACCAATCACTAATCAGCGTATTAGTTCCTGTCACAGAGCCTCCTTTGATAAGGACACTCGTTTACAGCTCGGACAGAGACTTGAAAGTGGTACTTTATCTGAATATTGAATCAAGGGCATTATTGTGGAATGTAGAGAACAAGCATTTCTGTCTGAAGATGTTTGCGCATTTTAACATGTAGTTGTCTCAGTTCCAGTGTTATTTCTGTAAATGCAATTGCAAGGGTAGGAATGTATGAATAACAAGACGATGAGCCCTTATTTAACCTCGCGGCAAAACGTGCTTGTCGCTGCTCCTTCTTCGCAGGGAGTTCAGAGGTCAGGGTCGGCTGCAGAGATGCATTACTCTGCAATACCCAGTGAGGATTTCAGATCGTTGGATAGAAAGTTGTGCGCGTCTTCAACTCATGAGTATTCTTGCTGGTAAACACTCACTTGTTTGCTCACTCCCTCCCCCCATGTCTCCTATGCCTTGGTGGGTTTATGAGACAGGGATTCTTTGTATGTGGCCGAGCTGCACAGCCCACAGTCTAACTGTAATTTCAGCTAGCTATGGATGCTTTTTGCTCCAGGGTCTTTCATAAATGTCCTGCTGGGTCTTTATGACTTGCAATTATTATACTCTAAACCCTTTTCACCTCCTTTTTGTTTTTCCCTGAGGCGACATATATCTGAACGCCACTCCCACCCCATGCACACACACATACTGTAGACATACATTTACAAACTATACAGGAGTACAGCTACTGTTTTTCTGCGCTGGTCATCTCGTAAGATAAGATCGTCTGTCGTTATAAAAAGAACATTAAAAAGTGAGAAGATGTCCTGAGGTTCCAGCATTCCTTAGGCTTGTATAATTGCTGTGTCAGGAGGGGAGAGAGAACAGCCATTGAGCATTTGCAAGCTCAGTAGGAAGAAACCTTTCTGCTCTTCGGGTTTTAACAAGTCTGTTATAATAAGAATATCTGCATTCTTGGCTCCAATGCACTGTTTTCTTTCGTCTTACCCTCCTCTCTTATTTAGTCACATGCAAAGTGTAAAAACATTTTGCTCACAGAATACAGATGAGAGGTGGCTGATGGGAAACAGGAAATGGTCTTGAGAAATTACTGTTTCCCACCGGGAACAACAACATGAAGTTATTGAACCTGCGGCCATTAATGGACACATACACACTATTTCCTGTCAGCACAAACCCGGATACACACAGATGAATTTTTTATTTGATTTTAATATCCTGGTTTCTTTTCCTATCTTGGTTCTCAGCCCTCTTCCCCTGGTCAGGCTGTGTCCCCCTGTCCTGTCCCCTTCTCCCCCTTGGTAGCTCGAGGGCCTTAGATGGACACTTTCCCCCTGTTCTAATTTTAGCCTGCAGACTGGCCTTGAATACATGGATCGTGGCTTTGCCAGAGTTAAATGTGGATATTTGTTAACGGGTTTCTGAGGTCATTCAGTTTTGCGCAAGTTATAAAAGCAGGATTTGTGTGTTGTGTTCATTCTGTAAATCAGTCATTGTTGGTGAAAGTACAATGCTTTCTCTGTGCGTTGACCTCACTGGGTCTGGCCCTACTCCCCTCAGAAGGGGTGCAGCCTGGGGCATTAAGCTGCTACTGATCATACACAGTGATATCATCTGATGCAAGGAAAGAGATCCCTTTTTTGGGTTCTGCTGCAGTTGTTGTATTTGTTGAGGTATTAGGACCCAGAACTAACCAAGCACTATGTGTTAAACCTGTGGAAAACACCAACTGGGAGGTGTAGCTACATGAAAATATGTTATAGATCAATTGTGGTTAGAAGCTCCTCAAACTATCTGCTGAAAAGCAACACTGAAATACTCCAAAGTTCACTATTTGAGTCTGTTTTTAAAACTTGTCAAGTGTTCAGTCCCTTCAGATTTTAATGAAAACATAATTTCCTTAAATGCAGTGTCATCCTACAGGAGAGTATGCTAGTAATCAGGTTGATCAATTACATATTTCATTTGAATATTTATCAACAAGATCTAAATAAGTCCTTAAGCAAATAGACAGATTGACCCTAACATGATGTAGTCATGAAAGCTCAATCTCTGACCCTTGTTGACGATGAGCTCACGTGGGGGGTCAGGTGGGAGTTTCTCGTTGCCTCACCCGGGACTGTTGTTTGACCTCTCACATGCTCCCAATCCCTAAACTTAGCTGTGGCCATGCTTCAGATAGTTCTGCGAATTCTGGTGACCGCAGGCAGGTGTTAAATATCCATTGGCTGGTATTCATGCAGCCTCTCATCTGATCCCAGATCGCTGCCTTGACCGTTTGATTGAGTGGCACTTATCAGAAGTTATCCAGATCAATGCAGCCACAGAAACATCTTTTTTTATGATTCAGTTTGTCCCGTTGCACATATTTGTTGTCATGTGTCAGAAAACTTTCACTGTGGCTTTGTTTGCTGTTTCCATACTGTATATAAAGCCTTCTTAGTATCAGTCCTGGTAACAGATATTTCAACCCCACAGACCTCATGCTTTCTAAATGTAGGAGGTCGTGGAGGCCAAAGGTCACATTGAGTGCAGTTATTTCCTGCCTGCTCTGGAACAGTGAATCTTCTTGTGCAATCTAGCTGGACTGATGAATCTCAACCTTGATGGTGAATCTGTAGAAGAGAAGATTAATCGTATTTATACTGGGACAGCAAAACGGTGCATTACCTGGGCCTAGACTCGTAGTTGCATTACATTTTTATTTGTAATATTTTAATCCTTTTTTTTCTATTTATGTTATTCTCGGTGATGTTCTTCTTTTATTGTTCGCACCATTCATTTGTTCAATCTTCTTTTCATTGCCTTTTTTGTCCTTTGTGACAAATTCCTCCTTTGAGCATTGCAGTCAGTATCAATATCACCTTGCATGAAGAAGCAGTCAGCAGTTTGTGTGTGTGTGTGTGTGTGTGAGTGTGTGTGTGTGAGTGTGTGTTCAGCTGTGAGGTTGTTTAGGTAGCCTAAGTTACACCAGACCTGCTTGCTTCAGTGAAAGGTGTGCTAAAGCTAACAGCGCTCGCTCTCCTGATACAGGATACACAGTAATATCTGAGCCAGAACACATTCCTCCACAACGGACAACTTCATCGTGCACCTCTAACCTGTCTGTGTGCTTCTGAGAGTGTGTGTGTGTGAGTAAATATTTGCAAAGAGTAATAAGCCAATACTGTAAGCTATATAATCAAGCCGAGTGCTTTGATTTGATTGGGGACATTAGGTCCCTCATTTCATTGCGAGCGAGAGTTTTAATGGGCTTTCTGCATTTGTTTTGAATTAGATGGAAGAGTTCTCTACAGTATTGCAACAGTCTCAAATGAATGGAAATATCCAGGTTTACTCACTTGATAGTGGGTTTAGTCTGTTTGCTGTGTGTGTGTTGTGTATTTGTAAGTGTGTCTTTGGCATCTGTATCACGGATAGCTACAGTGGGTTCCAGTTCTTCCACTGCTGTATGCCAAAAGCAGGCACAGTGCGTGTGAAGTAGAGGAGAAAGAGGGCTTTGTATCACATCACACACCCATCGCTTCCTACCAAGCTAACTCCTAACCCTCACCTCCCCGTTCAAGCCTTCCTCTCTCCCCTGCCAACCTCAAGTACTGACTTCAAACCATCTGGCTCCCCACCTTACCTCTGCACCCCAACACTCCCATTACCCCCCTAGACTTTACTACAGTGCTGTACATCAGTCCTCACCCCAGCCGTCGCCCTTGCAGCGGTTAGGAGGAGCAGCACAGGTCTGAATAGGCACTTTGTGTGAGCAGGAACCAGTTAGATGCTGCGGCCTGAGCCAAGCTTCCTTTAAATAACAGCAGGCAGGAGCCAAGAGAGTGAGAAGTTGAAAACTCAAAGCCAAACCCGAGAGGCGCTGTTATTGGAACAACGACCTGACTCCTTGCACCTTCCCAGTCGGTTTCTTTTTGTCATTCCCTCTCCGCGCTATCTCTGTCTGGATCCGTTCGATGATTTCACTCGCTGTTCTCCTTTCTCTCTGCCTCTATCTCAGCTCCCAGCCCTTTCCAAACTCTTTTATCTCACCCTTCAGCGTCACCTTTCTTTAATCCTGCTTCTCCACACTTTCGGCTCTTAACAGGGCACGCAAAAAGACACTTTGGGCTTTATCACTGAAAAGATTTTCTTTTGCAGCCGCAAAGAACATTAGACTCACTTAAGCTGTTTAAATTGATACTGCGGGCATTATTCAAATCAGCACGTATTGGATTTAAAGCTATGTTGGACCTTTTGTGTCAACAGCTCAGAAGCTATGGTTTTTAAGAGGTATTAAAAAATCTGTATTCCTTTGTAAAACATGTAATTAAGAACGTCTGGACATGTTCTGGAGATGCAGCTGGCGGCACAGGCTGTTTAATCAGATGGTTGTCTTTGAAATTGTGTGCGAGTGCACATTGTGTTACAAAGAGCATTTGGTAATGTGTTTAATTGAGCCTGTAGATGTTGCTTTTGTGTTTGTCCATATGGATGCAATTTATGCTCGCGTCTGTGTGTTCTATTTGTGTGCTTTCCAGCTTGTGAGAAAAACTCTGTGTACATGAGTGTGTGTGCAAGTTTATGGTTCATGCAGTGACTTTATTGATTCATGTGTCTTTGGTGAGGTTTATGTACAGTATGTGGGGGAGTTTGAAGTGTGCGTGAATACATTCAGTCTATTTCTGTGTGTTCCTCAGCTCTGATCTCTCTATCCCTCTCAGCACCGTGTTAGTGCCTGGAACAGAGGGTAGGTGGAAGTCAGAGAGGCGGTGGACCAGTGTGAAGCGAGAGCTGTCTAAACAAACAATTACCACTGTTAAAGCAATCCATTGCCTAATAAAGTGGATAGCATCCGAAGCATCACCAGCATTCTTGTGACTCTACAGATTGTGTCTTATGGGGCAAGAGTGTGTGTATGATGTGTCTTTAAGCAGCGAGCCAAAGTGTAATTGAATCACTGCACACTGTGGGATCATTGGGCACTAAGTGTGTGTCTGTGTGTCTGTGTGTGTGTGTGTGTGTGTGTGTGTGTGTGTATGTTTGGCAGGTGGAACAATTCTGTCAGCATTTGGAGAGCTGCCGTCTGGCCATCTGAGTCCATTCTGCTTGTATCAAGGACAAGAGATGATCTCTTCTCTCTTTCATTTATGATGTAATGGCGTTATTGCCTCTGTCTCCATCTCTAATTCTCACAGCATCTGTAAAAGACCAAGTAACATCACATAAATAGCAGTTTGGTTGTTTCATTGTTTACTCATTTGAGTCTTGAGACAAAACTTGAAAAGGCTGAGCAGATGGCCTCAGAGCATCCGCAGAAGGCTTTCTTATCACTGCAACAAAAGACAAGTTTGAGTTTTATGTAGCTTCTGTGGTTGGATGCCTTAAGATTGATGGTTGTGCTGTGAAGTAAAAGCTAAACGCCAAGGCCGAACTGTCACGGTGGAATGCCAGGGTTTAGATGTGCGTCAGCAGGAGCTGGGGCTTAAGGCTGAGGTAGATTTGAGGACCAAGGCTGCTGAAAAGGGGGCCTCTTGTTGTGGTACGAGGTGTTGAGAGGCATGGCTGAGCTGTTCCACCCCCAAACAACTCCCTCCTTACCCATAAAAAAAAAAAGCCTCACTGTCTGCCTCACCGTGATGAGATCAGTGGAACAAACTCTCCAGCTGGATGATGTCACGTTTGGGACTTGGGGTCAAAATCTAAGGGTCACATTAAGAGAAGATGAGTGTGTAACACCCTTTGAGAATTGTACACCGGCTGTTGTGTTAGTATCATAATCTTTTCTCCTTTGTGCCGTCACCTCGCATACTCAAACACACACATAAGCACACACACACACACCTTTGACTCCGTCTGTGTCCTCCTTCGCCCCCACCATTAGTGAAACTATTAAAAGAAAAGCTTTCAGACCCTTCAGGTTGTCAGAGTTGAAGGATGTCCATCTGTCGGTATATGTGTGTCTAATCTTGGCATCATTAGGAGATGAAAAGGTTAATCCACTTTATTACTGGGAGACTCAGAAACAGGACAGTTATTCCTATTGGTTCTGGGGAGAAGCATGGCTCGATGTGATTGGCTGTGATAAACAGCTAACCGGTCTGAAACCCCCGCTCCACCAAGCCCCCCTGAAACACAGAGTCATTGGTCAGTATGTCACTGAACACAGATTCGCTGTTGGTTGTTACGTAACTACATGTGTAAGTTTATTGGGGCACTATTTTGGGCCTTCATAAAAATACACACACAGCTTGTGTCCTCAAAGCCTGTAGCCACAGCTGTCACTGCAAAATCCATCAAGATTGACGGTTCGTATATATAGCTATGAATATGATCACTGTTTATGTAACTTGCATAATACTAAGGTATAGGTTGCAGTAGATATGCCACTGAGGACTTAAGTGTCTCCTGTCTGTTTGGTAGCACACTTGACATCACCTGTTCTACAGCTCCTCAGGCTGCCTGGCACTGGGAGGGAAACACGTTTCTACATGCTTATTGGTCCTTGCATAAGACAAAAGCCATGACAGGCACATAACAAAATAGACACATCTTCTCAGTTCAACAGTAAAGGAGAGGGAGGAATGATCCTGTTTCAGTGTGTAGATGTTGCCATGCCCTCTCGTGGCCAATAGGGGGCTGATAGGCTCCCCGACATGAATAAATAATAGTTTTCATTATTCCTTCTCAAATCTCAAAACAAGAGATTCTGTTGTAACACGACTGATGAAAAGTAAAAAATAAGAGAGCCAATAAAATAATGGTTACATGCATACTGTAAGAAGGCTTCACAACTAATAAAAAGGAATTGCAATGTATTTATTAGAAAAGTGTTTGCCCCAAATTTACCTAATATTCCATTCCTATATGTTTAGGAACCATTTCTTAAAATGCACATTTTTAAAACATCAATTTTAAGTCTAGTAATTGAATGTGTTGTCCACTACAGTACAGTGTAATCCTGATGCATTGCACTATTTAGCTAAATCATTGCAATGATTGCCACCGTAAAACAGCGGCCTGAAAATACAGTGGTAACAGGAAGAGAAAAGCCATCACACTATGTCCGGCCCCTTGCAATAAAACAATTGAAGCTTGTCCATGTGCTCCAGCGCTTCCTTTGGGTCAGTTTATGTGAAATTGCCCAGAGACCTTTATTCAAACAGGGCTGTGAAAAAGAGGGTAAAATATGTGAAAGAGTAACACGGGTCTGGCACCAGTTTCAAATCTGCACGAACCAGAGGTGTGAATTTTTGCTAAGCTTGTTTACTGTGAAGTTACTCCTCCAGGCCGTGATAGGAATTACTATTTCATTCTTATTCAAGCTCATGAAAAGATTACAAATTACACAGAAATGGCATTAAAATATGTCCTATAATTAGCCACATTGCTAAAACAGGCGTTTCTATCTACAGACGGGAGGAAGGGATCTGGAGGGATGTACAGTGGAAGAGGAAGAGAAATGTTTGTCTCGTCAGTGAGTCAATAGGAAGTGCTCGAGTCTCGGAGGGAGGGGGCTGAGCAGGTTAGCGTGACTCGAGGAATGTCCTCTCATCCTGTCCAATGCAGTGTAATGACACTGGGAAGGAAGGCAATCATTCATTCAGCTGGTCCCACTGAGTCATTCAGCATGGGAAAAACTGAAGCTGGCTGTACAAGTACGAGTCTTATCTTATGTCCAGATTCATTGACTGTGTATGTGTTGTTGTTGCTCAATACCCTATTGCTATTTAACAGGTGACGACACGGTTCAAGCCAACCACTGTATTGTCTGTGTATGCTGCTGTATATGCCGGTATTGTCACTCACGCGTGTTGTTCCCTGAACCCTTCAGTGAGTGTAAATGTGTCTCAGGCAGCACTTCTCTGGCAGGCTCTCTGACACGGTTACTTGCTGAGGAAACCTTAATCTGATTACCTGTAGGATATTTACAGCTCTAAGTCCTGAGTTATCAAGGCTCATCTTGTTTTTGTTGCACACGTCTCCTCACACGGAGAGATGAGCAGAGAGAGAGAGAGAGAGAGAGAGAGAGAGAGAGAGAGAGAGAGACATTTGACTTTGTTAACGTTGTTGTTGGTGGTGATGAGAGAATGCCAATGAAAAAGCCCCCCCCCCCCCCCCCCCCCTCCTCTGTTGTCCTTAGAGGTGAAGGGCTATTTTAACCAGCCAGATGTATTATTGCATCATTGAGATGGACTTTATTGCTCTGTTGCCATTAGCCAAGTCTGCCCACAGACTGACTCTCTCCTCCTCCATCCTCATCCTCCTACATGTCATCTGCTGCATCTCTGGTCTGTGTATCTCATTCCACTTCTCAACCCACAAACACACAACAAAACAAGTGTTGCGGTTTTTGTCTCCCTTCACCGAGATTGTATCCATTCCGCTCTGCTTGATGTTTAGGAAAATGTTAAAACGATAAACATGTTTGACGCTTTGCAGTTATTTCCTGCAGATGTAGATTTGTTTTACAACATTCTTCCTGGAGACGAACTGAGTCAGCTGATTCACCCTAACGCCGGTTTATTCCCCACACTTAATTCTAGCCGGACTCATCTGTGTTTTCCGTTTCCACCTGCCCACAAATCACTCTCATCCATCACCGGCCGACAAGGCGATGCACTCTGCTGCACAGCAACTTCCAGCACATATGGGCCGGGCAATAAGCAGTGGCAGGCACAGAAAGAAAAAGGGCAGAGAGAGAGACGGATGAAGATTTTTATTTTCTCCCTGTAGTGATAGGTTGTTCTGTCAGTAGAATTACATATAAATGTACCAACTGCGTGCTGCATCACACTGTGAGGTTTTAATATTGGAACATAATATTGTTCATCTGTAGATTAGGTTTTTATCTACAATCCAATTACAAGTAGAATCATTACATTTTCATTGCCAACAAATGATTATATTAAACGCATATTAGTAGAGGAAATTAAAATGTGATATAGTGACCATAATTTATTTATTGCATATGATATCCCTGTGCCAATCCTCTAGGGGCTTAAAATATGTTACTCCTTATAGTTTATAGTCCTCTACATGTATATCTCCTCTATGGGCTCGCTTACAAAGACAGATATATCACCTTAGGGAGCAGAATTGTGTGCCTCTGTATCTGAACTGCATGGAGGTTTTGCTATGACTGCCTTGTGGGTCTAGTTGTATCATTCGATTATTAAATTAGTGAAACACTGTGTGATCAACACAAATGCAGAGATGATGGTATTTATAAACATGCAGGTTTTTTTAAATCATGGAAGCGAGCAAGGGCTTGTGAGAAAAGAGGGATGCTTTGCCTGTACTGTTGACCAGTGCCTTGTGAAAAAAAAAAAAAAAAGTTGAGTCATAACTTAAAAAAAGAGAAACGTCTTTTTTCCATTGTGGGCAGTGTAGGCACAGAGCGACCACAGTGGATTTTACTGACACCCTTGCAACCCACTTCAAACTATTGCCAAATTCAGGGCTGTCAAAAACTTCTCATGTCAGTTTCTCCCAAATAGCTTTAGACCAGTGGAGTGGACCCTGGAACTCCATGGGACAGTGTACAATGAAATGTATGTCTGTGGACTGACAGCAAGAAAGCCTTGAGACACTTTTTTTTTTTAGTAGGACTTCATAATCTAATTTACCGCTTGGTGAATGTCAGTGGAATGATACTTCATACAATTGCTGCATGCCAACACTCTTGGGATTTTCATCAAGGACCCCTGGAGGTCCCTGGACACAGCTTTGAGAGCCACTGCTCGCTCTGCTCTGCTTGCGTGCAGCTACACAGTATCTCTCTCTCTCTCACACACACACACACACACACACACACACCCGCCTCCTCGGAAACGGCTCTCGGTTGGTCCATCAGACGGTCAGTCTTGATACTCCCGTGTGCTGGTGGTGTTGTGTGTGTGTGTGGATCCGGACTGGAGCTCTAGAGCTCCTAGGACGACGACAGGGACGATAATGAAGACAACACAGAGAGGGGTTGTAACGCATGACCGCTATCGATCCCACATTGCCACGAGTGGGGTTTGTGTGTATTCTGCGCAGATCCGTAACAACTTCTGAGGTTTATAAACGGCGGTTATTTTCGGATTTTCAGCGCATATTTCATTGTGCCTATAAATGGAGGTTCCTCAAAAGGAAAATCTGAGTTAAGGTATTTCACGGGGTGTGTGGGACGTTTAACGGACCGTGGTGTTGCGTAAAGCGCCCGTGCTGCCAGTTTTGGAGAGTTTGGAAGTCCTCGTTTTTGGATAGGATGAACAACTCAAAGAATCAAATGGTAAGATGTGTTGATTTATTTCCGATAAGATTCAGAGGAATATAAGCTTTAGATGAAATGGTAAATGACTGTCAGCTGTAGCCTAATATACGTCACTCTTCTGGTTAATTCGTCCCAGTCAGATCACACAGGCTACTTACCTCCCCATTACCTATGATCCGAAGAGATTTGGAGACATCTGATTGGATCTACTGTTGATTATTAAAAGTCTACTCCGATAACGATATAAAACAAATGTTGTATAGGCTACTCTTGTATGGAGAGACGCAACAACGCTATTGAAAACCTTGACATTTTAAAGTTGTCTTGTTTATCTAACAAGTCTGCATTCCTGATTAGACCTTATCAAGACCTGTATTAAATCAATAACGCATTTAGATGAATTCGGCTCATGGGTCATTCAAACAGCGGATGTTATCATTAAAATTCCAACTTTTAGAATTGCTCTTCACTGCCAGCCATGTAATTTCGTATGTGGAGGAAGATTGAGGTAAAAACAGCTGAATAGGTTTTAAAATGTGAATTTACCGGAGGAAATTGTTTAATTAATGTTTAAGATGTATGCTGGAATGCAGAGTGGTACCTAATGATTTGTAAATTACGTGAATTCAATTATGTCATTGTTCTTTAAGTTAAGGAATTCTATTAACAATCACAAATGTCTTAAAACGCAAGGGCAGTCTGTCCCGAACTGTGCCAATTGTCTATGATTGGCAGGTGTGCCTTTTTACATCAGGGGACAGGCACATTTCCTGAGGCCTAATGACCCAATTTTAATACTAATAATAATAGCAGCATTGATTGTCTTCCTTTGTTTGTCACCTTAAATAACTGGTTCTCTATGGCTCTCTGTGCTATGCCTGTGGGTTGCATGGTTACATTACTAGAGGGAAAGTTTCCCCTCAATTTAATGTTGTCTGACTGTATGTGTCATATCACCCAGCCTGTCAGGGTTGGAACAACGTGACACAGTGGGATATTGCTGCAATAATGACTTACATCTCCCAGTCATCCCCCTTTCCCCTCTCTTGTGAATAAATATTTCCTTAACGCCTTGAATTGGCAACACAAAAATAGCTACACTTAAATTGAATTCTGGAGCAGAAAATACCTGTGCATGTGAGAATATAATGCATTGCATTTTTTCCCACAGCTATACAATTACAAATTGTTTTCACAGTTCACATAACAGACACATGTCTATCATGCATTTCTATTCCAAGAAGCGGATTGCTGTGCTTTCCACTAAAACACATTAACCAAACCACAAACCACAGTAAAGTGCTGAAAATAAATGAGAGCTATTAATAAAGGTTCTCCTCAACATGCTAAACCCGTAAGAAGAGTGGTTAGATGTCCTGAGTGTGTGTGTGTGTGTGTGTGACAAGCAGTTTGCTCTCATAGTTTGTGCACATTTGTTCGACAGACTGGTGGCTCTGACTCTAATCAACTTTTCTATCATCACTGAAACTCTATCCATCCACAGTTTAGCCAAGCTAGCTGCATCTCTGTCTGTTGATTGCCTTCACTTTACTTAATGACGGGCTGCTTCCCTGATGTGAGAGAGAGCTTGAGTTTAGATTTAAGTCTCATGTTGATTTAAAAGGTCACCTGCTTCAACCTCACTCAGAGATTGAATGAGCAAGACAGATGTGATCTTTCCATTCCTGGAATACAGCCTGCACTGCGTGTGTCTGTGTGTTTGGGTGCATGTGGTTTTGTGTTCAGTTTGTCCCTACCACTGTTAGAACCACAGCCATCTCTGATCATTAGTAGTGAAAAGGTCACTGATGTGCCAGAGCTACGACTTACTTGATCTAGTCTTCCTGATGCTTTTGTAATGCACATTTAACTATATTCATCATATGCCGCAGTTAAACTGGTCTTGTTTTCTGTTAAATGCATTGCTGCTTGTGCTTTTGATTGCATTTGCAATTATACAAGGGGGGTAGAAACGTCAGCATCCTCTGTCAGTTTACTCGCCATGGAATCCTTCGGCCCGTGTCTAACAATCAATAACCACTTACTGCAGAGAAGCTTTCTGCAGTCAAGTCTCTGTCTGTCCACCCATCTTTCTGTCTTTCTCTACAGATCTATCTGGATGGGTATCTCGAGTGTGTCCTCTGCTTGTATCTGTCTGTCTCTCCTCCATCTCTTCCCTCCCCAGCCTTCGTCCACCTCTGCAGTCACGTGTGATTTCTCTTGCTGCCTCTCTCTGCCCCTGCTCTTTGCTGCTGTGTGTCTGCAGTAGAGGTCATTATGTGTTCTTTGCTGATATTGTCCATTGCTTTTTCCCTGGAGCTAGCTGCTGGGACTGAGATAGGTAGGGCTTCCTTAGCATGAGAAACACAGGGGGAACTGGGACCCATTACTCTGTGTACTGCACGCCATGACAGTAGCTGTGCAGGTGGGGGATTGGACTTTGTTTTTTGTGTGTGTGTGTGTGTGTGTGTGTGCATCTCCTTGAGCCAGTTTTCTTAGGACTAGTGAAAAATGAGCCACTTACACCTTGTGTCGCCACAATATTGCCTCACTGCCCATCCAATTATAGATCTTTTAACTCGCACTTATTCATACACTCTCTTCCTCTCCCTGGGGCTTTCTGACTTTTTCAGTCTCTTGCCAGCTTTGGTCGTCTTTCAGTTTCCAGCTTCATGACTCAAATACACACTTAATAAAGCCAGCTCAAAAGCCGGCCCGACATGCTACGGCAGAGCTCTCTCAGTAATGCGCTGTCCTATCTTTCTCCTTTTAGAAGCAAGTGTTGTGGCAGGCAGAGTGGCAGAGTTCTCGATGGGTTTGTCCTGGCATGAGCGCTTCAAAAGCCAAAGAAAAGAGAGGGACGGAAGAGAGAGTGAGGGAGGGGGTTGATGTAAGAGGACATATCTGTGTAATCATGGGACAGCGTTTACATTTATGCACCAGCAGGTTTGTGGTGGGGCCTCATGATGTTAATTTTTGGTGGATGGGGAAAGGAGTGTGATGGACAAACAGAGTACAAGCAGATAAACAGACAGACAGACAATTAGAGAGGAGTGATGACCTGACGATGCAGAGGGAGATTGTGACGGGATTGATGGTCATGGAGGAGAGCGCTTAGTCCCACTGACAGACAATCAGACAAGCAGCTAATGCAGAGCTGCTGGCAGCGAATCAAAATCAGACCCGGTCCGCGTCTGTCTGTCATGTCTATCCGAGGAAGCAGATGCTGAGCTGTCAGTCATTTATACTGCGCTGTTTGTCAGGCTGTCCTGGCCTGCTACCTGTTGTGTGTTGGTGTGCAAGTTTCCCACCATTTTAAAATGCAACCGCACTGCCAATCCATGTTTAGGTTATGTTTGTTTAGCGGAATTGCTCTTGTGTTACTGCTATGAGCGAAGCCACAAAATGTGTCCACAGGCACACACTTACTAGATCTGTGGAAATCTATCATAATGGATAATCCATCTGGAAAACCCTCTATCCTGCTCCCATGGCCCTCTGATTAAAAGCTGACATGGCCGTATAGAATCGCTAATAATATTATCAAAGACATAGCTCTCAAACACACACACACACACACACCATTACACACCATTTCTTTATCACATCATGCTGCTCACATGATACCTCACTGTGGGTTGGGGTTGGATGTCGCAGACAGAGAGAATTGTGTGGGAAGCATGTGTGTGACACAGGACACAAAATAACTCATGGATTTGCTTAGTGAATGTGAAAGGGGTGCGGTGCACAGTCGATGCTTCACACCCGAACGGTCTGCTGCTGTTAACAATGAAACACATTTACTTGGGTTTATTTTTCTGTGTGTATGTGTGTCTGTTGACTGACTAACGTAGAGCCTCCATAAATACCACCACACTGAGCCAGCAGTCAGTGACTGTCAGACCTCCGTTCTGCATTTGTTCCACACTGGAAAAACTTGACCGACATGGACCAGTTCTGATATTTTTAGATCGACTTGGTCAACAGCCAATATTTTGGAAGCATGCTTATCTTCTTTAAATAGATATATACATTTATTTATATATATATATATATATATATATATATACACACAGTACAAAGAAAATTAGATTAAAATGCAGCTTTTACACACTGCTGTGTTTATGGAGGAACTGCCATCGGTAGCTTCCAGGCAGCTAAAATGTCGAATAAGTATTTAATGGAAGGCTATTAGTGGTCCAATTTATCAATATTACCTTGATTAAAACGTGCTTCAATATTGGCTGTGTAAATGGCCTAAATGTGTGTTATAGGTTTATTATCCTGTGTAGATGAATGTTTGTATTAATTCTCTCATGGCACATACATAAGCAGGACAGATAAATAGGGTTCACTTTAAATTGTAGTGTTAGACCATGCGAGACCCAGACTAGCTTTGTTCATGTCAGCCTGTTTATGGAGATAGAAGCTGTGCATTGTTCTGTGGTAGCTGAATAAATATGTTGAACTAGTGTCTGTTTGTTTGTGCGGTATCAGTGTGCAGATAAGTGGTGGAGTAAATGAGTTTGTAGAAGTTTATAGTTTGAGTATATGTAAATGTGGGTCCCCAATCTGTTCAAGTTGTTCTGGAGGGCAGAGATAAGAACCCTGCACACACATGTGCACATTACACACACACACACACTTTCTGCAATTAATTATATTTCCTCTCCTTCTCAAACTCACTTGCCCTTGCTTCCTCGCTGCCCCCAACTCATTTTCTCCCCGTCTCTCACTGAACTGTACACACGCTTGCACACACAGTCGCACATTCACAGCACATACACACTGACACTCTAAGGGTTAATGTCGACCATTAGTAACTAGAGCAGACTGTAAGTGCTTTAAAGTGCCAGAAGGGTGGAACCAAAGTGACAGATTCAGAGACTGTGGGTGGATCTCACCTTACATGTGTTCCCCATGACATTAATATGACTGTCCTTAATCAAAGCATTGTAACAAATACTGCTTTTATTATCCAGTGATAGAAATACACCCCAGGTCTTAATTCATGGCAGCCATTAATAAATGGCAAGATCGTAAAGATGTCCTTCACAACAAAGCAGTTTGCTGTCTTACATGTCAGATCCAGTTTTAAGACTGTGTTAGATCTTGTTTTTGACAAAGTGAGTGTAGGAATACTTACATTTCTGAAATCAAGAAACTGTTACAATTGCAAAATAAGTGGCTTTTATCAGCACATGAGGTAGAATCCCCCAACTCACCGACACACACACACACACACACACACATACTGTAGACACATCCTCTATCCGAGCCTCATCTGTCCCTTTCTTGGTCGTTTGCCCTCGGGGCACAGGGCTGAGGGTCAGCTCAGTCATATCCGGCTTTGCTTTGACTCAGCTTAGAAGTCATGCAGCTTCATGAATATTATAATGAAACGCATTCTCTCGCTGGTCAATAGTCAAGGACACACATGCACGGATACACACAGCTTCACCATAAGAGTATCTGCTGCACCTCCTCTGCAACGGATCTCACGTGGCACAGCACATGTGATTATACATACACATGTGGCCATATAGTCTAAATAAGGCAACAGTGATGAATAATACAGAGCAATAAAAGCAGCTTCAACTACCGAGCTGTTGGCTAGAAGTGGGGCTCAGCGAGCACACAGAATACAAGAGAGAGAGACAGACGGAGAACATTGCTATATTTACATGGATTGCAATAACCCATTATTGATTAAGACAATAGAAGCTGTAAACAACATTGTTTGATTGCTTTTATAAGTCCCAAGTTGTAATTAACATAATTTAATTGTGGAGAGAAGACAATAAAGTAATGGACACAAACACAATCAATATTGCTCATCTGTGTACTTAACAGGTATAAATACTTGTATAGAGACGCTGCTGGATATATGGGAGTTTTTCATTCAAACTAAAATGTTCAGATAGTTATGGAAATGTTATTAAAAGCCAAAACTTAAATGCCAAAACAAACAACAACAACAACACAAAATCGTAACTCTCTTCCTCCTTTCGAGATTTAATGGCAGCTGGCAAATAAGAAAACCATATGGTAAGCAGAGATTTGGATGTAAGATTGTTAGCTGTAAGTTTTACCACATGGCAATCATACATTATGTAAGGATTTTATAATAGCTCCTGCATGCTACACTGTAAGACAAGTGTTTTTTATATTATTATCTACCTAGTTTAAAGAGCTTTTTCCATGAGACGTATAATGCACTTTCAGATTCATCCGCATTAATAGGGTCTTAGCCTCACATGCTTTGCTCTTATCTGCACCTCTCTATGTGTGTCTGTAGTATAGCAACGAGAGCAGGGGTAAAAGACAACAGGGAGGACAATTTGGCAGGCTTAAATGCTAGTTAGGCCGGCTGAGCTAATTAACCCCGATTTCCTCATCCTGATTCAGACAAGGAGGAAAGCCTCGGATTACTGAGACGAGCATTTTGTGTGTGCCACTAAAATTGTGTCAGACTGTTGAAACTGTTCATCAGCAGGGGGCTTTGGGTGCGCCTATTTGCAAAAGTCAACTAATGAGAGCTTTACAAATGTGTAACAGTGTGTTGCACAGCACGTGTGGGTGAGCTTGTGGTGGTGAGATACGTAAGTTGCCACCCCTCACCCCACTGTGGATGAAAGGGAGCTTAATGGTACGGAACCCAGCAGGGATGCTACTCTCTATCGGGAACTGTGGCTAGGTGACCTCTTGCCCTCTAGACCTTCCCTTTGTCCCGTTAGCTGTTCCTCATCAGCCATTTGTCTGTCCATATCTTCCTTCCGCAGAGTTTCATGTTGATTTGTTTGCATCATGGGAATTGTTGACTCTAATGCCAACAGAAGTTTTGCAAAGCATTATGGGAATAGTGACACTTGCAAGTTGAACTGTAAAAAACTGGGAGCAGAATACACAACCAGTCATGTGGTGTTGGTCAGTCACAGCCAAAGATGTGAACAAGACTGCAAACATTTGGGCTGGCCTGTCTGGACACATGGCGGAGATCGAATCCGAAGCCTGTCGTGTCCTACTCCTCCCCTCCCCTCGCCTCCGCCCCCATGTTTACCCGAGGTGTGAGGTAGCATGTCATACTAAGAGCTGTCAGTCACCATGACACTTGCATACACACACACACAGACAATCTTCAAAGTGTCAAATTTTTATTTAAAGAAAGTGTTGCGCCACATACTCCGCCCAGTCCCTCACACCCATATCAGCAATAAGTGACACTGCAAACTTCCTTTCACAGACTAACACCTCTCTTCAGACAGTAATTTGATGTGTTAGAGAAAGAACAAGCTGTAACGACATGAGAAAATTCCAGCCCAAAGTAGATTACAATGTCACATCAATGTCTTTTTGTTTCATGTGTATCTTTTAATGTGATTAAATCCCCTTTACTCTTAGGGATGCTCTGGCAGAGCTCTCTCATTGAGGGAGATCACAGCACTCTTTGATCAGGGGCTTAGAAAGACCTGCTTCATACACGTTCCTTTCCTAAATCCCTCCTCTCCTTTCGCTGTATGGACTTCTGGCTTTCAGGAAAAGCAATCTAATCAGTTAATAATACAGTATCAACTTGTGTAATAGTCAGTGGCAGTGTTCCAGGCCTGTAGTGCACAACACTGTGCCAGTAAAGTTCACTGATGAGGTTAATGTATGTGTGTGTGTACGTGTGCGTGTGGTGTGTGTTTCTTAATTCATTAATCGCCTCTTGCAGCCCCCAGACAGTCCAGTCTGCCAATTACGCTCATTAGGATTTTCTCCATTTACGGTTTGATTGGAAAAGGAAGCTGCTTGGCTCTTGTCCCTTCTCTGTCTCCTTTCTCATCACAAGTCGTGGAATGTGTTTTCTGCACTTCAGAAATGTGAAACAAACAAAACTATGCCAGAACCGTTAATACATGTATTACCATCGCACTATTCACAGACTGCTTTCTTTCTTGTATGGTCTGTTTAGATCCTTGAAGATTATCATTTACAATCCTGTTTATCTGAGTAAAGTTTGTTCTCCCTGGTCCTGTAAGAGGTGAGATGGAAGAGGAACAGGAGGGGGTTCTGCTGTTAATAGTGTTTTTGTGCCGTTGTTACTCATAATAAACTACCCTGCCGTTTGAATGTATACTTTTTTTTCCAGCCCGCAGTTATTTATGAGTGGGCTTTGGAAACTCTATACAGCGTTTCATAAATCTATACTCTCCAGGCCTGTTAGTTATACGCTGAGAGACCACACACAGTCATACAGTAGACATACTAACACACAGATGCTCACACACTTCCTGTTATTATCACCTATACATTGCCTTAGGTGATTTCAAATGATTTGGTTTGCCTGCATGCTGCTTCTCCCAGGTCCCGCTCTGCTACTATATGATAATGCCGACCCGGTGTATTAGGCTGAGTGAGCACAGCGGTGTAAGAGCCATCAAGCTTTAGTGTGCCTATAAATTGTTGAAGTGATCACTGCTTGGTAGACTCTAAGCTCCCTGTGCTCTCTCGTAGCTCTAAACTATTTGCTTTATAGCCTAAAATTCACTCCTGTGTTGCTCTCCTTAGAGCCGATAGCCAAAAAAAACGAATGCACTTGCAAGTACAAAGTGCACCCACAGAGCAACTATTCACTGATTTCCTTCCATGCACTTGTTTGCGTACACATGAATATTCTGTCACTTCCTGCGTGTACATAAAACCTGATTTAGGACACAGACACATGCACATTATTTCCCTCTTTAGCACTGTATGCTCTGACTCCACCCTGTGTGTGCTGGGATCCAGCTGCATTGAAACACACTGCCTTTGTGTGAGAACAGCTGGCTGCAAAGTCATTTGGACACACACTCGCACACACAAGCACATGTGGACAAACACTTGCATAGTTTTCCATGCAAGCAGAGCTGAAACAGTCTCTATTGTCAGCGAATAATTGAATGCATAAGCTGTCGGAAGGGGGGAGAGTTGATCCACTGTTGAAACTCTATAGCAATCACCTCAATAATGACATCAGCATGTTGGCACCTACACCGGGATACACAGGCGCATTTTGCTATATGAGAGAGCCCTGGGAGTGTGTGTGTGTGTGTGTGTGTGTGTGAAGTCTGTCCTGGCACTGAATAGACTTGGACTGCTTTGTAGCCAGACTTGCTGTCGTAAAAGGCGAATGCAAACACTCCACCCAGTTACTGTTTCTCTCCCCCCCCCCCCCCTCCCTCCTCTCTGTCTTCCATGACCAGTACCAAACCAGTTCCCTTCACTGTTGTTGTGCCCAGGCTTCCCAGCAGCATCTGGAGTCTAAGACACTGTAGGGACTTTGTTTGGTGAATTGGATCATTGTTTTTGAGTGGTTTGATTTGGGATTGTTGTCTGTTTTCGTATGTGTTCTGTACATATGTGCGCTTTGTTCTGTGTTTGTGGGTGATGAAAGTGATATGCGTGTGTTACTGACAGTCACATTAGCAATGGGACTTCCTCCCCCAACATCCATTCACCCTAATTCTCTCCATTCTTCTTGCTCCCTCGTTCTTCCCGCTCTCCCTCTACTCTACTTGTATCCTCATTCTCACTTTTCATTTTCTCTCATAATCTAACCCTCTCTCAGCTAATTTGCGATGGATTTTCTTTCTCTGTCCTCATTTATCTCTTTATCTTTCTTGCGCTCTCAACCGCTCACTCCATCCTTTACTGCAGCCATGCTCTGGGTGTGGGAGGGGAAGAGAGTGAGCATGAGGGAAAGTAGCGGATGTGGGTGGAGAGAAAGGCGAGGCACATAGTTGTGGCTGGCTAATTGAAAGCCAGCAGTTTGGTCAGTGAAGTCCCGACGTATGGGAGTGGTCAGGAATTTGCAGTTCTTTGTGATTCTTGTGTATGTGAAATAGAGACAGAGCCCATTTGTGACAATCTTAATGGCTGTGGCCATGACGATTGACTGATTAAGTATGTATGTGGGAATATGTGAGCTTGTGTGTTTGTCTGCCTGTGTGTGTCTCTGTGTGTGAGCAAGACTCTTGCCTTTTTTGTCGGAGTGTGTTTTAGTCCTGCTGTTGTTATTCTCCACTGTTGTCCTCTTGTGACTCTCTTTTTTTTCTTATCAACCTCTTTCTGTCAACCTCTTTCATTCAGTCTGTCCGACAAGCTTTTGTATTGAGCCAGTGAGCTGTGGCGTCTTGCCTGTTCAAAAAGAAAACAACTTTGAGAAGTTGACACGGTTTTATGTTAAATGTTATGTTAAATGTCTGTTGTGTATGTGCACATGTTTCAGAGGTGCACTATGCTATTGTGCACAGCCGGCTAACATGTTCATTTGTGTGTTAAACCTAACCCCGTGGACTAACCCCTGCTGTAACTGCAGCCGTCTGGTCTGCTCAGGGATCGAGTTCAAAGGTCAAGGGTCAGTGATCTGTACAGGAAAACCTATTCATGCAGAACAACACATAATAAACAAACCATTACACACCATATGCAACAGTGTCAAATCCCCAAACCAGCATGTGTGTGTGTGTGTGTGTGTGTGTGTGTGTGTTTGTGTAGCTGTGTGTGTGTGTTAGTGTCTCTGAGATCACACCCACAGACACACAAATGAGGATCAACACACACAGCCAGATGGGGACAGAGAGGTGATGGAGGAAGTGACCATCTGGTATCTACTGAGGCATCAAATGACCTGCTGAAAGGTTACATTGGTGTTATGCATATATTGTGTGTGTCATGCAGTGATGCTTCCAGAATATATTGTGTGACATGGGGCTGGGCGATATGGCTACAATCTTCATTTAATATCTTGATAACAATATACAGTATATATCTCAATATATAACAATATATGTTGGTCTATATAAATGTTCTGGCAATTAAATAAATGAATAGTCTATATGAAATAACCACAGAGTAAAGCCTATTCTTATACTCCTAATGTGAATTAAATACAAAAAAAAAGATTATTTTCATAAACATATTGGGTATATTGAACAATAATGCTGAATGAATGAATAAAATCCTGCACACTGCTGTTGAAAAACTCTACTCCCAATTTATTTGAACCAATATTTGGTATCCAAGTGCACATTTACAGCCTGTCCAGAAGCGTGTGACTGGAAGGTTGTTCAGTTTGTTAATCACATTAAACTGAGTAATAATAATAATAATAATAATAATAATAATAATCTTAATTTATAGAGCACTTTTCATACAAGAGATGACGCTCTACAAAACAACAAAAAAGCCAAAGTAGTAAAGAAAACCGCAATCTTCTAATGATATTCCCTCAAAATATTCCATATTCTGAGAAATGTTTGTGTTAGTATGTTCTAGTTATAGACGACAACATTCTGTGTCATGATATCTCGATATATGATTTCATCACAATATGATTCCTTGGAAAGACGATAAATGATCACATTGAATTATCGCCCAGTCCTAAAGCACATACTATTCATGATTTCTTTTATTGCTACATTAATTTGAAAGACATTTCTTTATACACATATGTGTGTCTTGCTTGAGGACACTTCAACACGTGGACGGGGATTGAACCACCAGACATGAGATTATTAGACAACCCGCTCTACCATCTTTATGATTTAACTAGAAAACTTCACAGGGACAATAACAGGTTTGAGAAGGAGGAAACAGTATGCTGTTGATCCAGATTCTGCCATACAGTACCTCTCTTTCCAAGTAAATCGCCAACAAGTAATTAAGAAGTGTCCTGTCTTTAACCACCAGTGCAACTGTCATGTTTTGGAGAGGTTCTTTTTTTTTTCCTCTCAGAAAAAGACACTCTCTCTCCCAATTATTTCCACGCCTGTTCATTTACAGAGCGTTATGCTTCGTTACCTTAGCAGCAGATTTGCTTATATAGAACCCACCACCTCTCTCTTCATTTCCTGACTGCCACCTCCCTTTTGCCAACTTGTTTTCCCCTCATTGTTGTCTTCTCTTGCGAGTCCAGCACCTTGAACTCCCTCTGTCTTGCCTGTCATCCTCACAACCCTCTGTCCTCGCCCCCTCACCCCACACTGTGCTTTCTCGTTCTCTTTCTTCCACTTGCCGTTCCTGTTCTCTCTTTTTTTCTCCCAACTGCCTTTCGCCCTTGTCAACCTATATCTCTTTTTCTACTCTTCACTCTCCCTCCTCTCTACTCTTTTTCTCAAGCACCCCCCCTTGTTTTCTTGGACTGCACCACCTCTCCTCTGCGTCACTGCTTGATACCCAGCATTCACTGAGTCCCCGTCACCCATCCACACTTCCTTCACCCTGTGTCTGGCTGCTGTCCACGCTGCCACCGTTACAGACAGGCACACTCAAGCATTGCCCACTGGTCTAACACCTGCCACTCTGTGTGAGGCAATCACTGCGACTCCGTGTGTGTTTGCAAGGTTGTTACTCGTCGCTCATTGTATGAATCTTTTACTTTGCCGTCTGTGAGTGTTTTATGTCAGTTTGCTGAACTCTGTTAGACCGACATACAGGCAGACGCTTGGATTAAAGTTAAATCTAGGCTGTTCGTCTTCTATTCTGAGATCCCCCAGAAGGAGAAGCCTGTTAATTTAGCTGCTATAAATACAGGACCTCCTCCTAGCAGGTCACTCAAAGACCCGCTTCATGAAACTGGACTGTGGTGACAGCTCCTTTTTCTCTGTGTATGTGTGTGTAGTACATATGTGTGTGTGTGCATTTCTTCAAAGTTGGCTGGCTAGCCTCCAGCTCAGTGGTGCATGGAGGATGGCTTGTGGTGCCACCATTGACGAGGACATTTGGACACAGCCAGAGCTGGGCTTTCTCTCCTTTCTCTCTTTATCCGTGGTTCACATTTAGTTTGTTCTCCCCTTCTTTGTTTATGTCTATCGCTTACTCCTAATGGTTTGGTTCTGATTGAATCATTTTATCCAAACTGTTTATTTCGTCTTTCTGTACGTAAAACGTATGGACTTATGGAAACAGTGGATACTTTTCATGTTTGTTGTCTGGGAGTTTTAAACCTTGCGCTTATTATTTTAATATTGCTGATCCTCGAAATATGCAAATTGTATGTTGCTGTCTTTTAAGTCTCTCTTAAAGTATTCGCTGCATAAGAATCAGGCTTGAATGTGCATCCTCCTCCTCTCTTTCTCTCCTATTCTCATTTATAATTACTTATTCTCACTCCAAAACACACTTGAATAAAAGAAAACCATCTCAATCAGCCAATAAACTCTCATAAACAAACACTTGACCTGTAAAATTGAATTCTCCACTTGTACTTTGCAGACATCCAGTAGTTAACTGCTATCTATCTTTATACCGTTGCTGTAAATTGGTCTCCTTTGTTTCGCAGTCAAGACTTTAATTGGTTTTCAGTAACAAAAGGGTTTATTTAATGGCAGGCTTATTTGTGTAGCTACATTGTGTTCAACAGCCACAGTGCATATTTTACACAACTCTAGACTGATCATTATCTTCATCAGTATAAATACACTCAATCATGCACTGATTTGGTCCGATAACTCTTCACGCTGGCTGTGCTTCTGTGGAGAAATAGATCCTGTATGCCAGACTTATTACTTACAGTGTTTTAATGTCTTGGCGGTTTGAATAGTTGGCTCTTATGTGTGATTTACAGCTGTTAGTGTAGCTTACACCACCATGCAGACCAAGTGTTGTTATATGCCAAGAAGCAAGTTAGTTGTTTCAATGCTGTGGTTAATTAGAAACCACACAAAAGCTCATTTTAACGCTGTGTTGTGGCGAGAATCAGCTTCAAAATGTGGACTTTTATGTCCAAACTGCATTCATTCCTCTTCCCACTGCGCCTGGGTTGAAAAAAAGAGTTGGACTCATGCTAATAAAGGGACAGGTAGAAAGGAGAAAAAGGGGGTTTTGAGGAGAAGAAAGAAAAGCCGATTGAGAACGGTGAAGTGGAACGGATGGAGCGTGAGAGAAGGCGGAAGGAAATGAGCGGAGAAAGTATAAAAGCTTAAATCAAAAGAATAAAAAATTCATTGGAATCAGGCAGGGAGAGAGAGAGAGATAAATGAAAGAGAGGGAGAGGGAGAAGAGAAAGAGAAATGAGGGAGAGAGAGAGAGAGAGAGAGAGAGGGAGAGAGAGAAATGAGAGAGAGGGAGAGAAAGAGAAATTAGAAATATTAGAGAAGAGGAGGAGAATGCATTTATCAGACAGAGAGAGGGGTGGGAATAGAAGGGCAAAGGGATTGTTAACGTATCAGTGAAGAGGAGGGGAACGCATACACATTCTCCAGCAGTCGGGCAGATGCTGCACGGCATTCATTCATTAGAAACACAAAGTAACAGTCATGGTTTCCAAATTTGTTTTAACCATTTCTTTAAAGACGACCTTACTGATCAATATTCCTTGGCTTGAGGCGATTGATGTGCAAATGCGCGATTCAAAGGTGTTTTAGCTTGAAAAAGAGAGCGCTGGCACTAACACTCAAGGTCAACCCGGCTTTGCTTCTGCTCGGTCTTTGTTTGATTCTTGGATCTCTTTGTGCTTCTCTCATCCCTCTCACCTCACATGCCAGTTCTTTCCCTCACTGGCTACTGTTTTAAGTTCATGCGTACGGTGTTTTTGTACTGCAGACATATTGAAGAGTGGCTTAAAGCTTTGTTTAAACTCTGGAGAGCATCCCCAGAGGTAGAGCCAGACAGTTTTGAGGAACATTTACTGTCGGCATGTGCTTAGGGTTGTGAGTGTGTGTTCATGTGTCCACGGTGTGTGTGTGTGTGTGTGTGTGTGTGTGTGTGTGTGTGTGTGTGTGTGTGTACTCCTGCAAAAGTGTACAGAGTATATTTTGCCCCAGATAAGCCAGGTCAAATTTAGTTAAACAATATTGTATTTGTTTTCCTTTGAGAAAGCAGCTTGAGGAAAGGGACCATGACCATACAAGTGTGTATGTGTGCATTTGTGTGTCTGGGGTCTCTCATTTGGGCTGCAGAGGTTCAACGTTTGACAGCTTCATTCTTTATTCTAGCACTTGAGGTGTGTGTGTGTGTGTGTGTGTGTGTGTGTGTGTGTGTGTGTGTGTGTGTGGTGAATTAAGTTTGCACTAAATGATTCAGCATCTCTGTGTCTGCTCAGCGGGGTGGGCTCGTTGGTAAGAGGGCAAAAGGCCACGTGTTTGAATATTGTCCATGTCACTACTCTCACGCACACACACCACTGAACACAGACTCCTGAGTGCTTTCAGAGACAACCTCACTAATGTACCCACAAGATACCTTTATTCTACTCCAGACTCTCGATGTCTTCTTCTCTTCCTAATTTCTCCTATTCTTGCAAAAATGCTCTTTTTTTGTATTGCTAGCTATGAGAGAAGTCATGCATTTTCTTCCCTTGCACTTCTTTAATAATGTCTTCCTCCATTTGCCAAAGACAAGATTATTTTCAAATGTGTCATTATCCGTCATTTACAGTTTGTTTTTTTAAGATTGCTTCAGCATGATTTTGAAAAAAGGGCTCTTTGTGTCAAAATCCTTCACACACCCACACACACACCAGTAGCAGAACATCTCAGATACATTGCAAAAGGAAACACTTTGTTCAAAGCTTTGCAATGATTTATATACACAAAACAATGTTGACACTGTAGGGCACGGCACACACATGGTTAATACAACTGAACTAAAAACACTTTAAACATTTCTACTTTTCTGATATAGTCTGGGTTTGCCCATGAATATATTGACCCAACATGACCAAGACCAGTTACTGCACCCCGTTGTTTTGCAGTGTGAGGCTAAGAAAGTGCTGATCTGGGCTGAGGTTTTGCTCTCTTAGTGTCACTTTCAATAGTTGTGCTTTATTTGTTCCTAACACGCTCTCCTTTTTCCCTTCTCCACCTTCCCTTGTCCTTGCAGGACAGCGACATCCAGAAGAAGATTGATCATGAGATCCGAATGCGCGACGGGGCCTGCAAGCTGCTGGCCGCCTGCTCCCAGAAAGACCAGGCGTTGGAGGCGGCGAAGAGCCTGCAGACCTGCAGCACTCGTATCATGGCCTACATGTCGGAGCTGCAGAGGATGAAGGAGGCTCAGGTCATGCAGAAGGTCACGCGGAGGTCGTCGGACGCGGGGCCGATGGACGACAGACTCCCATGCAAAGGAAAAGTTGCCATCTCAGGCAAGTAATACCTCGTGTAATTTATTCATTGTTAGAGATTAGGACGAGGGCCAGCAATTGTAAAGGGAAATCAGATCTTTGTGATCACTTTAGTGTTAGGATTTAACGCAGAGCTCCACTTGTCAGGCAGAGGCTGACTTCAGAAGCTGCGCATTGCAATATGACAGAGGGCAGTCGGATGAATGATTACGGAGCTTCTCTGTTTGCATCGCAGACGCACTGCAGAGAGATAATTCACACCGGGGACACCAAGACAACAGGGCTTTTGTTCAAGTTGTAGTTTCTTTTGTTTTTAGAACATGATGAGAAGGTCAAAAAAATAAATATTAATGAGATGTGAGACTGTGGGTGCAGGTTCATGGGGCCACTGCGGCATGTCTGGTGCCCAGCTGGAGAGTTTACAACACACACACACACACACACACACACACACACACACACACATATACACACACACACACAGACAATAATTAGCAGCATGGGTAAGGAGAGTAACATTCAGATACACACACATCAGTGAGACACGAAGGGTTATTAACATTTTTGTGGTCTAATCCCTCGTCTGCTGTCGTTACAGATCTTCGGATCCCTCTCATGTGGAAAGACACAGAGTACTTCAAGAACAAAGGAGGTGAGGAGCCACCTCTGTATGCGTGTGAAGAAATTCATTGATGGGAGTATTAATGATTTATGCCTGTAGGATTTATTAATGATTTGCTTCTGAGGGAACTGGTATGTGGCTTCACACGGTCATAAAATTCAAAGATGTGTGTAAAAGCTTTGTTCAATCACAGAGGTGAGTAAATCACTGACTTCATGACTAAAGAACAAAACTCACCTTTCATCGTTGGCTCGAGGGTAAAACACTGATGTGGACTTTGAGTTTCATATTTAAAAAAAGTCTGCTGACCCATTCGACTGTGCAAACAGACCATACAGTGTGACATTGTCTCCACTCTATGCAGGGTATAGCACAGTTCCTGGAGCTGATTATTACAATCTGTTTTGGCTTTACCAGATATCTCTGTATTTTCCCGGCACATATTTTTCTAGACATGAGAAACTCCTGGCAGCACAACGTGGCCCACTGCACATGCCTGCTGGCTTTGCTTCTTGGCTCTAAGTAGCAACAGCACACAGGTGCTGGGTCACTATTAGTATAAATGAAGTCTGTTGTGCATTTAAGGAACTCCCTTTATTTCCTGTGGAATATTACTGTGAAACATTTCATATTTAAATGTTTTCATGGCCTTTCAGAATTCAATGGTGCACTGAAAATAGAACAATGGTAATCTTTAGATTGACTATTTGCTATGCCACCTCCTCTTGATAGAGTCAATGTGGGTTAACGCCCGTGCAGTCATTATAACGGTCTCAGAGCTCATTCTCTCCCCTGGCAACTTGAACAGGATTAATCTGCATGACCTGTGCATATAAATGAACTCAAGAGACAGGTAGTAGACTCTTAACAAAGCTTAATGAGGCTGTTAGTCAAGGTCATTAAGCACATCGAGACATAAACTGAGCCCGGGAGGTGAGGAGGAGTAAAGCATGTTCCTCTGCCACGTGTCCAATCACATTTGAAGCAGAGCGTTGAGCTCATACTTGGAATAATGAGTGTGAATATTAAGTGTCAATGTGCCGTACACAGGGAAGCACATAAGTAGGAGCAGATCACCTCAGTCAGCCTTTTCAGTTTTAACCTTGAATTTTGAGTAGCAAACTGAATACAATGTTTGGAGTATAAAAAGAAGAAAAACACACAATTAGATAGAGAATGCAGACCATCGGGGGCCACACGATTTATATTACAACAATCTACCCAAGGTACCATTTCTTACACGCATGTCTCACTGTTATTATGAATACGCTGGTGTTTCAGCACAAGGATTCACTATAATCATTGGAGAAGCTTTCCTCAAAAAGGGTATTACAGCTTTTTTCAAAGCTGTTTCCTGAGTTCATTCACAATGTATAAAGAACATGAACCTTGTCACCTAGCTCTCATTGGCTACTGCAACATTAAAGACCATGTGCTTCAGTTTCAACTACAAAACAAGCTTGCAAGGCTCCATAGGTATTCTTAGCACAGCTGGCCATTGAGTTTGCTGAACTGAAACTAACAACAGTAGAAGTGCTTGTCAACCAGGTGGAGAAGCTGATCTTCTTTCAAACTTTAACTGCTCAGGCTATAAGCCTCTGGCCTAAACATGTTTTTTTTAAACAGTTACCTACATCTTGAGAGTGATGCTGTCTTGGAGCTGAAATTGAGGTTTCAAGTGATGCAATTGAATGAAATCTGTTGAGATGTCACATAAAGGCAGTGTTTCACAGATTGTTTTCCTCTTTTTTCCCCCCTGCTGTTCCACCTCATCTATTTGTAGAGCTTCATCGGTGTGCAGTGTTCTGCCTGCTGCAGCTAGGAGGAGAGATCTTTGACACAGACATGGTGATAGTGGACCGGACTCTCACCGATATTTGCTTTGACAACACCATTGTATTGTAAGTCATCTATCCGCCGCATAAAGTGTAATGCTCACAAAACAAACTCTGATATGGTCATGTTCCTCATGTGTGGTTCCTTTTGCAGTAATGAAGCCAGCCCGGGGTTTGAGATGCGTGTTGAGCTGTATAGCTGCTGCTCGGAGGACGACTACTCAGCAGGGAGCACGCCAAGGAAACTAGCCAGTAAACTGAGCTCGTCGCTGGGGCGATCAGCTGGGAAGAAGTTCCGGGCAGCCATGGAGCCTGGGCCATGTAGTCCTGTTAGTAACGGAGGGGCAACTCCTCTTCTGCTGCCAGTTCCCTCTGTACCGTAAGTCTCAAATATTAGATAGTAAAGTATTGGGTAGAGGGAGAACATGTTTAACTGTGAACATGTATGCTCAATGCTCATTTCTATTCCCTCTCTTGTGTGTTGACAGGGGCCCAAAGTACCACCTCTTAGCTCATACCACCATGTCACTGTCACACGTCCAGGACAGTTTTCGCACACATGACCTCACCATCTCAGGCAACGGTGAGTGGCAGCCTCCATCAATCTGTCTCCTCACCATCTTTCTCTTTTCTCCGCCAAATCAGCCATCTGTCTGTTTTTGTGCTTCTCTCACTCATCACTGTCTCGCTTCTGTTCCCTGCATTTTAATAATTTCCCTTAAAGCTAGCGTACTACACGTCTTCTCTCTCTCCCCCTCTTTCTTCTTCCCCCTCTTTCTTCTTCCCCTTCCTCTCTGACAGACAGCCATTGTCAAGGTCACAGTAATAAAGGTTGTGGTAGTGAGGTGGCTGCTGTGTAAAGCTGTAATGATGTGGGCTAACAAGGGCCCAGACCCTCTGACGGAGAGGCCCCTAGTGTTTTATTCATTGGCCCTTCAGCTTGCTGTAAAGTTTCATTGCTGCACTTCATGACACTCCCTGCAGCTGCCAGTCTTTTACACCCCTGTGCCTTGTTTTGTGAGCCAAAGGGGGGGGGGGGGGGGGTGTATGACGAGGGGAAGAAGTGTGTGTGTCTGTGTATATGGATGCACATAGCTATACATGTTTGTGTGTGTATTTTGAAAATCATGTGGGAATATTTTTATTTATTCATGGTGTTTATTTTCACCTCTCTCTCTCCCTCCCTCCCTGTAGAAGAGTGTTCGTATTGGCTGCCGCTCTATGGCAGTATGTGTTGCCGCCTCGCAGCTCAGCCTCGCTGTATGACCCAACAGATGATGAGTGGATGCTTGAAAGTGAAGGTAAGTTGGCAGGTGTGACAGGGGAACTTTGCCTCTCAGGGTTTCAATAGTTTTTTGGCTTTTGTCCTGGTTTATTTCTGTCTTTTTCTCCTCCTCCACCTTCCTCGTGTCCTTCTTATGTTGCCATCTCTCTTTGTGTTTCTCTCCCCGTCTTTTACTCAACACCTGACTGATCTTTTTCTCTACCTCGCAGCAGTTGGGAGGTGACCCTCAGAGTTGGACAAAAGTGTACGCCGTATTAAAGGGAACAAGCCTTTTTTGCTACCACCGGCAAGAAGACGTAGAGGCTAACGTTGAGCCAGCTTTCACCATTGCCATCAACAAGGTCAGCAAATAAATCACATGAAAATGGAGAAACTATGTGGAATGGAATAAAAGCCCCAGAGGTTGATCCAGCCTTACAAAACCCATACAGATTTGTTTGATGCCTGAGGCATCGGCAGCATAGATGGGAATTGGGTTTGTGATTTTCTGCCAGTTTAAATCTCAAACCAACTGGTAGACTCTGTGCCAAAAGAAGTAAATGGGAAATGAGCTCTTCTCTTAGTAACTGCTATTAAGGTGCCCTTGAGCAAGGTATTTAGCCTCCAGTTGCCCTAGTAGAGCTGCTTGGAAGCCAAGATTAGGAAACTCAGCTTTCAGGTGTTACTGTGTAAAATGTTCAGCAAAGCTGGAAAAGAGCAGGCATCTCCAGATAAAAGACTTTGAAGATATCAAAATGAAATCCGTTCAGGATGTTCTCCAGTCTTTTCAGACTCAATAAGACAAGGCGGTCTGCCCCATCCAACTACGAATCATATTTCTCTCATCCCGCCGTTGTTCCAGGCGCTAAAGTGAAGAACAGTCAGTCAGCCTGTTGATCATCTTATTTCCTGTGTCTGTGTCTGAGTTGATGCCTGTGGGGCTTCTCATTCCTTCCATGACTCATTCAGTCGTTTGTAGCCTCTGACCCTGAGCTCACAGCTGACCTTAAGCCAAGTCAGTCAGATCAGATCAGGTCTATATGATCCTTTTTGTTAGTCAGTTGTCTCTTCTAAAGAAGAAGAAGAAGTAGAAGGAGGAGGAGGAGGGAGCGCAGTGCGTTGAATGGAACAACACTGCCATCTAGTGGTCACAAACGGACCTAGACACATTTGGAGTACAACGAGGATGTGGGAATTGGGAGTCTGCACCTTTTGTTGGATAATTGCTGAAGGGAAATGGTTTGGAAGAGCGCTAATTAGTGGCTTTATTAGTGAGGGGCTTATTTTCATTGGGGACTTACAATTACAATTGCCGTAATGATCACTTGTTGCAGCATATGAATTTTGTTCATTTAGGAGTGCTGGCATTCATTCCTAATTGTAGTAATTTTATAGCAGATGATTGTATTCTTTGTCGCTCTCATGTTTCAGGAGACCAGAATACGTGCGTCAGAGAAAGACCCTCAAAGTAAAGTTCAGAATATCTGTATCAGTAACCAGTACGGGGGTGAGGAGGTCACACACACACTGACAACTGACAGCCGTGAGGACACACACCGGTGGATGGAGGCCTTTTGGCAGCATTTCTATGACATGAGTAAGTACTCGCTATAACACAGGAAGAGTGTGATACATACAGTCACTCACATACACTACCATAGGATTCAATTTCAAGGACATACTGTATACTGTACTGTCGTATATTCTACATCTGCTCATTAGTGCGTTGAAAGTGACAGTTTGTCTCCAACATACAGGCCAATGGAAACAGTGCTGTGATGACTTAATGAAAATTGAACTGCCATCACCACGGAAACCGGCCCCTCTCACACCAAAACAGGGCTCACTCTATCACGAAATGGGTAAGATCTCTCCCTGATTATATCACTGTGCACATGCAATCAAAAACCCTTTTAGCCGAAGACATAAGTGGAAACAATTCAAAGCGAAGGCAGGGAAAGAAAGCACTGTGCTTGCATTGCATGTGACTGCGCGTAGCTTTAATTCCTTGGGTCCGTGTGCATGAGAAACACTGCCACAATTAAATTCCCCTCTCCGATATCTCAAACTCACACTCTGCTGCTTTACTTCTCTGTACTGTAGAATAGAATGGGTCTTATCTCTGACACACTGACTCACTCTCTGTCTTCTGTTTCTCTGTTCCTCTGTGTCCTTTCCAATTTTCCTTGTGTGTCCTGAATCCATCATTGTTTGCTCTGTCTCTTTTGTCCTTCTTTATTATTTTCCTCCTGTCTTCATAAATATTCATGATGAATGCCACATTCTTTATCACATCTCACCATTAATTTCTAACGGATAAATGACGTTTTATCCTTGAGCAAATCTTTTTTTCTTCCCTCATCATGCCGTAACATTCATTTCCTTAATAAACACGCATCGACCCTTATCGATTTCTCTCATGACCATCAAAACACATACTGAACTCCACCTGTTGCACACCTCCTATCCACTCCACCTCTTCTCGCCAACCTCCCTTTCGGTTTTCCTAACCCCCCCCCCCTGGCAGCCCCTCTTGCCACACCCTCCTCTGAGGGTCTTCTGCTGCAGGATAACGCTGTGTCTGCTGAGATTCGTGCTCTGCTCTCGTCCTATTACAACGACAGGTGAAGTAACAGGAGTAGGGCTTTATATAATTTATGTTGTGGTAAATATTGCAGTCTAGGATTTACTCCAGGATCAGTCTCATCTGGTCATCTGGACAGTGAGAAGACTCTGCAAAACATTACAGGACAGAATCAATGATCATAATTAAATAAACATTCAGACATGTGCAGAATCAAACAAACAAAACATCATTTGTTTTGTTATTTTGTTAATTATTCTAACTGTACAATGCATTACCAGACATACAAAAAAATCTACAACACTTCAAATTTGTCTGCCAATGTTCCTTATAAACTCTAGAATACATTTCAAAGTAACATTTCATGAACTGCAAATATGTCTCTAAATCCATCCATAATCCATACTTCCAGGGAGATCAAAATATTCATTAAATTTGCATTAAAACTATCCTAATCCCTGCCTGAAGAATCACAAAGAATATTAAGAAACACAATTTAAATTCATTCCAAATCCTGACTGGATTACCAGTTCATGTTCCAAATGGTAATAGCTCACGATTTGAAAAACAATGCTCAAGCCCAGTACACAGCAGTATAATGATGGCTTTCACTGCATCTCTCCTGCAGTTATTGAGTCATCTGATGACCTCAGCAGCACTGTGTCAGACATCCTGGCTCGGAGGATGCAGGAGCTAGAGCTCCGCAGCCAGCTGGGCACCTCCCCCACCTGGATGTCTTTGTTTGAGGAGAACAATCCCAAAAGCGCTTGCCGCCCCCGCCCTTGTACTTCTCGCCTTTCTGGCCACAGCCCCTGCACCCCTCATCGACTGCCCCGGAGCCCTGCGAGCCCTCACCGCTGCCCACAGCTGAGTCTGCTGTCCTCCGACGCAAGCTTGACCTCAGACAGTGACAGCCACTGCAGCACCAGTCCCTGCTTTCACCGCCACGGCTGGCCCGAGCCTTCTCCAAACTTCTCTCTCTTGTCATCTTCCCCCTCCCGCCTGAGGCCACGCACTCTGTCACTGGATGCTAAGCTCAGCACCCTTCAAGGCAGGGGGTACAGAGGAGGAGGGACCCTCCAATGCCTCTGCCAGTCTCCTCCCTCCCTGCTGCACGGCCCACTCCCCGTCTCCTCTCGTTCACCTCGGTCGCAGCGCAGCACACAGACCACGCTCTCATGCTCCAGCTCCACTTCCAGCAACAGCTCCAGCAACAGCGAGGGCAGACACAGCCCAGAGTCATCTGACGGAGCCCCCTTCTCGAGGCCCTCCCCGGCTCGACGCAGCCTCAGGAACCTCAGGGCCAGACTTGATCCTCGCAACTGGCTCCAAAGTCAAGTGTGAACTTGTGCTGCCTGACAGACATTTTGCACTGCCCTAAAGGCAACAGTGCTCATTAAAACATGGTTTAACTGGCTTAACATATGTGAACCACCCTCAGGCAGTCTGCTAGGCAACATGCACAGCCCTGAGGAGGATAAGCTGCCTCTATCCTGCCTCCTGGTGGAGGATGGATCATGGAAGACCCTCCTGGGGCAAACTGGAATGTCTTCTAACACAAAGGACAGGTGACAATCACTGCAGGCGACTGCACTTTGCCACAATTCTGAAGATGGTCCAAAACTAAATGGGAGGTACTCTGCTTGCTTTGAAAGATTATTATGTTCATGCTGCTTGGGAGAAAGTGATGCCAAGAACTAAGGACTTGTTCCGATTAACACGCCACACTGGGCCCTACTGCCTGTCCTTGGACTCCAATACTGAAACTAGAATTCTTTTTGTTTTTTCCTCCACATCAGCCATCCTGGCCACTCGTACAATGTTTCAAAATCATCTCTATAAATGCACGTGCAGTATTTTGACTGGAGGTTTCCTATCAATATTTTATAAATAAAGGTTTGCAGTGATTTAAGCTATGAAAGCCAGTGAGCATGTGGCAAGATGAACATAAGGTATAATCATTTTCAAATGTTAGAAAGTGTAAGTGTGGAGGGAAGGGTTGGTGTCTGTTGTCTGTACTGTGATATCTACTTCAGTGTACGCATCTAATTATTCATAAAGGTTTCTCCTAAAAATTACTATGCACCATTTTTGTTTTCTTTTTTGCATGATTTGACATTTCAAATGTTGAACTACTTGAGATCATTTCAACAATGAATCTGGTGAAAGCTTAACTTTATGCAAGTGCTCATACACACTGTACTGGTTATTACTGTGATCTCTTCAGGGTAGAAACCTGTGCTCTGGTCTTAACTTCACACATTTATCTGCACACTATTGACAGGCAGACGTAGGTAATACATCATGACATACATAGAACAAATACTAGAATACAATTCAATTACTGGATTCAAAGCTGAAGTATTATTGAGATCCCAGGCCTTCACTGCAGTACGCTGGGCTTCTTTAAGAATCTCAGTACCTGAATTTCCAATAAAATGTGAAACATCCACAAATCATATATTATGCAACACAGAAACATTTCTTAGAGTTTTTTTTTTTTTTAAGGTGGCTGTATTATAGGATTTTTTTATAAAGCAACTCCAGTCAACAATTAGGTCATAGTAAGAGCAAGAATACAATAGTTTGTTTCCCCGGCCACTGGTGTATTTCATTTTGTAAGTTGTGTAAGAAAACAATCATCTGACTCGAGGCGTCCATGTGAAAACAAATCTTATTGGAGAGTCCGTGTCTCTGTCATTGCAGTAAAACCTCTTCTTCTCTTACTATATTGTTTACTGTTTTTGCTTTTCTTTGATTTTGCTTTGGTAACTGTTTCCCTCTTGTGGCTCAGAACTCGGGCAACCATTTTGACTAATTTAAAACTGTCAAATGTTTGAAAACGGCATTTGTTACTGTAAAATATTTTTTTTTCAATTAACAAATAAACCTCCTCTCTTTGTCTTTTGTTACATTATTGATTTTGTTATAAATGCAGCTATATTGATACCTGATTATCATAATGTTAACAGATGATGTGCAGATCTTTAACTGTTATGCATAGATAACATTGAATGTTATAACCGTGCAGGAGTGTCTCGTGTTAGCAGGCTTTGTGTTCTGCATGTACGCCGTCCTAGAAAGGCGAACATAAAATGAGAAGTGTGGAAATCTCATGTTTAAATAATATAACATTAAATATAATAAATGTTTTATCAATTCACAGCTGACTCTCTTTCTTCACACATCGTTTTTTGTCTACATGAAATATGATCTTACGAACTGTGTTAGAAATACTACGTCGTATTTACATATTGAATGGGAAACTAGAAAAGTGGGCTCAGGGAAACGTTGTTTCTTTTTCACCACGTACACCTTTTCCTGCAGTGGGAGAGCTTTCTGTTAGATCAGTAAAGTACTTCAAGTGCTCTACACTTCGAGCATATGATGTATCATATTCTATCCTCTCTTTCTCCCTCCAGCAACTAATCCCATAGGAGACCCGATCTTATGTGAGCGACTGAAGATGAAATTCCACATTGATGCTGCAGTTGTCTGTCTTGTAGATACATAAAGAAAGGCAGCTAGAACATAGGCTTTATTGTCAATGTTTGGCTTCCAAAGCCTTAGATCTGTCAATAGTACAAAGCACTGTTACAAAGGTGAGAGGTAGTCGACACTGAGTCTTCACTGAGCATTGATAAATGCATAGAGAAATACTATGGCCATACTGACTCTGCTTTATGTTTGCAGTGCAGAGTTGTACCATTGTTGTGCTATTATTATTATTATTATTATTTCACAACTGCTTAAAGTATAAAAATCATATTCAACCCATCAAATACATCTCCATTAGTATAGAACAGAATCACATAAATACTTTATAGTGTATGCTTCATATGATGCGGATTATTGATTTATGTAACCCAATCTGGGCATTTTACATAAAGTTTGGCAATTCTATGATTTCTGTTGGATTACATAAGTAAATAAACAATGTTACATCAAGTTACAGATACATGAGGGGTGTCTTCCCTCCATAGTCAAACATCTTTCTTTGTGCACTTGTGCTTCCTCCAGCTCCTTGATCCCCTCTCATTAGCAGGCACACCTGGGGTTAAATGCCCGCAGTGCCACCCCAGCCAGAGTACCCCAGGCAAATGTGGAGAACTTTGCAGGGCACGTTCCTGCCCTGCTGATATATGTGGATGCAATCCGGTGGAGCCGCTTCGCACCGAAGGTGTTGTAGTGTCCAGGGAGGACTTGGTCAACCTGTTAAATGAATTTGTCAGTTGTTAAACACTTAAAATGATGTACAGCACATGCTACATGAATTCCTAAATCAATAGTTGTGGCACACTAAAGCCTCATTTCTCAGAGTACCAATCAGTATGCACCGGGACATAGCGCTGACTTAATATTGATTATTACACGCAGCTCAAAAAAATGTACTTCTGGTAAATATTTTTGATTTACATGGAAATGACTAAATAATGATCTTTTCCATCTGTCACATACTTTTTTTTTTTAAAATGTAGGTTGTAGATAAACTGCTATCCCATTATGTGACTGAGGGTAGTGAAATAAAAGTCACCTTTACATGTACATCTGTCAAAACAGGACCTTGATATTTTCATAAGAAATCTAATGATTGGATACCTTATGAATTAATTGATCAGTTGTTAACTATAAAATTAATTGCCAACTATTTCGATAATTGATTAATCAGTTTGAGTAATATTTTAAAGAACAATAGTCAAAATGTGAATATTTCCTGGTTTATTTATTCCTTAATCACAGTTAACTAAATGTCTTTGCATTGTGGACCAAATAAGACACTTGAGCGTGTCATCTTTCTCCTTTTTGGAAACACTGATCGACACTGTTCACCATTTTCTGACCTTTTAATCTCGAAAAAGAAATCAACAGATTAATTGACGATGATAATGACCATTAGTTGCAGCCCTATATCTGTGTTTCAGTGTTACCTGTTCGCTGTCCACCAGCCCCACCAGGCGCTCACAACTGCTGATGTAGTCACTGACGTGGCTGTAGGGCAGCCAGTCAATCATGGCGCCATCATACACAACATCTCCACTGAAGAGCAACTTATTGTCACGGTCGTGGAGGCAGATGCTGCCCCGTGAGTGACCGGGCATGTGGAGCACGTTCAGCTGTCTGTCGCCCAGGTTGATGACATCACCTAGACAGGAGAGAGAGAGAGAGGGAGAGATGGAATCATGTTTTCAAAATCATTCAAACATACAAACACAAATGCATCCCACTCCCAGGCTTGTATCCAAACGTAAACCTTATGTTCCTCATAATTTGGCCGGCTGGAATCGAGCCAGGGTTCTATTTGTGTTTCCCACATGTCACTTCATATCACCATGATGTGCCGTCTAGGACATTCAGTATATCATTGATTTGGTCTTGAAGTCACACAGTGTGACAGAAGAGTGAAACTGAAACACCAAGCAATGAGATGTTCCAACTGCACTGCAGCAGCGGCTCTGACACAGCAGAACGAGTCTGTGCACTGACTGATGGTGCCGAATTTACACAAAAACAAATGCAAAGTCTATTGTTAGACGAAGCTTTGTGCAACAACTATACTGCACAATTGGCACAATGTGAGTTTAATCCATTAGTGATTGATTTGCTGTGTATCTACCAATAGAACAGTGGGCGATGGCAAAAAAAAGCTGGGAGGATATTAATACTGTATGGGATGCTTTCCATAAACATGGCACATCTCTGCATTCTCTTCTTCTTTCTTGCTTGGAAGTAACAGAGGCATCAGCACACTGGCTTAAAATAGAAATGCTCTGCAAAGACAGATAAAGAATGAGCAAAGCAGCTGCCAACAAAAAAAAAACACTACTTGTCACATATATTGTCTCACAAACTATCAACATAGAATGGATGGGGTGATACATGGCCTGCCTCTGCACTCTTTAGGAAACTGTGATGATCCACAATCATCACATTCTCCTTAAAGAAAATGTATTTCACTAATCCTATGTAAGACATATACACCTGTATATGTGCTACTTCTCACCTCATATTGCACTCCTGCCTAATCAAATACAACATACACTTTGTGCACCATCAATTATGACACTGATGACAAATGTTAGCACTACTCCACATCTGATATTGCACCTCTCCACTACTTATGGTGTATGCCTCTATATGTGTAGGAATGCATGTGTCTGCACATGCAAGTCATTTTTGGTCTTCTACCAAATGCATTGTGCAGTAAAATCCTTCTGTGTGGGGAGAGAAAACGATTCTGTTTAGAGCATACTGTGCAAGCTACTGAGTGAGCCCAGGCGCACCCATTAAATATCGTCTAATGGTATCGACCGTGATGCTTATCCCTCGTCAAATGCATTTAGACCTTATGACCTAGCTTTTGATCACAGACCCGCTCCTTTACAATAAATAATATCTGCAAAGACTGCATCTCCTACCTACCCTCCTGCAGTATGTGTGTTGGCTGCACAGCCTTGACTTTGTAGTGCCTTGCCCTCCATCCTGGACTGGGAGCCTCGACTATCTCTCTGTCGCTGAGCCAGGTGGCCGTCTCGAAGTTGTCTCCGTTGGCCAAGGCATCGACCTCGGCGCTGTGGACGCCCACCTGTTGGAACTGATGGAGACCACCCGAATGGTCGAAGTGGGCGTGGGTGGCGATGGCCAGCAGCGGGTTCTTCCTCTGCGGATCTTCGCCGAGAAGCCCCTTGCCGTCGATGTAGTCAGGTAAACTCCTTAAGCCCAGTCCAGTGTCTATTATCACGTCCTGGTGTGAGCCGCGGAGCAGCCAGATGTTGGCCCGGTTTTCTGACTGGTAGAATCGCTCCTGGATCCAGAAGAGTCCGTCTCCCAGCGATTTGTGAGCGTACCAGTCGGCTGCAGACATCCCAGTTCATGCACTGGTCGAAGTAACCTGCTGCGGGTATTGTGCTGTCAGGTGTTTTTGCGGCGGAGAGGTGTAAGCTAGAGGTGATATGTTTTCATTGAGGTTATTGTGATGGTGGGCACCGACACACCCTTGCAGGAAGGGAGCGTGCTCATTGGACGAACAGATGAGCGACGATGATAAAAAGCGCGCTACTCTATTGGCGGATACAAAGTCACGCCTTCTCTGACGTCACACAGGGGCAAAGCCTCATTTACGCATACTGCTGAGTGTAGCGCGTGTCTAGGCTTCCACGCCGGTTATAGCGAAGCTGTAGAAATCTCTATGAGGTTTAACTGTAAATTTAGTGATTTCAGGAGTTGGTTTACATGCCGAACAATAGATAAAAAGGAGTAGCTGAATGTTATTGACAAGTCAACTGGAAAAGTGCAAATATGGAGAGTTAGTGTAGGCTAAAAGGCTAAATGCCACTGAATAGCCCTGCAATACGTCTCCACATTAGGAGCAATTTAATAACAGTCCCATAGTGAGTATAACAACTTATTGTACGTCTCAACGAGTCTCTGGTGAAGTATTTCAATGTTTATATACGCTTCATCGTAGGCAAAGTTAGGCAAAAGGCGATAAAAGCTGTGGTAACGTTACATGAACTTGTTGTACCTACACGTGTTTGACAGTGAAGTTGACTAAAGGCATGTGGACTCTGTGCTGCAGGGGCAGAGGAGGCTTGCAGCCATGGCAGGCAGGGGTCGTGGAGTGGGGGCCTTTACCTTCAACATTGAGGCTCTGGGCATCGGCAGGGGCAGCATGCCAGACGCCAGGGTGGGGCCGAACCCGCTGTTTCCAGTAAGTACCAACCACACACACACGCACACACACACACACACACAAATGCAGAGATCTCAGGATGACATACCACATTGCAGTACATCAAATTCCCCCATAAGTGTTGTATGGCATGACATTTCTGGGATGGTGGAAAGTACCTGTTGACAAATCAGAAACATATGCATCAGATTTCAAAAGTAGACTTGTATTTAAAACGTGTTCATTAAGATCCATTTAAAGTAAAGTACAAGCTATGAAAAACTACTTTTTTTTTGTATCAGCATAAATAAAATACAAAATTCATATTTTGACATGGTAATGTTAAGATCTGTCTGTATCTATTTAACATAAGTGTCCAACTAAAGGCCTCTTACTGTATCAGTTGCTCTAGGATGCTTATGTTATTTTCTGCATGACACCACAAATAGAGGGCCATAGGACAAAATGACAGCTTACTTACAGACCCAGAGACCAACCATGACTGTGATTTTCGAGGTACATATTCACAAACCACCTGGTACCCTGAGGCTTTTGAGGCCCCCGGGTTGTCAGTTTGCCCCGTTGGATGGATATGAAGCCTTGCTTTGTATGTGACACCTGTGTTCACTTGCTAGGATGAAGGACCACACAGTTTGGAGTGTATGTAATATTATGTATAATAAATAATGTGTTTATTTTTCAAGATAAGCACTTTTTGTGCTTCACTGAGACTTTGCACATGTTGCAAGTCTCCCTGTCAGCTGAACACCAATTTTAATAACATTATCATTTATTAATCGTAACATATTTTCAGGTAGCTTTTTCTCATTTATAACAAAAGGGCTGTGCACCTTTACTTGGCAGGTTGGAATTCAGCTTGGGCTGCATAAGTTAATGTCCTGACATCCTCTTGTTCACTGTGAGTGTAGGATCAATGTGGTACTATTGTATGTAATTGCTCTAATATCAGTTAAAACAAAGATAAGCTACATCAATACATGTACAGATTCCTCATGCTGCCACATCTGCTGCATAGTATTGGAGCAGATGTGGCAAACCTCAACAGACAAATCTACCTGTGGGAAAAGTGACATAACTGTCTATGTAATTGCTATTTTCCTCCAGAACATAGACTTTAAACCTGTGCCGCTGAAACGTGGGGAGGAAGAGGAGTACATGCTGGCCTTAAAACAGGAGATGAGGGGAACAATGCAACAGCTCCCACACCACATCAAGTTTCCGAACAATAAAGCAGGTGAGAGCAGTGCATTAGAAACCTTACATCTGATAGAAATGCTATGGCAAGACAATTGGCTGCTATGAGGGAAGATAATGCAGCACTTAGGAACTGAGACATTTCATTAGGGTCATATCTGGGAAAAGCATAGACAGGCACATTTATTGCAGAATATTGAGTTACAGCTGCAGCCTCATCCGGCAGCTTTAATATCATTTCTATAGACTGGCCTGATAGGACCTCTACGAGTTCCCTGATTCAGCGATAAGCTAAATATATCCATAACAAGTAGATTACGTTTTTAGAATGTCTTGTCCTAAAGGTTTTCAGATGCATAATTTAGGTGCTTTGTATTCACAAAGTAATATAATTGTAATTACAATTAACTAAGACTCGATCAGGTCTATCTAAGTCTCTATTGTATAGGTTCTCATACAGTTGTGTGTGTGTGTGTATGTATGTGTATATATATATATGTATGTGTGTATATATAATATATAATATATATTATATATATATATATATATCTATGTATGTATGTATGTATATATAATATATATATATATATATATATATATATATATATATATGATATTATATATATATACACACATACATAATTATATATATAGATCTATATATATCTATCTATATTATATCTACACACATCCCATCACTATATCTATATATATATATCTATATATATATATTATAGACACACATACAAGACTAAAAACAGATAAAATATATATAATAATAACAGGGGGATAATATTATATATACATATACTATCTATATATATACACACATACATATATATTATATCTATATATATATGATATAATATATAATATAGAGACATATATATATACTATATATAATAGAGAAGAGAGATATATTAATGATATATATAATATATATATACAGACATACATATAATAATATATATATATATAATATATTATGTTGTTTAAGGAGATATTTTATAGATCTATATAGATATAATATATGTCTATTCTATAGAAGGATTATCTCTCTATATATCTCTCTCTTAATCTTATAAATAGATAGGGATAGTATATCTATAGATACTATACCATACATTACATATACCTACATACATACCATAATACATACATACATACATAACATACATACATACAGACAGACAGACATACATACATACATACATACAGACATACACACACACACACATACATACATACATACATACACGTGTGAGAGTGGGTTTGCAGCATGTGTAAGAGTACTGAAGCAGAAAATGTCTCTTGTTTACATAAAACAGAAGTGGAGAGATACACGGAGAGATACCTGAAGCAAAGCCAGATAGATGATGCAAATTGGACTCCAGGTACTTGCATAACAACACTGCAGTGATTTTAAAGTAAATATATAGCAAAAATTTAAATACGATCCTTGATATTTTAGACTGGAACTTTCTACCAAAGGAATTGATGCCCCAAAAGAAAAAACCTCTCGTTAAACCAGGTATATTAAAAGACATTGTTATGTAATGAGATTCCATTTAATGTCCATAACTTTAAAAACAAGATTCCTAAATCCAACAGGCCCAAAGAAGAAAACTGTGAAGATATCACAGAAGGACTCAGAAGCTATGCTGAGTAAATTAGATGTAAGCTTTTCTTCACTTTTATTTTGTCTTGATTTATGTAGGCGTGAAGTTTGTACTTACCACAAACTATGCATGTCCTGCTGAGCTAGCAAATGTTTTTTTACATGAACAATTTAATCTTAATGTCAATATTTCAGGAACTGGCAAAGAAAGATGACGGGAACCCTGAAAAATCTGACGAGGAGACCGAAAAGAAAAAAGGGAATGAGGAGGAGGAGGAAGAAATTGAAGCGGAAGAATATGAAGAAGAGGATGTTGAAGAGGTTAGATTCAAATGATAACCTGAAATCTTTATTGGCAAATTTAATGTGGTCAATATGTAAGAAGAGTTAATTTTTTTACATTTATTTACATTTCCTTTGTAGGAAAACGACTACATTGACAGCTATTTTGACAATGGCGAAGAGTTTGGTGCGGGCAGTGATGAGAATATGGATGCCGAAGCAACATACTGAAAGTGCGACTCAACATGCAAACTCAGTTAACGTAAACAATCTGTGTGATTGTTTCTGGTGGTTGAATATTGTAGATAAGTTAATAATACTGTGTGGCAGAGTGATAGTTGTGTGTTCTTGAGAGATAAGCTTTCCTTTAAAGTCTTATGTAAATAAGAAATGCCAAACAATGTGCATACTGGCAATAATTTATTCAAAATAGATGTATTTATTTTCCAGCCTGTCACATTTCCACAGGTTGAAAGGCACATACTGTCAACAACATGTAAATGCTTTTTCATAAAGTATCAAGTGAACACGGTGATAAAATAAAAGGGCTATATGACAAAGTCTAAAATCTCACATAATTACTCTTATGAGTCATCGTGGGAATAATGTGCATTTCCCATTTTCGTCACCATACTCTCTGAGGTTGTTTTTTTGGAAGAAAAAAAAAAAATGCAGCTCTCTCGCTGCAAACTGAAGAAAAGAAGAATTCAAGCAACTTTCATAGAAAATTCAGAGAAATTGTTTAACTGGTACCTTTCAATACTGATAGTGTAAAGGCTAATGCTTAATAGTCTTGAAATAAATTAACTATATTAAACTCATGGCAGCGACCATACTTTCCCAACTTATATCATTGGAAAATACACTATTTATTACATGGCATAAAACACACTTGGACCAAACAGAGTAAAAACTGCTGTAAAACCAAGTCCACAGAATGAATGATTCTCTTCCATCACTGAATAAACGGTTATAGGGAAGTGTGTCCGTTTGTATTTCATCTCCTTGGATACAGTTTGAGTGCAGGTAACAAAACCCTCGCCTATAATCTATTGGCTACCCTGATAACAACTCTGAAATATCATTTGTTGTTTTTAGACCACTGAAAAGCATAACCGTAGACACAATGAATGTCTCAACCATATAAAAATGACTGTTCCCATTATAATGTGACCGTCCATGTCAGACAGATTGCACTGATGTATATAAAACAACTCAACAATGGGAACATCCACCCAGTTTAATAAGGTCTTATTAGAGTTAGCAAAATGTAAAGTCTTTCTATGTAAAGTTATAATCCCTTGTTATGTTTTCTCATGCCCTCCGTGCTCGCCGTCTCCTTTGTCCACACCGGCTCCCTGTGGATCTCTATTTAAAACATTTCCAGCACGTTGGTTGTCTACTCCAGCATTAAAGTTCAAATTATTGCCATCCAGATGTCCATGAGGCCTGTCGCCATTAGCTTGTGTGGGAGCGCCATTAGCTTGTGTGGGAGTGCCGTGATGGCTGACGTCTGCTTTCATTAGAACCTCATAGTACAGCAGATAAAACACAGGTGTGACAATGCCAACAACCAGCATGATGGCCACAGCCGTCCACCATCTCATGCCCCAGTCTGCCCCATAATAAGGGTCCTTTCTCTGTACTGGTTTATACTCCACATCTCCTAGTAATGGCTGCTGTAGTGTTAAGGAGGACACAACCTCATTCAGGCTGTTCCGAGACGGACCTGTGGATTTCACGAGCTGCTCAATGTCCTTGTCCTTCTCCAGGAGGAATCCTTCAACACTGTCGGTGGAAGAGGAAGAGTCTGTGGAGGACTCCGAGGGGAGGGAGGTAACAGGTGAGATCTGGGTCAGGAGCCTGGTGCCTGAGGGGGAGGCAGATTTGAGAGGTCCAGTGCTGTGGGTCTCAGTGAGGACACTAAAGCGCCTCACAGGAATCTTGACGGACCGCAGGGCAAAGAAGTCCTGATCTGTCAGGAGATTGTTGGCACGCTTTATATCAGCCACCTAAGAAACACAAAGAAGAAAGATGAATTTACAGACACCAACGTTACATTTACTGTGGTCTGACCGTCTCTTATGGATTCTAGTAAATAGTAATAATATACAGAGGGTACGTAATGACAGTTTCCATTATAAAATGTACCATGTTATTAACGAGCTGTAATCCACGGACGTATTTAACCCAATGAAATAACCTGGATATGTTCTAAAAGAGTGTTTTTGTTGCCACTGTACCAGTCAAACTGGATCACTGTTATTAGTACAGATGTGTCATTAAGCAGCCAAAAACATTATAATTAGCATTATGGTCATCTGATGGGTAAGGAAATTATTTTACAAATGACTTGGGAACAGTAAACATTGTTTGTTTCAGCCATTATTGCGTAAAAATGTCAACCATCTCTATGTATTATAAGAAGAAAGAAGGTGGCGTAATTCAACATGAACATTAAGTGGGAACTCTCCAAGGAGATGAAGAGAGTTAAACACCCACACCCACACACAAACGTACTGAGCAATGGTAATGCAGGGAAATGCTGTTCAGGGTGTCACCCTCCTGGATGTCTCTGGTCAGGTAGATAATATCGTCCATCCTCTCTCTGGAGGTGCTCCGTCGCAGCCTCTCTCTGCCACGGGGCCGCAGCTCATTGCTCTCCCCATCCTCTTCTGACAAGTCATTCTCCGAGCCATTGTTTCCAAACAGATAGGTATGACCACCATTGGCAGGCTGCACCATGGAGGCTGACTGGAACCCATAGTGCTGGCTTATACTGGACATTGTTTTCTTCACTATATTGGGAAGAACAGAGACAGCTTTAGTACCAAATACCAGCAAGGTGTGCTTTACCCTGATGGAATATAACAAGGAAAACCATGAACCAATACGCTGCTTCATTGAGTGACCAAATGCTCATTTAACAGGGTGTATAGTTTAAAATAGGAGCAGGTTATTCTGTACATGTTATGGTGAATTCATGCAGGCACACAAGCACACGTGTGCTACTGACAACTTGACAGATGAGTCATCAAAACTTTAGCAGAACGTGCAGGGGACAATGAAGTCATTGTTTTCGCAAGTTTTAACAGTGGGGTCTTTATAAGGAACTTTCTTCGTACTATTACGGCTTTCAATGTCATCCCACTGTTTCAAATACACTTATAAATATACATTTTTGTACTGTGAATGAAAGCCTACTGTAAGTCATATAAATGACACCATGCATTTCTTTCTCTGAAACCTGCAAGTTACTGTTATAGGTAGCAGCTCACAACACAAATAATACGTTTCTGACTTTGATAAGCATGCAAACTAAAGTCCATCTCCCACAGTCGTTGACATTCAAGTTACAGTTAGGCTAGATAAGATTGGTGCTCTTCCAGTTTGATAAGTCACGTTACAGGCAGTAGCCTACATTGAACCTTTGTGATGTCAATGTCCGATAACGTTACCTAACTATTCCCCTGCCATGAGCAAAGCAGACTTCCTTCGAGAGTATTACTTTAAACCCAATGCCCTATTCCTAACATGTGTGAGATAATGTTAGCCTAATAATCAGCTAGCAAGCTAAGGTGTTGACTATATGCATACCGACAATCATCTTCTTAAATTAAGCACAAAGTGTGATTAACAGGCGAGGCTTGCAAGACGTGTTACTGTGGTTAAATTCACAAGTTGGCAAATATTTACATAAGAAAGTGGCTGTGAAACAACATAGCTAATGCTACACCTCAGTCTCTCTAACCCCACTAAAGTACAGGTGATATAATTGTACAAAAAGAAAGGCTAAACTTTAAGCCACCAAATCAATGTCTTAAATGACCTGTCAGGTTGGTCTTGTACTGATAAGAGTGAGATGTACAGCGCAGGTCTACAGTTAGCAAACTAGGAACCATCTGAAGAGGCTAGGCTAGTGCTAACTAGCTTCCCTCTATGCTAAGTGACTAGTAACGCTTAGACATTTCTATGTGTCAGTTGTCACAGTGGATGAATGATACATTTGGAAGAAATTGTCAACAATAAACATTTACCTGAAAAGATAACCAGAGATCAATCAGTTGACCTGGATAATATCCATACTTCCACGGGATTATCTTCGAGCTCACCTTGCCTTTGCTTAGTTTCCTACCTGCTAGCTACTGTTGCGGTTGCTACTGCTCCAGTTTACGCCACGTCCACAGAATGTTTACGTAATGACGTTTCCACGGACGCCGGCAACAAAATCCTCATTTTGAATCGCGAGATGGCGCTAAACGTTAAGGTAATTTACTAGTTGCTTCTACCTTGCTAGGACACAATAACATATATGGGTTGAAGTTAGTTTCGGATTATTATTTTAGGAAACGTGTCTACATGATTGCTTACCATTAACCTAAAACTAAATGCCCTGTTAAATAACATGCAACGTATCCAGCCAGGAGAATTCATTACAGGGTTTATTATGCATGCCCTGCAGGGTAAATTTAACTAGCTCAACTAACTGTTAGTTTGAGCTAAATTCACTTTACGCCCTTTTTAAAGTCTATTCTAAATTATAAAGGCACTGCTCCACTTTATATTTAGCTGAGGACGTATCTAGCGTCATAGCCTATTTATTTATAAATCAACAGCAAACAACATGATCGGCTATGTGGGCAAAGATGCAAGAGATAATTCGCATAAAACTACTTGTGTTTCGGTTAGTTATATCATTTTTTTCCCCCGATTTTAAATTACTTGTGGAGAACTACCCCAAACAGGACAGCTGCTCTGGGGCTCTATGCCTGTTCGGGCCACATGGTGGCGCTGTCCACCACCACACTGAGCACCCTTGAGAGACAAATAGGATTAAAACATCTTGTCTCATTAGGCAACGGCCGGGAGACGAGCTGGACTCCCAGAGTAGCTGCAAACTAATCTTTCTGTTGGAGCTGTAGGTCGTGTGTGTACAGTCGCAGTAGGACTCACGTGGCTGCAGGAGGACGGAGCTGTGTGTAAAGAGAGAGCAGAAGGTCCTGAACACACCGGAGAACCGCTCCGTCTCTGTTATTTCTCCCGGCTTCTTCGGTCCCGTTATTTGACATACGCTCTTTATCCCATGTTGTTCACCGAGATCCCAAATCTGCCGAAGTAAGAAACCGAGTTCAGTAGTTTTTTTGTGTGTGTAAACAACACAACATGATGCAGTTATTGGCTGCTGTTTGAGAAGAAAGGGAGCTGAAGAATCTGAAAGGACTCATCGATGTTATCCTCAGCATTAAATACATTATAGTAATTTATCTTGGACAGAGGGGCCAAGCAAGGTGTCAGGTAAGTCGGAATGATTTATGTTTCTTTTCTTTTTTTTTTAAATGTGCTTCTCTTTGTCAATATGAGTGCGGGGTAATAGTACGAATGTGTCGCGACCAGCAAAACTTTGCTGAATAATTTCATAGAAAGACTTGAATACAAGATGATATTGCTTTGTGACACATGGCTATAGGACAATGCAAACGTCGCAGATGTATTTGTCAGTAATGATTGAGTACTCCAGGCGTTATAGCCAGTGGTAGATTAATAGTGCAGAGAATAAAGGAAACAAATGAGTAGCGATACTGCTCATCAATTATGCCAGACAGCTCAAGCAGACATATTGTATAACACTATAAGAAAACGATTAAAAGTGGTTGGCCACTGCTAATTTCTTTTTGCATTGTGCCAAAAATCCCCCTCGGAGCAGCTAATAAAATTGAAAAGCCTAAATATTGATTCAGCGCAATCAGTAAATGAATGGCCGGGTAGCCCATTGAGGAGGGAGACAAACGCTTCCATGGTTACATCCAGGATCTCCAGTGTGATTACTGCGCTTTGTGTGGGTTTTCTCTCTCCCTCTGAAATAAAACAACAACTGCCACACATGGTGAGCTGGAGACCCTCTCATGAGGGCTCCGTTGACTAATCTTTAGGCTTACTCGGGCCATAAGTAATCTTGGCACACTTAAAGTTGCGCACATGTGCTGCTACTGTTAAATCAACGAGTGGTGCCTGTAGCCTCATTGTGCTGCTGCTTCTTTGCGTATTTTACGCAAATGTGCAAGCTTCATAGTTTACACCAGTTGATGGGATGGGGTTTTCAGTCCTTCAATAATTGAATATGTCCACCTTAACTCTAATTGATTTGACATGATGTCATCTTGGTGAGTCCCTTGCAAATCTCTTTTGTTGCCTCATCTGTGGTTCCCCAGCAGAGTTAAATCCTTTTTCTCACTGGGGAGGAAGGGAGGGAGCTGCTTCTGTATCCATTCAGCACTTACACCTGCTCTTCCTCAGCGCCAGCCTTCGCTGTTAACTGTTTCTGGAATGTATCTTTGTATAAAAGGGTGACATTATTGAATCTGTTGAACAGTGGTGGTCCCCCCCCCCTTTGTTTGTAAAGAAACAACAAAATGTGCCATGAATTTTTCCCCCAATTTTCTTTTTTTAATTCTTAAACCTACAATCTATTTCCATCATCCCAAACCCACGAGGTCACAGTCAGTCTGTTGGTCTGTTCTTGTAGATTTAGGTCCTATAAGATCCACACTCAGAGCTCAGGTCCTTTGTTTGTCAGTGTTTATGTCATCGCCTGGCAGGGGTCAGCCCCCAGTCGCCTGTGTGAGGGTCTGAATGTGATTCACTGGGCGGAAGCTGTTTTACTGCCTGCCTCTCTTTCCTTCTGTCTCACCCCTCTAATGGCTGCACGGTACAAAAGGGGACAGTGCCATAAACAGAGCCTGTTCATTGATGAAAGGTGCTGAAGTGTTGCACATTGCTGACAGGGTGAGATTGATGTTTGCTGGGGATGAGAGGTCTTACGTTCCCCGTGTGTGGGGATATAAGGGAAATAGATAGATGAAGCCCTACATACATCTAACCGCTCCGCAACAGGCTGTGCCCGCCTCCGCTGATCTGTGCACTATGGATCACTGTTGGGGGGCAAGAGTTGTAAAGGATGTCTTTATCTGTTGAATGAAGAACATTTATAAAGTTGAATTGGAACTTTGCAGGGCCTTGTAGATGCATTTATTATCCTTTATGTCATCTACAGTAGTTCTATATCACTTTCATATCACATACCTGCACTAGTTATATTGAAACACAACTTATTTGCTTGCTTTCTTACATGTTTTCTGCAGCTTATCATATCCTCTTTAATAATCACATGAACACTCAGGACAGTGAAGAACAATTTAGATTTGTAGCACATCTTTTCACAAGTAAACGCAATGCAAAATGTTCCTTCTCCCTCCCCAGTGAGTGTTCTGCATTTACATTTTTCATTATGTGAGATGAGAAAACCGGCAGACCAACACACTATACACCTCTTATTAGTTATGGTCTGGTTTTCATTTCCACACGTTGAGAGGATAAAATGTTGCACCTACGTTCCCACTTCTCCCTCAGATTACCATTTCCCTCAGAAGTGCCATGCCGTAGAACAAATCATAATCCTTTGGTGCAAAACAGATGTATTACCTTAAAGCTGCCTCCTTTAACTCTGCTGGGAGCTGACTGGGCTCACTGAATGCTCATTTGAGTTTACGAACCATAGCCAGGGTACAACATTTGCACCATTTACCAGCCAAATGCTTTGTAAAATATACAAGTGGCTAATAGCTTGGTATGGAGCAATATAGTCTTAGCCGTACATTTGTGCACGCACAGCTGAGATGTGGAAGGTTTTCATTTTACAACACCGGGTTGTTGCACATTGAAATAAAACTTAAGTTGTGTCCTCATGATGCTACACACGCATACAACATATGTACAAATATTTCAATTAGAATAGAATAAAATAAAACAATGCAGTTAATATATATATTTTATACCAAGGGAGATCATACTCCATACTTTTTTATTATATTTATATTAAAAACAAGTCCATTGAGGTAAAAAAAACTAAGATTCAAACTAAGACAAGTGTTTGCACGAGCACAGATAGTCGGGAGTTTTTGGTGCTTTTAAAATTAAACAGTTTTCTATGCTTTGTGCCCGGATTAGATTTTTAGGTAGGATCCCTTTCTCAGATTTAGAGATAATAGCCTTAGCACGGTCATAGAATTAAATAATTCATTTTAGTGCTAAGACCTGATGAAGCTCATGTTGCATTTGCTAATTTCAAATGAACATTTAGTATTCTCCCCAAACACAAAGGAGACAGGAGCTGTGCACATCTTCCTGTCGCTGTACTATCTGCTATCATGTCTGGAAACATTGATAAAGTTGATTTTAGATTTAGTGTACACATCTCTCTTAAAATGTTCTTTGGGATTTGAATACTTTGTTTTAGAAAATCATTTGACAGTTCATGCTTACGCACAGGAGACAGTATTATGTTTTGGTAGTTGTAGTCCTTGGAGCAGAGGGACAGGAAAGTGGTGGGCCGTCAGCGAGGGCCAACAATCCTGAGGTCTCTTTAGCGGTCCGATCAACCGCATATTGTTCCCGGTGAGAGGATGCTAGTACGGTCGCTGCAGCAAACTCTCGGCCATGACCTTGCTGTCAACTCTCATAATTGTACTCATACACACGCATGTACACATGCACACACACTTATTGTTATATCGTGCGCTCTGTAGGGGCGCTGAGATGCCCTCCCACAGCTGCCCACAGCATCTCTTTTCGGGTATTAAACTTGAACTCTGACCTCTTGCGATGTTAGTGAAGCCGGTGGCCTCCGATGCCGTCAGCCTTTCCTACCTGCTGTGCTGATTACAACGCATGACCAGTTCCTCTATCAGGCGGACCAATAATCAATGAAAAGAACACCCCACATATTTTTAATTAATACATAACAGTCAAGATATGCATTTTATATCTAATATTTGTGGTAATTGCATTTAAATCCAGTTGAACTAAAGCAGCTATGCTTTATTTCAACTTGCAAACTGCATGAAAAACCAGCGCAGGAAGCACACGGATCAACATCCTTTTCTCAAATGTCAAAACATAGTGAAAAGTGAAAGAACATTTTGGAAGACTGTTTCCTCTGGCTCACATTAGTTTGGCTAGTCTCTGTACAAATTAAATTAAGTCTCTAGGACCGTTGAAAGCAGGAATAATTTGTTTTTCCTCTTCTTTTTTTGATCATTAAATCACTTATTATCCTGAAGCAATAAACCTGCTCCGCAGCCTTATGTGATACAAGAAAACATTCTTTGGTCGCTCTTCACTGATCGCATTATTTAAACGCTCAGACCCCCACATGGGTCCCCCTGTACGGCCATAAATCCCCATGAGTTCTACCCCTCGCCAATATGTTTTTGGGGGAGACACGTGGAACACATCCCATGGTGGCCCCTGCTTCCTGTCCTTTTACACAGGTCAGGTTGAGTGGGTCGCACTTCATGTTCGGCTGGAGGGACATCACGGCTATCCATCCTTATACCCTTCCTTTCTTTGTTATTAGAAAGGGACTGTGTGTGTGTGAGTGTGTGTGTGTGTGTGTGTGTGTGTGTGTGTGTATGAGAGAGCAAGAGGGGTGCCTATTTAAAACATAAACCTGTTGATGTAGGTCACCAACTCTTAGATCAATCTTACGAAACCCTTAGTTCTCTCCATTATCCTTCAACCTTATCTATCCGCCATCCCCCAATGTGAGTGGATGACCCACTCCGTATTATTTCATCCAGACACACACACACTCATCTCTGCCCCCCCCCCCCCCCCCCATCTGCCCCATCCCTTACACCAGCCCCTCTTTCTTTCTTTTCTTGTCTCTTTCTCTGTTTATCTCTCACTTCCCTCATTGTACTGTAGTTGGTCATGGCAGAGGAATTCCTCGAGTGGGGTGGTTGATCGGAGCATGGCGGAGAGGTGGCGGGGTGTGTTTATTGTTGTAAAAAGATGTATATATCCGCTTTCTCTGCATGCCTTTCATTAGAGGTTGAAGCTTTGTGACTAACATATCTCACAAGGTCCGGATTATGTGATGATAAATAGACAAACACACCCTGCACCTTTCATTGTGTGATCTGTGAAGCACTGCAGAGGTGCTCGGTTTTTGGATTACATTGAAACGCCATTCAATACAAGATAAGATGCCATTTAAACACATGTGTTGTGTCCAGGTACAATGTGTGAACACCTGTGAAGGCACCTTCTCACATTCACAGCAGTTCTGTGAATGACTGGTTCTGAATCTGTGTGACAAACAATATTGATGACCACTTTGGTGAAAGCTTCATCCAGCACAACAGTTCTTCTTCTTATTTTTCTGTATGATAATCAGGTTCTATTGACCGCACTTGGGACTTGGGTTCAGGGATTTTGCTTCCTTCTCGATCCTGCCATCTGGCCCTTAGTTTTCCTATCGTGCAAAGGCCTGAAAGAGGGGCTCTCCCTCACCTACTGTACTGACAATGTGTGTGTTGTGCGCGTCCTTGTTTAGGAGTGATAGAGTAGAGCCGAGAGAAAAGGAGTGAGTCTGAATAGGATGGTTTGGATTCTGTTTGGAGAGTTGGTCCAGCATGCCAAAAAGTGGGAGAAACAAAAGAATGTAGAACTGTGGCAATTTTAGAAATACACACAAAACACAAAAAGGAGCATGAGTGAACAAAAGCCTGCTCCTTAAAATTGTGCGCTGGTCAGTGAATCGTAAAGTCCCGCTTCTTCTCCAATGAAAATACTCCCCCGTCCTGGGTTGCCTCTCGGTTTTGGGAACTCTTTTGAAATGCAATTAGCATTTCATCCAGGCCCAACCAGTTACATGCAATGAAGTAATACCCTTTCGAATTTGGTCCTTTGGTCTGCGAGGCTGTGGAGAGCACAACCTTGATTAATCCCCTGAAAGTGCTTTTCTGTCTGCCTCCATCACTGTGTGTCATACAGGCTAATCAGTCAGCCAATGCTCAAACTTGAAAACGCTCTCAATTGCTCACACACTGGTTCCTACTCAATTGGAACCACTTTCCTTTTTCTATATTCCTTCCTTACCACTGTTTCCGAAGAAGAAGAAGAAGAAGAAGAAGAAGAAGAAGAAGAAGAAGAAGAAGAAGAAGAAGAAAAGTCTTGTTTTTAATTAAGGATGCGAGATGCCATTGGCCCAACTTAAGAGCAGCCGACCACGGCCATGTGGACAATACCTCAGGAAAACTCTCCCTCTCTCCGTTTCTTCTTTCACAGTAAAATGCACACTTGATTGGCAGCCTCTTGCCCCTGAAGGAGAAATGCCTGGTTGAAAAGTAGTATCGTCTGACAATAGCTGGAAGGATGACCTCATGCATTTTTGTTCTTTAGAGAGGTATTCATTCAAGTGTTTTCTAGTTCCCCTTGTGTGGAATGGCAGAATGTTGCTGCAATTCAGCACACTGCCATCCTCCCCCCCCCCCCCAAAAAAAAAATCTTTCTCCCCTTCCTGTTGGACTAATGGTAGGCTTTCTGTTTTTCTCCTCAAAATAAATAGAATTCTGTTTTGGGGTAGAGCTCTCCAAAATAAGCCAAGTGAATAACACACAGAGTTTTTGTCAGATTTAATGATGTATGTTTTAGCTCTACTCGCTTATTAAGTTTCTTAATTTCTTCTCCCCAACTTCTCTGTATGGCGAGAACATTCACTGATCTAAAAATACCAGAGGGGGAAACTACACGTGAAGTGCAATTATGGTTCTCGTGAGTTGACCGGGTATGGCAGCTACGGCCACGCCGGGCTGAGAGCGGACGGTGGGTGGTTTCTGTGGTAGGGCCTGACACACATTGGGCTGGTGGCATCACTTAGCGTCAAGTGCAGCTCAAACGGAAAACAATCCAATAAACAGAGCAGAGGAGGCACCACGGTTTGATTGTTTGCATTAAATGACACAATAGCATTATTCTTTTGTTTTATGTAATATGATTTGTTTTGTGTTTAAGGTATCAACAGCTTATTTTGACTTGTGCCTGCTCATATCAGGCATTTTTCATCTTAAATCTGACGTCTGAATAATAATCCGGCCATTTGCCACTGTTTATACCCCTGAAGAATTGTGTTACCCCACACATTACACATGAATAGAGTTTAATACACAAGGGCTTATTATCAACTCTTTCTGTATGCCTACCGCACCATCTGGCTCCGTGTTTACTTATCTGTTTCTCTGTCAGTATCCGTTACACTGTCTGCTTGCGTGGTTGTTGTTTTTTAGTGTGAATTTGTCCTGAACACTGTTATATTAGTAGATGTTAATGACAGAGCAGTTTCTTTTTGTGGCCAGACTGACTCCATATCACCGACCAGAGCTGTAAGATTGATGAATGAGATCCCACTGCAGGGCTCCCAGTGTCAGACAACTGGAGATCACATGCTGTGTGTGTGTGTGCGGGTGCATGTGACTAACTGCCAGATATAACCACAAGCTCTTCTCCAAGGGCGTCTCAGGACCAGGGAAGCCTCAGGGCAGAGATGCCTCATGGGAAAGCCCTTGATTAAAACTCTCCAGACTGTTATCCCACACACCCTCTACCAAAAAGGAAGTAAGAGTATTGCTTTCCTCTTTTAAAGCTTCCAATACAGAGTGTTCTCAGTGAAATAACTAAGGAAAAGGTCCTTGGCTATGATTATAGAGGCTCGAGAAGCTTAGAGAAGCTCCCAGAGAGCTAAAGTGGCAAAACGGGAGGGCAGATTGGAGAATGAAGGCAGTTTCTTTTTTACTTAACTAGGAGAAATTTCAGTTTCTCACTGTCAAACATGACCACCTGTGACAGCTTGTATAATTATGTACGCTTACAGTGTAGGTAAACTGCCTGATTACCTGATGACATGACACGTGCTACACAGTGCAGTGTCATGCTTACTACCATCCTCTGACTGTTAAGTCTTAGACTTGCAATGCATAATTGATGCTAAAGATTACGACACAGAGGCCACTGTCAGCAGAAACCCAAGAGGCATCACCGGCTCGCGCTGACCCCAGGAGCAGACCTGCAACCAGACACCTCCTCAGCACCTCTGACAGGGATATCCAATAGATCAGTGAGTGAGTGTGTGAGTGTGTGTCTGCAAGGGATCCGATGTAATAGTTTTTGTGAACCAGGCTCCTAACACCCATAGGCTGTTTTAAGAAGGGCTAACAGGTGACGGGGTCAAACCACCGCTGACCAGCACTGATGTTATCTCTGGTGACTGGTCACTGTGCTTATCACGTTTGAGCCTGCTGGGAAGGCTGTCAGCTGATGAGCTATCCATCACAGAGATACAAGAAAAGGAGTTTGTCTCCAAGAAGAAGGAAGTGATGTACGAGAGAGTTAAGAAGATAGAGAGGACTGAGTGATGTGGATACTGAAGGGAAACTCTACATGAAGTATACGTGTGTTTGTGTGTACATTTGCATGTGCGTATGGGTGTGTGTGTGTTGCCTATGTATTGTTCCCTTTTAGCTTTGATCTGAGCTTAGCCGGTGAAATAAGTGGACTTAGTGGCACTTCTGTTTTAGCACAAAGGCAAGCGCTAATAAACTTTTCCTGGCAAGCACAAAGCCTGCTTGTGCAAGAGCACCATAATTCTACATGACTCGGCATATTGAAAAGAAGAAAGAAGTTTGCTAGAAGTATTATTAACAAAAAATGGTTACGGTGAAAGCAGTTTCAAGGTCTAGACTTAATGAGATAATAATAAGATTTAAATAACAACTTTAGTAATTTGCAACTAATTGTTTGTGAAAAAACTGATTCAGGATTGTTTCAGGCCAACGTTACATTTTTATTTAAGCTTGATAACTTATTTACGAGTACATTCGACAATGCATTGTTGTTCTGTTGTGGATGAACACAATGATGTGCATCACATATTTAGCCAGTACTATAAATACATATTTAATTGGATGCCTTGTGAGTTCCAGGAAATAAAGTAATATAATATAAAAGAAAAGTCAGCTGTCTGAGGTTAGTGTCTCAGACTATGTCAATAAAAGCAATTTTGGATGTTCAGAATGTGAAGTCTCTTTAGTTGTGGTCTTGTCTGTGGCTTGTTAAAGCGCCAGGTCCCAGAGTTCTGGCCCCAGCCGTCATTTTCTGTTCCTTTGGCCCGCGATATTTGTGATGGACAGTGTGTTTTCATGCATTTCAGAGCTCTCCGGTGTCCTGGCCGGTCACCCATCTGTCGATCTAAGCATTGAGATCCTGCATTTTGGATGCATATACCGACTGTGCCATCTCTGGCAAATGCACCCATGTGTGAAAACGTGTGTGTGTGTGTGTTTGAGCGTGTGTGCACACATGTCGCTGCGTCGCTGTGCACCTCTCTACATGGACTCTGACTCCCAGCCTTATCAATGTCAGAGGTCTGCGCCAGGCACTCCACGCTGCCTTTTGCTGTGACGGACAGACCATTGGTCCTCCTGTAACCCCCGGGCTCAGGGTTGGCACACCGCATGATGCCAGCACAAAAACTGCTTGTAAAACAGACCTGTGCCATCCACACAGCATCTGCTTTGTATTATACCCTTTGAAGGAAATGCGGCATCTCGGTCAGTGGTCGCGAAAGGGACCACCCCTCTGTTTTACAATCCATCTAAAAGATTGTGGTTCATGTGAGGTTAGGCAATCCTTTGGAAGTTTGGAAGTGAGGTTTTGAGGCAGATTTACTGAAGAAACAGAGAGGTGGAAGTCAGACGTAATATCTATGTGTAATATCAGGCTTCCTTCGGGGAAACTAATGGGCACAGACAGAAGCGCAACTCAAGATCAAGCAGGTAAAGGCACCAGCAGAAACACAGGAAAGAGACAGTACAGTATCTTTTGTCTGCTGTTGGGAAAACAATGGTGGTGATTTTTAGGAAAGTGTGCATGCTTTGGTCAGTGCTGTATTGCTATGACCAAAATAGACATTTGGTGCTTTAATTGTCCAATATGGCTCAATTAGGCAGGCAAGTGGATACACACTAGCAGGTGTCCGGATGCACACACCCTCGGGTTCCCATGAGAGTGTAGCCTAGACGAGTGTAGACCTAAAGTGTGTAAGGCAGTCCCAGTGAGATGGTGCAAGAGAGCGGGTTAATAGCTTTTCACTCAAGCTCTGTGTCAGTAGTGCAGGAAGTTCCCAACCCCAGGAGAGAGAGAGGGGCGAATAACAGGATTTATTCTCTTTGTCCAGCGACACACTCACCTCTCTTCCCTTAGCCTCACCCTCTGTTCCCCACTGTCCAGCCCCACTCCCCACCAGCTCTAAATCCTTTTTTGATGGATTTCCCAGGAATCTCTACATTGCTGGCATGTGTGTGGCAAATGCACGCACGCACACACACTCGTGCCCCTTGACACCACCTCCACACAAACTTTCAAACATATGCGTAAGCGCTCTTTCTGTCACACACACACACGCATATCGTCTGCATTAATTGATCCTGACTGTATCTGTCAACCAACAACTTCTAATGCTGACACAGGGTCTTGTTCTGCTCTCTAAGCTGACTGATTGATGCATGGTTGCTATTTTAAACACCCGCCACTACTGCGAATAACTCAGATTGATATAACAGTAATGGAACATATGAAAAATGGGATATTTTCAATGTCCAACTTTCCTAAACGATTTCTGCTTTCGAAAAAAGAACCAAACAGAATGACTTCATCCACCGTAGCTGCTGATGTTCTTTTTCAACCTTGTAATTAAGAGCTTCTTTTTTTTTTAAGACCTTACGTGTTCATACTGTTGGCAAGGCTGCGTGCAGATTATGAATGGGATGGGTAACAGGCAGCAGGGTGGTGAAAGACAGGACATAGTGGCTGCAATTTAGCTATAAGCTGGCTCCACCCCACTTGTCATGCGGTGTTGTTTTGTTGTGTTAACCATGACAACTGTCTCAGTGGCTCCATCCAGCTTTAGGATTATTCTGGGTGAGAGAGCTGAGGGAGAGAAATCGGAGGACAGATAAGAAGAGGAAAGGAGAAGTGCAGAGCAGAGGGATGTAGAAGAGAAGCGAGGATGATTGGAGGAAGCAGGAGATCAGAAAAGATAATTAGAGAGAAGAGAGCGTTGGCAGAGCACAACTGTACGGGAGGCTGTCTGAAGCTTCATACTGAACCACTGAAACTACCTTGAGTGATCACATTTATTCTGGCACGACATTAAAGGCATGTGGTCAAAAAGAATAAACTCAACAACAACTGCTTTAACAGTTATGACAACATGAGGACAACAGCCGTTGAAATGATGGAATAATGTTATAAATCATTTAGACCACAATAACCCGCAAAACTGCCAGCCAGCATGGCTGCACATTTTCAAAAGCGAGGCCATCTGAACATCTGGCCACTCGATACTGCCTCTAGATCATATTCATTTTAATCTATACTGACTTAAATTTCCTACGGGTGGTGGGTAGGTGTTCATATACATTTTTGACTCATAATGTGAGCAGTGTTATGAAATATTAGAACAGATCTCCAAATCTGGAGTGTATTTATGAACTGTACTCTCTGTAGCTATCCCAAAACTCCTCAATATACCTACGTTGACCTCTGCTTTATTTAAATATATGTAATATGTCTATCTGTCCTGCATCTTTTTTTTTTTAATATGTCCTCCATATGCTTTCCCCTTTTTGTAGGAATGCTCCCTGTCCTCCTGCTAGCTGGATTGGTTCTGGCGCTGTCCATCCCTGGCACTACGTCTGAGTCAGCCACGCTGCGGTTCCTGGGGCAGACAGACTTTGTTGTCAACGAGAGCAGCAACACTGTGGTCCGGCTGTTTGTGGAGAGAGTGGGAGACCCGGTCAATGTGACAGCTGTGGTTCTGGTAGGACATGACAACAAAACTCCCCGTTGATGACTCATCATGTATCAATACTCCTCAACTTGTCTGTAGACATCTATCTTGTCTGTATGTAATCACCGTGCTGTGTTGCTGAGCTGCCACCTTTATGTCCAGTAAAGGAGAGAATCAGTGACCCCTTTTATCTATGGCAGAAAAACTGGCAAGTAAGCGGACTGTGTCTGCAGAAACTGTTTTGGACATCACAGAGTGGGTTTTGGCTTTACGTCCTCCACATAAGGTCTAGTGTCAGCTGCTCACAGTTGGTGTCTGGTAAAGCGAGCTGTCCGTGCAGTGAAGTGTGGTTGGGGGGTTTCCTATGCTTCTTGATATCTTTACCATATTTCTTCTTACATGAACTGTTATACCTGAGCTGACATATTAGTTAATGAAATACTGTTTAATATCCGGCTTCCTACCTGGAAGCTAATGGGCATAGACAAGAGTGCAACTCAAGTTTAAGCGGATAAAGGCACCAGTGCAAAGCAAGGACCACGATATATTTTCTCTGCTGTTGGGAAGAGCAGAAACATCAAACCCAAGGCAGCCTATTAGGGCACAAATCATGTACTCATACAATTAAATGTTTGTTTCATCCAGCTCGAGGGAGTCGACACAGGGGACATTGACAGCATTTCTACTGCAGTCTTCCTTCTGTCCACTGAGTCCAGTAAGACCATCTTCATTGCTGTGAAAGAGGACGACTTGCCTGAAGCCGATGAGACATTTACCTTCAACCTTACACTGCTGGTAAATGCCCGTTCTTGTTGTGTGTGTGTGTGTGTGTGTGTGTGTGTGTGCCAACTTTTCTTTTTCAATGTCCGTTTCTGGATTGGGGATGACTCCCTTTCCTCTTCCTCCCTCACTCCCTTCTCTCCAAGCTTCCTTTCCACACTGTCTCACTGTTCTAATTCTGCCCCTGCCTGACTGTCTTAAACCCTAACCCCATCTACCAAGCACTAGAGAGTGGGGGCGACAGCCACAGTAAGCCTGGGAGGCTCTGAGCTGCAGGGTCCTTTGATGTGTGTGCTCTATAGGACTTTTCCAGGGCTGGCCTGGGTGGGGCTAAATGTTGTGTGCGCCTCTGAGGTTCCCCACTAAAAGACACCTTTGTGAAAAGAAACTCACTTTGACAGCCACAGCCTCACCACACAGTAGATTAAAGCGATTCTCTCATTCAGTGTCCCCATTTACTTCGATGGGCATGTCCGTTCCGAGGATTTCATTTCTGTATATGTTGTGTGTTCAACAGTGCAATTGACACACTTGTTGATGAAAGTACGTTAAAATCTTGTCATGCATTTCTTTGGGTGACAAAAACGCCCCATACCATCAGAAGGTGCAACTAACTACTTTCTTCTAGTCCAGTTACTGTAAGATAACAAAAGAAAAAGGACATATTGCTTGCAATTCTTTGCTTTTGCTGAATGTTTTATGCTTACTATTGTGCATAGCCTTGTCTATAACAGATGATTTTTAATGGGTATACATTGTAAATCCTTGCCAAAGGATTCACCATCACAGACCAGGATGCCTTACACCTAGAGACTATCTCCATGGTTTCACGTAGCCTTTAGCTGTCAGGTTTGATTGATGAGTTAGAGGGGGCTGCTCTTGCTGTCTGCCTGTCTTATCCCTCACTAAAAGACCTGAGACAAAGGTCATTGTGAATCAGCTACGTACGGTTACACAACGGCAGCAACTCGGAACAGCTTTCAGCAAGAGTGACTTTCTTCACAACATTTTCAGTTTGACAATGCATATTTGTGACATCTGGTTAAAATCCAGTAGCGCAAGCCCCTATTTAGCCTGCTACTAGAGTGAAAGACCAGATGAGGCCCACTTAGCCCTTCTGTTTACACTACAGCGGAAACAAAGCTTTGGCCAAATGCTACCCTATCAGCTTACTGAAGGACTGTCTGGAGGATGAATGTGCGCTACGAGGGGTGTCATAGATCAAGCACGAGTAATAAACAAAGGGTTGATCGGGGGTTCATTTATCATTTGTGACAGTTAAACCTGTAAAATGTGTTTCAATAGAAAATATTAAGAATAACTTTGTTAGAAGTGAATATGACAGAGCAAGACTTGTTGTATAGAAATTGTCTAGACTTGTTGTGGCTCAGAGCAGGTGCAGCCTCTCAGCGCTCTGCGGGAACAGAGGGTAGAAACACACAGCGGGTCGGAGCATTTAGATTAGTGGAGGCAGGGTTTATGTTATGCTACATGTGTGTAACAAAGCTGCCGTTTAAGTAGCCAATTTGTGTGTGTGAATCACTCTGTATTTGAGTCTGTTTTTTTAGTTGGGCATACACGAGTGTGCGCGTATGTGTGTGAGCAGCTCCCTGGCTCGGCCAGTGGCTTGGCTTTGTGAAAGCGTGTGGATTCAGTGTCTGTGAGGTGACCGCTACAAGAGCTCAGCAGCGGAAAGAAAGCTCTGTTGCAGCTGGGAAAAGCCCTGTTTGAATAGACGGATGAATGCAAGAGGCCTAAGCACTTTCTTGTTATTCGTCTTCTCCTTTGTCTGCTCTCACCTTACCATGCGCACACACTCGCACACCGTTGTTTTGCTTAGAAGCTTTAATAATTGGACTGTGGTGGCTGAGAAAAATCTTTTTCAAAATTATGTTTCTGTTTATCACACTGTGTCAAGGCTTTCATAGCTGCCACGTAGAGTAATTAACCTATGCGCAGATGTGAGTATGTTGCATGGGGATTTTTGGACGTTTCGGTGGAAGTCTTCAGCACTTGAAGCTCAGACATGGTTGTCAGCGCAGTTGGTCCATGAGGCTTGTAAAAACATTGGTAAGCTCACGAATGGAAACCTTGAGAAGTTACACCAAATAACAAGGCTGTGGTCTTTCTCTTTAATGGTGTTCAGAAAAAATTAAAACCCACTTTGCACAGATCTGGTTCTTTATGTCAAGTTAAAAACTCACAGTGTAAGCCTCGTGAAGTCGCTGTGTGATTTTAAGCCTAGTGCCTTTGTCAGGTCTTAGTGCCGAATCGCAGAGCACAACGCAAGTCCTGAAGAGGCGTCCAGCTGTGAGCTAACCTGGCAAATCAACCAGGCTGATACCAGTACTTCCTGTCTTTGTACCTTCTCAGTGGGAGCTCAGAAATTAGACAAGACAACGGATAAGGCAGGCGTTCTGGTTTTGTGTCAGGGGGAGGTTAAGATGTGTTCAGGTACATACTGTATTTATCTAACCATTTCAATTCTCCCTGCTTTCCAGAGCTCCTCTAATGGCGTGACACTGGGAACGCCAAACAAGGCAACCATCACTATCCTGTCCAATGACAACGCCTTTGGAATAGTTGCCTTCAACTCAGTAAGAAACCCCTGTCATCCTCATGCATCTTGTATTCATTTGTTCCTTCACTTTAGAGTGATTACGGTCTATCACTTCTAACTATGATTAATCCTACTTCAATGTATCATAGTTTGTCACATGGTTTTATAATGCAAATGCGTTAACAGCAGCAGCTTTTAGAAATCTGTAACAAGAGCATTCTTTTATTTATGCAAATTATTTCGAGTATAGATCGCCTCCAGAAACAAAATCCTGGGGGTTTTAATATATTAATATATAGTCATTTTCCCAGTTTGTGCCACACTGTGTCAGATTTGAGGTCACCAATATTTCAGAACTTCGCTGGCCCAACCTGCACTTGCACCATAAGCATGCACTTGTATTGGTGACGAATTACCGTGTAGGTAGTAGTGGAAAGTAAAGGATTGGGGGTGGAGTTATGTGCAACCTCTACTGCAGAGAGGGGTTTAATCATGCTAGTATGGTTGTGGGAGAATTGACCATCTAGTGGTTGTGGGTTCCCAGGGGTAATTAAAACCACAAGACTCCCTGGATTCACTTATCAGTGGAAGTTTTTAGTGTTTCCATGGTAGCTGTGGTATAACTGTTTGCCCTATCCCCCCCCCCCCCACAGACGGTCTCAGATGCTGGATAATGATTTGGCTTGCTTAGAATCAATAAAGGCCTCCTGGCCTTGGGAGATGTGTTTATGTTAGAGTACTCAATTAATTCCTGTATGGCAGTTATTTTCTTTATTTTCTTCTTCATTTGTATTCTCCTGAATTTCTGTGGTTATTGCAAAATTAATTTGAATTATGTAAGAAAAAAAAGGGGATTTAACTTCCAATTTTTTAGACCACGAAAAGGATTTCAAAATACAGAGAGATTGAATGTGATATTTACTCCATATTGCCATGGGAGATTTATTTTTTTTATGCTGCGTATCCCGATCTGATCACTTCCCTTTGTCTCTGTGTCTCTTTCAATTTAATTTCACTACTTTATTATCATTACCTTTTATCTGAAGTACTGCTGCCAAGGTAGTACGCAAAAAAAAAATCAATTAATTTGTCAATTTAAACACATTAAGATTAAATGTATTTGTTCAGTATTATGAGAAATGATCAATATCTATAAAAATGTGTAGCAGATCTAAAACTGGGAACACTGAATACAAAACATAGAAAACAGTCAGGACCACTCACATTCAAAGGAGTCAAATGAAATCAAAGCTTCTCTTGGTTTCATTGTTACGTTGTCAGTTGGCTGTACTTGATTTACTTGATAATACTTCATCATTTAAATTGAACTAACTGGGTTTTGTCTTTTTCACTGTCCCACCCTTTTCATCTCAGACTGAGGAGATTGTAGTTGATGAACCAAGAGGAAGGAACCATTATGTGCCTTTCACCCTAATTAGAGAAAAGGGAACATTCGGGACTGTGACTGTGAACTTTGAGGTGAGAGGGCAATGCACTGTACATAACACCAGCACAGCTAAGACACTGTGCTTCATAGTAGAAAGAACAGACAGTGTTATAGATGTGAGCTTGTTTTTTGGCTTGTTGAATATGCGTCTGTAAGTTTATCCCACTGGCTTAACATGGACTTGTGAATCAAAGAGTTTTGAAGAATTCAGGAATGTGCAATTCTTTGATGTAATTCCAAGGTAGGAAATAGTCTTTTCTCCATTATTTATATGCAGCATATTAATGAATGATAATAATAATAATGAAAATCTGCACACAGTACATTTGCATGCCAAAGTGTAAACATCACCACGACTCCTTCTGTTCAGATCTCTGAAGGTCCCAACCCTGCCATCGAGGACCTCAGTCCAGACCGAGGGAACATCACCATCCCTGTGGGACAGGCTGTAGTGCACTTCAGTATCCTCATCCAGGATGACCAGGTATTGAAACAGCTCCTCATTTAAAGCTAATGTCACATATATGGATAAGCGTGTGCTGATCTGTCATTTCATTTTTTGTCCCATCATCACATTTTTTGACACTGTTGTAACATGTGTTGTGGCATTTTAAAAGAATATCCAGATTGTCCTGATGGGTTTGCCATTTTTAAAGATCAAACTGTCAAAGTTTGATAGGAGCAAGCAGAAATGACCTACTCAGTGTTCTGAAACATCTGCGTACAATATACATCTTTATGTGAATGTGTTTTACTTTTATTCGTTGGCCAGATCCCAGAGGATGATGAGGTGTTTTCAGTCAGGCTAACGGGCGTGGCAGGTGGAGCCCTCCTCAGACCCAACGGCAGCAGTGTCCAGCTGAGAATCCGGCGTAATGACAGCCCACTGCGGTTCTCCCACTCTATCATGGTGGTACCAGAGTCCGCTGGAGTCATTGCCCTCAATGTGACCCGTGGTCGGTTGACTGAGGATGGGCCACTCGTCGGCTCTGATGACACCGAGGTTCCTTTCTTTCAATCCAGTTATTTATATACCTACACTTTTGATTGTTATAGAATAGGGCACAACCACTTTATTTATATACTTACAGTATACTAAATACATATAGTATATATATATACATACATATAGGTGTGTGTGTGTATATATATACACGTATATACACAATATATTGATGCAGAAAAAACAAGCATGAGACAAATTCATCTAAACCATCTGGACCATACTGTCTTTAGGTCTCTGTAGACTACATGGTGGTGAGCGGTGGAGGAATGGGCAGCGCCACACCAGATGTGGATTTCCTCGACTTACAGCCGGTCAGAACAGTTACATTCCCCCCATTTGTCTACCAGACCAGCCTGTTGTTCAAAATCAGTGACGACGTCATGCCAGAAATCGCAGAATCCTTCCATCTGGTCTTGCTGGAGGAGACCATCAGAGGAGATGCTGTGCTAGCATCACCCAATGCTGTGCTAGTGACCATAGAGCCCAATGACAAGCCTCATGGCGTCCTGTCAATCAACAGCAGCGCAGTCATTCAGCCAATCAGCCATCAATGAAGACCTGACACAGAGGTGGATAACTTACGAATGCTTATTAGTGTGTCTTACTGTGTTCAAGTACAATAATATAAGATAGTTTAATAAAAAGAAAAACATCCAAGATTATTGCATCTTTAACCGTCCTCTTTCATTTCCCTAGATTTGAAGGAATCATTATAGTAAGAAATGGAGGCAGCTATGGTGCCGTGTCCGCCAACTGGTCCATCTCTAGAAACTCCAGTGACCATTCGCCAGTGTTGGATGATTTGAGGCCTGCGGCTGGGACAGTGAGATTTGCTGCCGGTCAGGTGACAGCTGTGATTCCAATCGACATTGTGGCAGATGATCTTCCTGAAGAAGCAGAGGCTTTCACTCTCAAGCTGCTGCCCAACACTGTGACTGGAGAAGCGGAGGTCGACGAACCAATGGAGGTCGGTTTAGAGGAGATCTTTGATAGGGCAATTTGTTATTTTGTATTTATTGTGTTCCCATAATGGGTTTGAGACGGAGAAAGACTGAATGCTGCACTTGTTAGAGAACTAATCCTCCAGATGTTGTGCATGTGTTATGCATGGGTGCGTGTTTCTGTGTGTCCAACTGTAAGGTACGGTGGCAAACTTGGCGCACTCTACAAAGGTCGACCTCTTAGTGTGTCACTTTGCTCTGTGGGTGTTCCCTTAATGTGGCCAGAATCAAAACAAAGCGGAAACAGCAGGCGCACTCTGTGTGTGGTGTCTGTGTGTTTTTTTTTTAGAAAGCGTGGGTGAAGTGGTGACAGGTTTTTTTTATAACTTCCATCTTTGTCCAAGCCTCTTGGCCATGTGCGAAAGCAGTTGGAAGATCTAAGTCTTGTTTATATTGAAGGCATGAGATGAGACAGACACAAACTTTGCTTTGGTCACATGCAAACGCACACCAGAACTCCACCTCTGGTTGTGATGTAGTAGGGTCTGTTTGCCATCTGTGCAGAAAGAGTTTGCTCAGCAGAAATTCCTTGAAGAATACATAAACAACTTTAACGGTAGGACAAGTTAATCAGCGTTAATTGTCATTAATGTAAGACATTAAACTGAGCTGTAAATCTGCTATTGTGAGCATGTCAGGCAATGCATCAGCCAAGTCTAGGTTTCAGGGAAATGAATGAGCCCCAGTTTAAATGCTCATAAAAACTACTCTAGCAGTCTTAGCAGAGTTAATTAAAGAGGATGCCTCTCTAAAGTTAGCTCAGGGCACTTTTGTTTTTTACTACTTTCAGTCTCACTTGTTTTCTTTCCTCTCTCTGGTCCTCACCTCTCCTTTCTTCTTTTTGTAACCCAAGATGCAGTCTTGGTAACAAAAAAACAGGATGCACAACAAAATCCTCCAAAGTAATTGATGGTAAATGTGGGCTTCATTGCAATTATCTCCTTACGTCCTAAAGATCAATCACCTTCATCCTCACTGCACAAAGGACTGCACACGGCTCGGAGGTGCTCCCTCATAGGCAGTGCAGCGAAGGCCCATGTGTCAAACCTGTGAGGGACAATGTGAGGCAATAGGTAGCCAGTCCACAACTAAGTTTTATGTTTCCTGCCAGATACTGGGAATGTGTTTTTGATCATTCCCTCATCAGTCAAAATGTAACAAATGCCCATTTTTTCTTTCTTTTGCTGATTTGTTCATTTTGTTCCTAATCTTCATCTGGTTTTCCGCCGTCCTGCCCAACAGATGGTGTTCTACATCCAGGACAGTGACGATGTCTATGGCCTCTTTCGGTTTGACCCGGCAAAAGAGCAAAGCATCCAGAGCCAACCCGAGGGCCGTTTCCTGTCGCTAAGTTTCCTGCGTGACGGTGGTACACTAGGGAATGTGTCTATGACCCTCACAGCCCTCTACATCCCTGCAGGCCCAATAGACCCAGCACTGGCCCGTGACCAGGTTCTGAATGTTAGCAGGTTCGTTCACGTGGTGTTTTCACTTGAACGGATGGTCCACGTGATACTGCCAATCAGGAATGATGCCTTTCTGCAGAATGGAGCTCATTTCTTAATTCAGGTAACAAGGCTGGGAACAAGGTGCACACCCAAAGATCTTGCTCTTTCTGTTTGTGTTTGGCTAAATCAGTGCCATCCAAACCTTAAGTGCCTCATTTGCATGTGTGAACGGTTTGACACTGGCACTCAAATCTGGCATGTTGCTATGGGATTTGCCCAACTGTCCAAACTAACAACACCACCTAGCTCTTAAAAAGCAAGCAAAGAAAAGCCTCTTTCACGTTTCATGTAGAACCCAGTCAAACCCTTTTACACGTACGTATGTGACTGGACCATTGACCTCTCCTTCAAGTGACAGAACAGGAATAACCAGATAATGAAGAAAGAGATGCATCGTTAATGAATGAATTATTATAGTAACATGCTGACAGTTTGAGCCTTTTATTAATTAAGTTGTTTCTTCTGTTTCCCTTAGTTGAATACACTGGAGCTGGTTGATATCAACCCCCCGATTCACTCAAACAGCCCAAGGTTCAGGGGACCTCTAAACCTCACCTTGACTGTCACCCCTGACATTGCTAACGGGGAAATCGGCTTTACAAGCAACACCACAGTGGTGCTTTATGAACCAGAGGAAAGCAATAGCACCACAGTAAGATATGACCCCTTGTTTTTAGCAATTGTGCATGTGAATAGGCAGTTCTCTTGTCTTGACTTCCAATATCACGTAGCACAGCATATAACTATAATGTAAGATCATTTGTTTTAACTTTATGCTGTTTATATTTCTTTGTTCAAGTGTTAGAGATCTAAATTCCTCAGTTGTCAGGTAGTGTGTAAAGTGCTAACTTATACACCATTGTAAAAGAAAAAGAGAGGTAACTGAGAAGCGTCTCTAATCACTTGTTCTTGCCGACTCTAATCTGTGTTCAGGAAGTCACATTTCTGTCAGTGCATACAGTATGTATAAGTGGTTCATTCTAATGATAATGGTGCTGCAGGTAAGCCTTCCCCTGCGGCGTGATGGGACAGATGGTCATGCTGAAGTGTTCTGGAGTCTTCAGCCAATTGGAGACAATCGCGTTGACATAACTGTTAAAGACTTGGAGCCTCTAAGTGGCTCTGTGGTCTTCCTCTCCGGGCAGAGTGACGCTTCCATCAACTTCACTGTCATGGCTGACCATATCCCAGAGGTCAACGAGACCTTACTTCTCACTCTGGATAGGTAAGGATATTAAACTCCAGGAGAAGTTATATTTAACCAACATAATAATTGTTTATTGTTGTTAAAAATCATCAAGGGATATTAGACCCTTCTGGTTCTGCCCTTAAACACAACTTTTATACAATAATCTTATGGGGTTAAGAGTGTGAAGCTGATATTATGTGCAGTTTTAGAGCCAACATATACAACGTATTGGAATTGGAAAGGCTGAGTGGGTGCTATCTCATCCCATCCCTCTGGAGATATTTCTGTGTGTTTGTTTGTGGTAGTGGTTTTGGGGGTGGGTTCATCTGTTAGTCTATGCTCTGATGAGAATGGCAGCTCTCTCTCTCCCTCCCACTCCTCCCCCGCAGGGTGGAGACTGCACGCTTTATAGTGTACTTCGGGTAAGTAGAGAGTGGAATGAACCTGGGCCTTTTGTGTGGCGTGAATCAAGACTTTGTTTTTCAGAGAAGGGCCTACTTCAGGATTTCTGGGCCCTTTGGTTGACGTGGGGATGAGGGGGACTGGGGTGGGGGGGGGGGATTCAGTGATGGTGTGAAAAAAAGAGAACCCAAAGGAGAGTGGTTGTTGGGAATAAAAAGAAAATCTTCTTTATGTGTTTATGTCGCTCTAATTTAACCAGACTTGATTGTGCGCTGCTTTAAAGACGTCAGTGTTTGTATGCATGCAGCGCCTTGGCTGTGACTGTTTGTTTGGAGTGCTTCATTCTCTCGTGTCTTTGTCTCTAATTTACCCGTTATGTGATGCTTACTTGGCTCCAATTTTCTCAAAACACACACACACACACATGCACACACCCCCGCGGAGCAATAAAGATCCAAGCATGCCGTTGATTGACATTGTTATTAAAAGTGGTCAAAACAGCAACATATGGGGCCAATAATGAATGAGCATCACACAATACAAGGATTTCATTATGAAGTTTAAATTAAAATTGAGCTCAGCTGTTTTGTCATTTGATATCAATTGATGTTTCAGAAGCTCAAAACACAAAACAGAAGAAAAAGTCCAAGAAACTTCCATGTCAGAGTTTTCATCTACTGCACGATGTAGGCGCAATAACTGGGCTAGTGGTCTCTTGCTATTATGATTCAATACTCTTCATGTGTATACGTGTGTATGTGTTCCAGGAGTAATGTTGAGAATCAGATACTGAAAGCTGGCTTCACTAGCAGAGAGATTGTCATCATGGAGAACGACGACCCTGGGGGAGTCTTCGAGTTCCCCTCATTCTCCAGAGGCCCATGGGTCATCAATGTAAGTCTCGAAACTGCTTAAACTGCAACTTCAAACTACACGGTGTATCTATTTTTGTGTAATTACAATATGCAGCTACAAGACATTTTTACATTAAACTTCACATGCTGGTTCTGGTCACATCTGTACACTTTAAACTTACCTAGGAGGGTGAAGCTGTGGAGCTGCATGTGGTCAGAGCCCAGGGACAGCTGCTGAAACAGCTGGTGCGATATGCTGTCATGCCTTCAGGCAAAACTGAATTTTATGGCTCCACGGGCATCCTGGAGTTTAAACCAGGAGAGGAAGAGGTGGTAGTTGCTCTGGTGGCAAGGCTTGATGGGGTGCCTGAGGTAAGAACATGTTGAATTCAATGATGACCGTTCAAGTTTATTTAATAACTATTAATTTAACTGCTAAATTAAATCCTCCCAGTCACGTTTTGTTTAAACTAGTAAAATAGTTTACAGTGTATAATATGAAGTATGCTTTAAACCTGTATCTGCTACATGAAAACTGTGTGTGTGTGTGTGTGTGTGTGTGTGTGTGTGTGTGTGTGTGTGTGTGTGTGTGTGTGTGTGTGTGTGTGCGTGTGTGTGTGTGCATACAGCTGGACGAGACTTTCTCTGTGGTACTTAGTAGCCACAGCACTCCACCCAGTCGCATAGGCAACCACAGGGAGGTCAACATCACAGTGCGGAAGAACGACGACCCCTTTGGGGTCATTGAGTTCTTCCAATCCGGACTGACAGTGGCCATCAACGAGAGCAAAGGGGACGAGATGCACCGGGGTACTTTAAAGTAGCTGTCTTTTACATAACAGTGATACCTTTCCATGTCAAGTGGTATCTCATTGACACTTTAGATGTGAAACAGGGAACATTTGTCTGCATGAGAGACGAGCTAGATTATGATTAAAGTTTGTATTTCAAGCTTACCACGTTTGTGTAATGCATAGAAGAAGAACTTTGGTCAACTTGTAGAGCAGGAAGTTGTTCCCTACACAGTGATGATGCAGTCTAATATTCAATCTGGTCCTGAGAACATAGAGTCTAGTGCATGTATCACCAATGTTTGCAGAAATCTACATTATTATTTTGCTCTAAACCACAATGATAGCCTCGACAGGAGGTCAAATGTCAAGACGAAAGTGCACACAAAAGAGTTAATGATTTAATCTAAATAGATCAACTCTGTTTCATCTGATTCACCTTCAGCGGTATACCCTGTGGTGAGAAACAGGGGTCACTTCGGAGAAGTGTCAGTTTCCTGGGTCTTGGAGCCGGCCCTGTTCGGAGACGTCAGCCCCCTCCAGGGAAACATCACCTTCATGGAAGGAGAGTACCTTAAAAACCTCACTCTCTTCTCTGTACCTGATGAGGTAAGATGATAAACTAAACTAAAATATGCAATCCAAATTTGAGTTACATTTCCTCATTTCAATTTGAATTCATTTGTTTTAATTTAAGATCCCAGAGGACATGGAGCATTTCACCATCACAGTGTTAAATGCTACAGGTGGTGCAAGACTGGGAAACATACTCAATGCCAGTTTACAGATTAATAAGAATGATGACCCCATCTACTTTTCTGGTAAGGATACTGTTTCCCAAACTGAATAGTTTTTGATCTTTGTAATAATATATTGATATATTAAAGTCATGTCTCTCTTGCCACGCCTCGCCCTCTCCTCAGATCCTGTGGTCGTGCGGCTTCAGGAAGGGGCCGTAGCCAGCTTCACTGTTCTGAGGGCAGGGCGGGGGGACTTTGTTGCCACTGTGATGTATCGCGTGGAGTACGGCGACGCATCTCCAGGTGACCTCACCATGCTCAGTAATAACACGTTGCTGGTGTATGACGTGGGTGAATGGATGAAGAACATCTCTGTGGCTGTGGAAGATGACAACATACCAGAGACTGATGAAACCTTTTACATTGTTCTCTACAATGCTACTGGTGAGTATGGGCCTCCTTTTTCCTTCTGTGAATCCGTCCTTCTGTCAGGTCATATAGTGGCTGCGTCATATTTTCATATATGTTGGTTCCTCCAAGGATTAAAACAGCTGAAAGAAAGCCAGTTGCCTTTTCTCATTTCTCAGAACCAGGCAATCACACCTCATCTCAAAACAACACCACCCCCCTTCTCCCCTGTTTATCCTCTTGTTTTAACAGACAGAGAGAAGTAGCTAGGTTATTAAGCATTGTCTGTAGTGACACTGAAAGCTCTCCTAATCCCAGTATTGTGTGTCATGGATGGGAATGAAAGACCAGTGGGCCCCAACAGGACCTTAATTACCTCCAGACTTTCTAAGACACAAAAGCCGACCACTCCACTAGCCTCTCTGCCTCCTGATTGACACTGAGCAGAGTGTGGTAAGGGGTTACCCTCTGGTTTATGCCAGGGGATGCTCCTTTATAGTGATTGTGTTAAAAGTCAATAACCATGATGTTAGAAGTCACTCAAACTCATTCTGGGACTTCTCTCTTTGCCTTTTTGGTGTAATTAGGAGCAGATTTGCATGCTTGTTACAGTCATGGTCCAGCGACTTGAAATAATTGCAGTAGCGGGAATACTATTTCTGAAAATCCCTCTGTAGTTTAATAATTTCTTCCTTATTTTTATGAAAACTTTAAAATATGATGGGTGTGGTTCGTTAAGCCTCTGTCTTTGGCTTTGTTCATCTTAACTATTTTGCTTCGAGAACCTTTACTTTCGTATATCATGAATAGGAAGCGCTGTCCTCCTGGGCTTGGTTGCCATAGTTATTGTGTGTTATGTTAATGAGACAGCCCCCCCGCTAATACATGAAATTTAGCATGACAATAATATATGACCAGTGTCTCTTGCATCTATCTATCTATGTCTGCCTGTCTGTCTGTCTGTCTGTCTGTCTGTCTGTCTGTCTGTATATCTGTCTGTCTGTCTGTCTGTCTGTATATCTGTCTGTCTGTCTGTCTGTCTGTATATCTGTATATCTGTCTATCTATCTATCTGTCTGTCTGTCTGTCCATCTATCTATCTATGGAAATGTCTGTCTGTCTGTCCGTCTATCTATCTATCTGTCTGTCTGTCTGTCTGTCTGTCTGTCTGTCTGTCTGTATATCTGTCTATCTATATGCCTGTCTGTCTGTCCATCTATCTATCTATATGTCTGTCTGTCTGTCTGTCTGTCTGTCTGTCTGTCTGTCTGTCTGTCTGTCTGTCTATCTATATGTCTGTCTGTCTGTCTGTCCGTCTATCTATCTATATGTCTGTCTGTCTGTCTGTCTGTCTGTCTGTCTGTCTGTCTATCTATATGTCTGTCTGTCTGTCTGTCCGTCTATCTATCTATATGTCTGTCTGTCTGTCTGTCTGTCTGTCTGTCTGTCTGTCATTTATCCATTCGTACAAAGCTTCTAATTTTGCATCTTCAGGAAACAGACTATAAAAACAGTGACATAACATCAACATGTCCTGATCTAACCTGATAATCTAAATGTGTACACAGGTGATGCTGTTGTGTATGGAGCAGACACAGCTACGGTGGTGATTGAGGCCAATGATGATGCCAATGGGATTTTCTCCCTGGAATCGATAGAGAAACCAGTCGAAGAGGGCAAGACCAACAATGTTTAGTAAGGAACAGGCCTTCATTTCATGTTTCTTTTGTACAAAACATCTTTTTAATGGGTTTTACGTTGTTTTTCTTGCTCATTTGCACTTTATTTGAAGAATTAATTCAAAGTTAATGTGTTTCTTTTTCATGTATTGACAAAACTCTCTGAATTTGACATTTTAGAGATACAAAGTTTTACCTTTCTTTTACTGAAAGTATTACTCTTTTCTCTTCTGTCCCAGTGTCCTGCGTGCAAGGGGCCACTTTGGTAACGTTACAGTCTTCTGGCAGCTGTTTGCCAATGACTCAATGACTCCTCTGGAAGAAAACCAGGAGTTTATCAACACATCTGGCTCCATCACCTTCACTACAGGGGAAGAGACCAAGCCTGTTGTCCTGGAGGCCATCTCAGATAAGCTTCCAGAGTTCAATGAGTTCTTCGTCCTCAGGCTGGTTAATATCTCTGGTGAGTTCAAGATAGAAGTTACATTTTTGTCAGCTTTGAGAAATCATGTAAATAAATTCATCACAAGAGAAAAATGGAAGCTGCCATAACAAAATAATTATTGAGTTTAAACTTGACATGACATTTCAAACCCCTCAACTGTGCATTATTTTGTTAAGGTGGTTACCCGGGGGAGGGTGGACGACTAGCCGAGACTTCTCTGAATGCGTCGGTTCTCATCCCTTTCAATGACGACCCGTTTGGTGTCTTTGCTATCGCTGACAGCAACCTGGACCAAGAAGTAGCCGAAGATGTACTCTCAGAGGATGATATGGCTGATGTCACTTCCTTCACCATCCTCCGACAGCAGGGTACTTTTGGGGATGTGCGGGTTGCCTGGGAGATTGTTTCTGGCCGCTTCCCAGAGGGCCTTCCTCTGATGGATGACCTGCTCCTTCTAGCCTCCTTCCCAGACGAGGTTGAGCTCAGGCCTCATGCCAGGCGACACCACTCAGCCACAGACACGTGGTTCTTTTCTGGTCTTCCAGGAGCTTACGGGACCATCTCCCCCGGAGAAGGGCCTGCTGCTCTTGGAAACTTCACCTTTTCTGCTTGGCTAGTGCCCAGACCAGACACTGACGGCTTCATAGTCTGCAAAGGAACCAGGAACGGGACCTTGTATTACGGAGTGAAGGTCCACACCAATGAGTCTCATGTCACGGTGATGATGTATTACACAGTGATAGGATCAAACAATCCCCAGGTGGCCCGGGCCACTGCTGAGAAATTTGTAGAGAATAACGCCTGGTTACACGTCATCATTACTGTTGATGATGGGATTATTGAGTTCTTCCTGGACGGGAATCCTATTCCTGGAGGACTGAAGAGCATCAAAGGAGAGGGCATCGCTGATGGTGAGCTATTTCATTAGATATTAATCAAACATTGTTGTCCATCATATCCCTGTTTCTTTACGTGAAACAGCTTGTGTCTGCAGCTCCTATTTGTCGGAACAGTTTGTCAGTGTCTGTCTCATGTTGCTTTGAAAACTCCATATCAAATTAAGATGCATTAATAGAGGCAAAATGTTGCTCATTGGCATTTAATATTACCAATTTGTTGGAATGTGAAATCACTCTTTTTAATTCTGACAGTGTTAAATGTATTCTGTCTATAATACTGCTATCTCAGCACCATGGTCAGTGTCAGAGAGGCACAACTACCATACTGTGTGTGTGTGTGTGTGTGTGTGTGTGTGTGTGTGTGTGTGTGTGTGTGTGTGTGTGTGTGTGTGTGTGTGTCTGGGAAGAGGGCTTCAAGCTTCTCTGTTATTATTCACGTATGGAATGTCAAGTCTTAACTTCTTACAAGCATAATGCATGCACACCGTCACACACATATATACACACACACACCCTCACACACACATCTCTCAGTCATTTCCTCATTGTTCAGGACCACTGGGACTCTGCTATGCTTGAGTGACCGCTTAGCTTCGGCACTGCTGGATATTGTTACCGCTAAAGGGAATCAGCCGGCATCTTCTTTTCTTTCTATTCTCTCTAATTAATGGAGACAATAGTTGTAGCCTCTATTGGACCGAAATCTCCCAGAGGGGAACTGTTCTGATGGTTCTTTGGCTAACTTCAATCACAGTAGATGTATACATAATCATCAATCATGTTATGCGTTATTGTCTGCTACTGGTAACTCAACCCACAGAGGAATAGTTTTGTGTCAGAGCTTTATTCTTGCCTCACTGTGGCAGATTTCCTGCGTTTGTCCCATTTTGTACAAGTGAAGGAAGCGATAGGCAGGAGAGGTGTAAGTATATAAATGAGTAATGAGAAAGAGCCGGACCTGGAAATGTGGCCGCCTTAATCAAGATTCTGTTTGTGGTCTCAACACACTCCAACGTGGAAACCACATGTGTTCCACTATTAACAATACTATGATTATATGACTCTTGTAATGGTGCAGATCGGCACCTGGGTCAATTGTTCTTGCATCTGTAGTGCCTTGACAGGTCCAAACAAAGAACGCACAATAATAAAACACTACAGAGTAAAAGATATACTGTAAGACACCTTCATACAAAGCTGCACACACTAGCACATCACACATGTCCTGTACATTGTGCTGGAGGCAATGATAGGGATGTGTTTCCTTCTTATACTGCTTAAACAATCAAATATTATTTTTAGCTAATTGCTGAATGAAATATAATGCCGTTTTTTTCTGTGACTTTCTTCCCCAGGACCCGCGTCCGTGTTTATTGGGTCGGATCCTGAGGGCGAACAGCGGTACACAGGCCTTCTCCAGGATGTTCGCTTGTACAGGACTAAGCTGAACCGCAGCCACATCCACGAGCTTCACACCCAGCCTGCTAAAACAGACCTGCGTAACATCTCAGGTTACCTACGGTACCGACAGGAGGAGAGGCAGAAGTCGTTTGTGGTGGAGGTCAGGGATGATAATGAGGAGGAGGGAGAGGAGCTGTTCTATCTACAGTTGGTAGCAGTTCACGGTGGAGCGCGCCTCCCTTTCCCCAGACCCATCGCTACTTTGCGAGTCATGAAGAGTGACAATGCCAATGGGCTTTTTGGATTCACCGGTGCCTGCATACCTGATGTAAGTGCACATTACTCAGTCAGTGGCATTAAGTGGACCATTTTTTGCAGCTTTGAGTATCTTTAAGCACGTCACAACACTGCATTTATTTTTTAATCAAAGAAATGAATACTCTCCTGAATAATCCTGAGTCTATATGACCACTGTTACAGTAGCATTTAATGTCATCGATGTCAGTTAATGTCATCACATCAGAGAAAACATATGCATAGAAACACATGTAATGTAAACCGACTGGTTTGTCGGCCCCTGTCCTGCTGCATATTTCATCAGTCTTCATGCCTGGCTGCAGGGAGAGCATGCTCTTTCGTTTTTAGTTGGATTGGATGCGTGGGCTCTCATGTTGGCCCCTCTCAGGTAGAGCGACAGCTGCTGAGGCTGCAGCAGGTCTGCCAGTCAGGGCATTCCAGTAGAAGCGGATCAGGAGTTCCAGCACTGGAAATGGGAGATCTAGTTCCTTGTTTTCATCAGCACAACAGGTGGCAGGGCCGGCGATGACATTCCATCAGAACTAGAGGATCTTCTTCATACCCTTGGTCCTCTGGGGATAAATAGACGTAGAGGCATGCGGGCTATCAGGTGCCTCCTCTCTAAATCACATTATTACTGTGCTGGAATTAGACTGGGCCATTAACATAGTTAGCATTCAGTATTTATCATTTCCTCCAGTGTTCTAGGATTAATCAACCTTTTTATTCCCCTGTTCGTCCTAATAGACCACCGAGGAGGGCTCCACTATCTCTTGTGTGATTGAGCGCATGCGGGGATCACTGGACCGCGTTTATGTCAACTACACTGTTACCCAACTGGAGAGCTTGGACAGCGAGACACTAGCCCATCAAGATTTTGGTAATGCCACTGGAGCTGTGGTTTTCATGCCCGGACAGCGCTCTGAGGTGTGTGTACTTTGAGTTATTCAGGGTCACACAAAGCGCAAACACTCACTGGGTAAAACAAGTGTGATGTACCTTGTGTGCACTGTATTTACTCATCAGCTTATTGATTTCAATTAAATACTGTCCAGTTTGACAGCAGGATCTTACAAATGTTTTTAGACAACCAGCCCCACCTAGTGGTTGGTTGTTTGAGACTTTACTGATGAGTCAACAGGTGCCGGCTGATAATTAAGCTTTTACTTTGACTGCTGAAATACAGACAATTATTTCAGGGGTATAAGGGCCTGGACTGGAAAATAAAACTAATATATGCACATCTTTCTGTTAGGTACTGAACCTTTTGGTGTTGGATGATAACCTCCCAGAGCTGGCAGAGTCCTTTCAGATCACACTGGTGTCAGCAGAGTCCGGTGACGGGAAGAATGGCTCCACCCCCACCAGTGGTGCAAGCATCGACCCAAATAACTCTGTTAACACTGTCACTGTCACAGCGAGTGACCACCCCTATGGTATTCACTCACATGCCTAAAAAACACGACTGCTGTGCTTTCAATGTTACTATTTTTTAGCAACCATCCATATTTATAATCTCTCATTCTCCCCTGCCCTCCTACTTCCATCACACCTTTCCTTCTTTTTTACATTCGCCCCTTTCATTCTTCTAACCCTCACTATAACCCATAAACACACACCCTTCCCTGATCCAGGCCTGCTGCAGTTTCAGCCCAGCCCTCCAGGAGAAGGATTAATCTCTACAGCGTTAGAACCTGCCCACATAACTGTAAACGAGGAAGATGGCCAAGTACGTCTGCTGGTGGCCAGGGCCCAAGGCCTTTTGGGAAGGGTCATGGTGGGATACAGGACAGCCCCGTTCACCGCGTCCAGCCCTGAAGACTACGAGGTGTGTTTCCACTGAAGTCTTTATTCTTACTGATGGATGCCGGTGGAGAGAGAATACATGTTGCCTGCTTCCTTGGTTACCTCTTGCTCTATATTTTTAACCGGCAGGACTCAGATGGCTTGCTGGACTTTCTTCCCGGGGAGAGGTTAAAGTTCATCACTGTGACCATCATAGACAATCCTGTCCCTGAGCTGGAAAAGATTTTTAGAGTGGAGCTCTACAATGCTGACGGAGGAGGTGAGACATTTGAGAACAAAATCACGACGGTACTGTTTTTGTGTCACATTTTGGTATATTTGCAGCCTTAGAACTACTGTCTACAGTTGTTTTAACTGACCCTGTACTCTGTCCTACTGTATGTGTGCTGTGCTCCTGTGTGCTTCCCCATACCCACCTACCAACCAACCCTCCTTCCCATTTGCCCTTCCACCTCTACTCTTCTGGTGTGACTCTATCCTGGTGTGACACTTGTTTGATCCTCGTGTGTGATCCATCAGTGGATCAGTTTCTGCGTAGTGAAGGAAGTGGTAGTGGGGAGAGTGACTCTGACTTCCTCCTTCCATCCTATCACCACCATGGTAAGTATCCCCCCCTTCCTTTTCTCCCCAAACTGCTTCTTGTCTCCATTCCTTCACCCCCACACCCACATCATTTGTCACACCCTGCAGCTACATATCTCAAAGTCCAGTTCTAGTAGGGATCAAGTGACATGTCTCTGCTGCTGACTAGCAATAATTGTGATCTGATACTTAATATCTTAATAGCCCTCCCAAAGTACTATGTCTTTCTTTCAGAATAATATCTTTGGCTGGTTTGATAGATTGAAGATTTGGACCATAAAAACAGTATTATTAAAATTCTTTAAAAATCTGAAATAGTTCATTAATATGGTTTAGCTCGGTCTTAAGTGCATATAAATGCAGAGGTGTGTGGCTGCATATGTGTGTTAAATCGTGTGTGGTATTTACATTTTACTGTGACCCCTGTGGGAAAAGTAGAAGGGGTTGATGTAAGTGTCGGAGACCCCAGTGTTTTACACTAGGTCTGGGCTGCTGTCACATATTCTGACCCCCACACATTGTATAAAGCTGCCATTTCAGTCTGATTCTGTTGACCATAATATGACTTTATTTGGTGGTAATAAGGTGTGTATTATTATCATTATTATTCAGATAAAATCACCGGCTTGATGGCAGAATATATATCTAAAAAGTAACACTGTGTCATATCTGGTATTTTGTGTTTAGCCAGCTTGGGAGTTGCATCACGCATCACAGTGACCATCGCTGCTTCTGATGATGCCCATGGAGTGTTTCAGTTCAGTCCTGACTCCCTTTCTGTCAATGGGACAGAACCTGAGGACGGACGCAGCTCTGTGGTCCTGCAGGTCAGTGTAATACCTTAAATATTAAGTATTACCCAGATGTTTTCTTGTATTTGCATTAGCATGTCAAGATGCTAATACTGCTCTTTGTCATGTTTTTAAACATCATGCAATGTTTTCTTTTTGTTCACTCCCAGGTGGATCGGTCCTTTGGTGACCTCTCCAATGTAACTGTGTACTGGGAAGCTGATCCCAGCTCTGAGGGGGAGCTCCTCAGCAGGTATGGGAACATCACCTTTGGTGTAGGTCAGACGTCAGAAAACATCATCATCGATGTGGCCCAGGATGAGATCCCTGAATTGGACAAGAGTTTCAACGTGTCCTTGGTTAACGTCTCCCACGGTCGTCTGGGTGTCCAGACATCTGCTACTTTGACTGTGCTCGCCAGCGACGATCCTTATGGTGTTTTTGTATTCGCTAATGTAACGATGCCTGTCCGACTTCCTGAAGCGGACTCAACCGTCTCCCTCACCATCCTGCGACAGAGAGGCCTGATGGGTCAGGTGTGTCCTAACGTAGAAGGTCTAGAAACTTAATAGGATGTATAGAAATAAAAGCCACTTATGATCTTTTACTTTGAATAAATAAACAGATTGACGGATGGCAACATGAATGTACCAAATTATATGGAATTTTAATTTCTTTATTTGTCTAGGTGCGAGTCACGTATGGGACACTAAATGAGGCAGATCTGGAACCTTACAGGACCCCTGGGGTGGGCCGAGCCACTGAGGGCCGGGATTTTGATCCCCTCCTGGATTCTGTTGTGTTCTTGGCCAATCAGAGTGAAGCAAACATCACTCTCCGAGTGCTGGATGATGAGGATCCAGAAAGAGACGAGTCTGTGTTTGTGAAGTTGATTAGTGTTCAACTCATCAAAGGAGAGCAGAAGAGGCTCAGTAAGATACTGACACCCCCACTGAGTGGGAAGTTTTGACATAATAATTAATTTGAGGTATAATTGTACTTCAACCATACCACACTAAACTGATTAAAAATACTCTTACTGTTTCTTCTAGTTTCCAATTCCCCTTCTCTGGGACCCAGGACTGACATTGTAGCCCAGGTGATCGTGGAGGCCAGCGACGATGCTTTTGGAGTCCTCCAGCTGTCGGCTTCTGCTGTCAGTGTAGCTGAGCACTACGTTGGGCCCATAATAAATGTTACACGTGTTGGCGGGATTTTTGCTGACGTATCTGTCAAGTTCCGAGCAGTGCCTTTGACCGCCAGAGTCAGTAAGTGTTGGGCAAGGAGCATGGATCTATCTCTCTATGACTTGTGTGTGAGCAGGCATGTCATGTTCATATGTATGTGCATGTTTGTAATCCTATAGGTGAAGACTACAGCGTAGCCTCCACTGATGTCGTCCTCCTAGAAGGGGAATCCAGTAAATCTGTTCCCATCTATGTCATCAACGATGTGGTCCCTGAGCTGGAGGAGACCTTTCTCATCGAGCTGATCAACCAGACCACCGGAGGAGCTCTCCTGGGGGAGCTAACACGTGCCATCGTCACCATACTGCCTTCTGATGACCCTTTTGGTGCCTTTGGTTAGTAGGCATTATCCAGGATATGTTTCAATCTGTTCATCTCATTTTGGACACTTTCTCAATGTTAAGCTTGTTCTTTTTTCTATTTCTACCTAGTCTTCCAAGCAGTTCCAGTTACCATAGAGGAACCAGGGTCTAACTCCATTGAGGTCACGTTGCCTATAGTGCGTAATGCTGGTACTATTGGCACAGTGGTAGTCCAATGGCAGGCCACTGTCAATGGTCAAATAGCAGTGGGGGACATCAGACCCACATCGGGAGAGCTGACATTTGCTCCTGGAGAGACCATGAAGACGCTCCAAGTAGGACATTTTAGCTGACGATGTACCTGAAATCACTGAGGTAAGAAGCTGACAGTGTATTATGTGAAAAGGTACATCATTGGAAATATCTTTCTGAATTTTAGTTGCAATGGTTATTACACTCCTTCTGTCTTTTCCAGATAATTAAGGTGGAGCTTACTGGTGCCAGTAATGGAGGAAGCCTTGGAGCCGATACGTCTGTTGACATAATAGTGCCTGACAATGACAACCCATATGGGACAGTATACTTTGAACAGTCTGGTTACCGCCTTCAGGAGCCACTGGAGGGAGTTTATAGTGCCAATATTACTGTCCGCCGGAGGTACTTTTAACTATTGTGTTCTTCTGGAATAATGTTCTCTTACTCGCATTAAACCCACTTTTCTTATCTGCTGTTTTTTTCTCTATCATCCCCATTGCCTTTATTCCAGAGGCGGTCACTTTGGTCGCTTGGAGATCGTGTACAGCACCTCTGAGATCGACATTGTTGGCCTGGCTCAAGCTGATGGCCAGAATCTGCTAATGTACTATGACCTTCCAAAACCTGGTGTTCCATCCAGCGCACCCCTCAGGACAGTTAACATCACTGGTCAGAGAGACCCCCTGGCTGCATGTGCTGCGTCCTGTCTGAGAGAGCGTGCCTGCCTGGCCTTCTCTCTGTCAGCAGGGGTGACCCCACCATCCTGCACTTGGGTGACTTCAGGGGTTGACCAGCTGACCTCTAACGCTCAGGTTATGACTTATGTAAAAAACATCACCGCAGCTGCTGTCCTGTTCAGTGCCCAGGCTGTGGCAGGGAGTGATTACACCCCTGTAACAGCTCAAAGTGCCTTCATGGAAGATGGGTCAGGGGTCGCGAACCTCACTGTCCCGATCTTAACTGATAAATTCCCTGAAATGGATGAGAGCTTCTCTATACAGATCTTAAAGGTAATAACCAATCGTGTATATATTTCCCTGTATTATTTATGCTTTCATTTGTTTTACATGCATTGTATTTTAACTGGATAACAAAGAGGATGTGTTACCATGTTTTGTTTATAGGTAGAGCTGATCAATCTGACTGTGGCACAGAAGAACCTGCCGTCAATTGGCCAGCCAGATGAAGCTGTGGTCACTATAGGGATGAACGGAGATGCATTTGGCGTATTTTTGATATACAGCCTCAGTCCCAACACCACTAACGAGGGGCTCTATCTAGAGGTTCGAGAAGAGCCTACAGTTGTGGTGCCCCTGGTTATAGAGAGGAGGGGAGGGAATCTGGGCACTGTCACCGTCGAGTGGAGGTTTGTTGGAGGAGAGGCCACACTAGGTGCGGACTTCACTGCGACTGGAGGGACTCTGGTTTTTGACGGTATGTGGATCACTCTATGATTCGCAATAGTTTGTCGTTTTATAATTCTCTATCAAGAACTATGTGAAATCCAACATCTTCTCAGAACGTCTTATTAAACAGCATGTATTTACTTTATTGTCTCTGCCTACAGGTGAAGTGAAGAAGACAATACAGATATTAATCAGAGATGATATCGAGCCAGAGGACAACGAGAGCCTCATGATTGGTCTTGTTAATACGGAGGGAGGAAGTCGGATCCTGCCCAGCTCTGACACCGTAACCATAGTGATACTGGCCAACGATAATGTGGCCGGAATAGTAGGATTTCATCCAGCCTCACGTTCTGTCATCGCCAGAGAAGGTGGGAAGCTATTTTTGATGATTTGCATGTGGGTTTGGATATTCAGTCTTATAGTATGTATGTTCAAGCACATTATCACCCCCTGTCACTAGAGATGTGTCCTAATTATGTATGAGTGCAAACGTAAGGGAATGCACTCATAGTAATGGCAGCATGTAGCAACAGGTGGGCTCTGTGGCTGTCTGTCATTATCTTGAATTTATGTATGCATGAGCGGTTGAAGTCTCCCCGAGTATAATCCATACAATTAGAGACCTTGAGTTGCCTCCACTGGCATCTACAGTATAAGAAAAACAATTCACATTAGAAGTCCATGAATGTAAACATCTTTACAAACATTTAAACTTATATTTCATATTACAGGCGAGAGGCTGTCCTTATCAGTGTTGAGAACAGCTCCAGGTCTGGGTAATGTCACTGTGGACTGGACTGTACAAGGGCCCCTCGTACCACGGACCTTCACCCAAACCTCAGGCACACTTGTCTTTACTGAGGTAAATACTAGATGGAGATCATTGAACTTTGGTACAGATCAGCATGTTGTTATTGTTGTTCTGTGAGGGGCAAACGGAAATAGATTGAATTAAAATGGAAAAGCTGTTATTTGTTGCCTCCGGGAGTAAATATGTATTTGCGGTGTGTCTCCTACAGGGAGAACTAAATGGCACCATAGTCCTGCAGCTTCTGGATGATGCCACACCAGAGAACAAAGATGAATACAAAGTTGCTTTGTCCAACATACAAACGTTTGGTAATGCATCTGCGCGTCGTATCTTTGTGAGCGATGAATGTGCATGAAACCACAAATACCTCAAAATCAGAATTCTTACACTGATTAACATTCCCCTGACTTCCACACAGGTGTTGTGGTGACAGGTCATGCTGCTCTGGATGTTCAGGGCAGCGAGGCGGTGCTTACTGTGGACACCAGCGATGAGCCCTATGGGCTGCTGACCATCGCCCCGTCATCCCTTAGGGTGACCACAGAGGAACGGGACCGAACTATAAACATCTACATCAACAGAGAGTTTGGAGCCTCAGGTCAGTGGGCCAAGTGTGAGCACAGAAACGTGTACTGAAGGAATGGGTTCCCTTTTAAGTTATTGATTCCATCATACCTAAATGTTTGTATACAGGAGCAGTGAATATCACCTATGAAGTTCTAAGAGGTTCTCTGCAAGACATGTCCCAGGTGGAGGGTGCTCTCGCTGACCCGGGACAAGACTTCATCTCTGGTACTGGTTCTGTAATCCTTCAGGATGGACAGACTTCTGTCGCCATCCCTGTCACCATACTGGAGGTAAAGACCTTGGCTTTGTTCCATTTTGTCTTCCATCAATACCTAAGACAATAGGTTAGAGCAGACGGGTGTTTAGCTTTTATTCTCTGACCCAAGTTCTACTTCCTTGAAGCAGATTTGTTTAAAAAGTTATTTTTTTCCCTATTTGTTTCATTAGGACGACATTCCTGAGTTGCGGGAGTTCTTCCTGGTCAACATAACATCAGCAGTACTCATCACGACTCTTGCCACTGTTCCCCAACTAGGTATGTAGCAATCTAGCAGCGTAGAGGTGATTTTCCGTTACTACATTTATTTGATCGGTGTTGGCCATCGTAGACAGTTGTGCTATTACAGTGTCAAGTTACTTGTACAATTCTTGGTTGATTTCCGTCGTTGTTTCTCCGTTTATTCCACTTTTTTCTGATGTACTTTGCTCTTTTTTCCCATTTTATGAAATCACTTCCCTTCATTTCTGTTCATAATGTATCTCCATTTGCTCTGCTTGATGAGTAGAGGTTGTGTATTGCACATTGCCAGGTAAAATACACATTCAGATGTTCTCATGCTTTGCCTCATGTAGTTTGATGTACATTATTCCTGTATGGTACGATAAGCTAAAATATTGTAGTTAAGTGTCAACATGCACAATGGATGAGCTTGGTAGTTACTGCTACTGCTTTTTCATAATCCAGACCACATTTCAATTTATGAATGAGTAACTTTAGAAAGTGATGAGTAGACGGAATACTACAGGCACAGCAGCAGGCTCCCAGAATACTATCGGCCTTTTGCGTGGAGACTCACAGTAAACACACAGCCGCTCTCTTGGCAGCAGTCATTATGTGGCTTGGATGGTGAGATTGATGCTTTCCATGATTGAGGAAGCCTGGGGATTTGGTGGGAGCCGAGTAGCACTGTGTGGTGAGGAGAGAGAAAGCCAAACTAAACCCGTCGCTGGCCTCCCAGTGTCTTGGCCATAGAGTGAATTGGAGAAGACTATTCAGGGGGGTCATAAATCAGTCCACCCAAAAGTCTTTGCCGCTCAGCCTTCCAAGCCACTTACAGGAGACGCTTCTTAGCTGTAATCCTTCGCGCAAATGTGCCATGACAGAAGTTAGATCCTCTACAGTTTCCTCTTTCTCATTATGTTGTTGGTGCTTGCACTGTAGTCACAGCCCTAAAGTCAGCGCTGACGCCAATGCTAAACTTTTAACTACACTCATAATAAACACTTGACAATCTAAAGGTCATATGTTTCCACTTTGTATGTTTTTTTCCCCAGACACCAAGGGTTTGGTGGCAGAGGTTAGCATTGCTGCTAACGATGGAATTAGAGGAGTCATTGAATGGACAAACACCATGTAAGTAATGCACTTAAAAATAATAACACATTTCTTGTGTTGATTTTGTAGATGCTCTAATAGTTTTCCTCATTGAAATATGTTCTGGTTTCCAGGTTTGAAGTGAATGAAACAATAGAAGTACTGACTCTAGTGGCCTACAGGAACAAGGGGACGTATGGAAACGTCTCTCTCTTCTTCTATGCTCAGAACCTAGAAGCTCAACAGGGACTGGACTACAACACCAGTGAAACGGTCAGCCATGCACACAAAATCACAGCACCCACACGTGCATGCTTACACAGTACATCACATAATATGGTAGTAGTGTGAATGTCATCGAAAACATGAACCGAAGAAAAAGATGAACTGAAGAAACCTTTTGGATGAGAGCCAAAAGGTTGACTGAGAGTCTTCACAGACATGTAGTAGCGTGAAGTGTTTAAACTAAAAAACAACACCTCTGTCTACTCAGATGCTCCATTTTGTTGATGGCGAAAGGCATAAGTTTGTAGAAGTGCAGATCATCGATGACGCCATTCCAGAGGGAGCTGAGAGATTCCAGCTCATCCTGTCTGAGCCTTCCTCTGGGCTGGAGCTGGGCGCCAATACCACAGGTAGATACGAGGGCAGAATAGAATTCAATAGACATTTATTAACAATAATTGTCTACAGTAAGCGGTGCAGTTTAAAGGTAACAGTACACAACGAGGTGACCTGGTGTATGAAGAACATAAGAGCACCTTGTTGTGTACAGTATTACTTACAATGGAAAAACAAGTTAGGCATCATACGCAATGATACAAGACTCTTGTGTTCTACTTCTATGAATTAATGTTGCGTCATGGCTGTTAAAGAAACTGAAACACCACACATTACACTGGAAACTGTGTAATATGGTGGAGACTGTAATAAACGTATTGTTCTGCTTTTGCACAAAACTATTAGTATTATACAATTACTGTTACGTTTATTAGAATTGATAGCTGATATATGTTCATCTACCCATGCTGTGCGTAGCTATGATATTACATCTTTCTGTTCTGTTACAGCCACCGTGAATATCTTGGCGAGTGACGATGGACATGGTGTCATATCCTTTAACACCAGCGAGCATCTCTTATTGAAGGAGCCCACATCCGTGTCAGGGCTGAGTGAGAGCGTGGCCACCCTGTACGTGATTCGGAACCCTGAGGAAGGCACATTTGGCACCATAACTGTTCAATTTACTATTACTGATGCCAACGGCAGTGTAGCAGAGGGCGACTTGATGCCAGCACAAGGCTTTGTGGTGCTAGAGGACGGAGTCAGATTTAAGGTGAGTGGAAGGTACGTTGTTACTGGCTTTACAGCAGTCAAACACATACATGAGAAAACATGTGTGTTGCATTATATTTCAGATGCTGGAGATCTGGGCAGTGCTGGATGCTGAGCCTGAAGCGAATGAAACCTTCACAGTGACCCTGTCCAGCCCAACAGGAGGCGCACGGATGGGTGACCAACTCCAAACCTTCATCACCATCCTGGAGAACTTGGCTCCTTCTGGCTTGTTCCGCATCGGACCTACTATAAACAGGTCTCAATGCAGTTGTACCAAAGGATCTCAAGCTTAGAAACTCATGTCATATGTACACAAGGGCACAAATATGCAAAAACTAATTTAAAGTGGGGGCGTTTATTTTGTACAGAACTAACACAGAAGTGGTTGCTGAGGAGGATGGCCGAGCGGTCTTCCTCACCGTGTCTCGCAGTAATGGTCTGGACTCAGCTGTTAGTGTGGAATGGGAGACGCAGTCGGGCACAGCTATTGCCTCTGGTGAGACCAATAAATGTCTCAACTCAAAGCCACTCAAGCTTCCTGAACACTGATTCATTCCCCTCAGTTCTTCTGTTGTCTTTTGAATCCCCTTTCCTCCCAATGAGCAAAGCAATTATGATTCTTCTTTTTCTCCTTCTAGTGGGTCCCCTCTCAGTGATGGGTGTGTACCAGAGCTTTGAGAACAACCCCACCTCTTCATGGTGCTCCCTTCCCGAAGGGCCTTCCTTCCTGGCTATGAGGCTGGACAGGAGGCCCATTGTTGGAGCCTCCCACACCTCGGCCACTCTTTATCGATGGCAGGGTGTTCTTGTGCCAGTAGAGGTAAGGCTAACAACAGCATTGTGTCTCAACATGCACATGAAGTCCCTATTGTGAGTGGGAATTGGATTAGCAGTGAGCATTAAGCTAATATACAGCAAAGGACATTGTTAGCATACAAGTCTCTCTTTTGGTCATTACAGTCTGTTAGGATTCAGGACCCAAGCTCTTGTGTGGGGTTTGCAGTGAATGGCTCTACCTACATAGGCATTACACATAGTGGCCCTCCCTTCTCCCCTGCTGCCAACCTCAGCATCTTCAAATTGCACATGGACCTCAATATCACATTGGTGAGTACAAACCCAATCACGGTACAACAATACTATCACGTTACTTTAACTCCTTCTTGTATTATCTTCATATTTTGAGGCAATCTGGTTTCTTTAGGAACAAACGTTAGGTGTGGAAGCTCTGGATGTGAAACACTTCTCCACTGAAGGCAGAGATTATCTAATAGCATCAAGCCAGGTGAGGCTTTAAAGACATCTTTATTTGTTCTCAGTTATGTCTAGATCATTGAAAGCAGGCAAAGGCTCCCTATTGGAGGAATGTCAAGCCTTCATATGACTGAACTCAATGTTTTGTTTGTTTCATGGTTCAGATCTTTGTGTGGACTGGAGGCTCCTTCACCCTCCTCCAGACTCTTGACTTCGAAGAGAACATCCTCAGTGTAACTCCATTCACTCGCGCAGCTGTTCCCCACCTGTTAACGTGCATAGACAGACGGACAGTCAGCTGTCTTCTGCTTCGATGGACCAATGGAAGATTTCAGAATCCACAGCCTCTCCAAGTCACCGGCAGAGCCATTCAGGTGGAGACCATCACCACAAGAGCAGAGGACACTCTTCTGTTGGTTGTTATTGAAGGTGACCTGTCTTGCTTTGACGTCACATAATGTTAATGAATGCTGTTGTGTTTATATTGCACATTTGAATAATTACTGCCAATCTCTTTGCATTTGAACGTAACTGATGTGTCAAACAAAACTTGTGAATTCAACATTGTATGAGCCTGTGGTGCAGATATATAGACATATTTAAAAGTGGCCTCAAGTGCACTTAGTCTGCAGTATGCTTAGAGGCTAGTTGTGTTTCTTTTGCAATAACGAGATGCAATTTTCTGTGGTTGTGCTCTCAGTGTACTTTCTAGTGGATTTCGCAGTGGTTAGATGTTGGTTAGGATAGTACAAACAAATTGGTGATACTTTAGAAAGCACACAGAAACTTTGTGTCTGTTACAGACAAAACAGCCCTTTACAACATTTACAAAACTTACAATGTAGGCCGGATCATATATTTATACTACGCTCTGTATATTTTGATGAGACATAATCCCTCTGCGTCTGCAAAAGTGGTGAGTTTTCTTGGTTCAGACCTGTTGTGGCTTTACGGGAAAGACCTCAGTGTGGAGCAGAGCAGAGCCACAGCGGGACTCAGAGGTTGTAATTTGTCCGTCTTGGGTGTGTCAGTCAAACTAGTCCTTGCTTAACACAAACATGCTATTCTAGCATGAAAGAGTGTGTGTGTGTGTGTGTGTGTGTGTTTTTTGTGATTTCCTGTATCTTTGTCCAGGTCTCTCTCCATCCTGTGAGGTGTTACAGTGGAGCTCAGGGCAGCCTTCACCACAGCTTTATCAGTCCATTCCTCACCCAGGACTCACCTCTGTTCACCCCTTCACTGCTTCTTCTGGGATAAGTAAGAACATCCATACACTGCTTTGTTTGTAATGGCAGCATTTGTATTCAGCTGTTTTTGTACTTACTACTTGTAAATATGATTCTTCGTCGTAGCTTATGTCCTGCTAGCTGGAAGAAATGGCTCATCACTCTACTCCTGGAGGTCTGATGTCAACCTGCTCGCCGTGATCTTGAGGGCCCCTCCGGCCATCAGCTTCTTCTCTCTCATGGTCCCGTCCCTTAACACCACCAAGACTCTCTTGGCTTCTTCGGAGGAGGAGAATAGCTCCAGTGTTTATGAATTCACTTCTGTCTCCAATCAGTCTGATTTCATACCCAGGTACCCAAATTGTTTTCATAAGTCACAGACATGAGAGTTCATGGCCAGAAAAGCAAATCGTTAAAGTTAAACAACACATGCTTTGTTTTCTTTATGTCTCACATTCAGTTTCGGGGAGTTGTACTTTGCACCAGGTGACAGCGAGCTTGAGATTGCAGTGAACATCTTAGATGATGACGTCCCCGAGGAGCAGGAGTACTTCCAGGTCAGCCTGAAGAATCCAAAGGGCGGGGCAGAGATTGGATTTGGTGGTCAGGTGACTGTCATTGTCCCAACCAACGATGATGCCCATGGAGTCATCGGCTTTGCTCAGGTAAGCAGATAAACATTTTGACATTACCCAGCTTCTGCCTTTGTCCATCATGTTAAGTGGTCTATTACATCCATGTTATTAAAGCTCAATGTACTTCAAGCATATCAGAATAATCTCAAGTCTACTGTTTCAGCATTACCACAAACTATTGTAATACAGAAATATATTGCCATTACCTCTCTTCAGAATTCTCTATCTGTGGAGGTCGAGGAGTTGGAGCAAAATAATCAGATTTCTCTCAGTGTGGAGAGGAAAAGGGGGACTTTTGGCAGACTGACTGTTCACTGGGCTGCCAACGGCAGTCTGGCAGACATTTACCCCACTTCAGGAGTGGTGAGTCAACCTTGCCCTCCTTTCATTCTTACGACACATCACTGTATGTATTGACAGCACGTTTGGAAAATGAAATGCTCTCCAAATAAACGATGGCAAAATTATAACGTAACCTCACAATAATGTGCAATCAGGTTCATATTTGTTTTGATATCGTAGGTAACGTTTTCAGAGGGCCAGTCGGTGGCCATCATCTCACTGACTGTGATAGCAGATGGTGTTCCAGAGCTGAGAGAGAGTGTCACCATCGCCGTCATGGACGTCACCACTGTGGGGCTGCAGGACCTGCGACAGGCTGCAACCATCGACAAGCAGCGGGCACACGCTCTACTCACCATCCTACCTAATGGTTCTCCCTACGGGGTGATTGGATGGCATCTGGACTCCCAGTTTACTCTAACACAAGAACCACAGAGTAAGAGTAGATTTTATATTGCAAGAAATAAATACATTTGTGATGATTTGTCTGTGTTTTAATGGGTCACAGTGCTGAGGAGTCTTATTTACTGTAATCGGCTTACATTATTTTTAACCTTTTCAAAGATATCCCTCTATTTGTTTCCTATTTGTTCCTGAAACAGTTGGGTAAGTTAAGCGGATTGCTGAATACCAACCTTTTTTAAGTAGCTTTTACAGTAATCACACTTTAAGATCTGCAGTCATTTCCAGGATGTGAAGTAATTAAGGATTTGTCTTAATCGGTGTGTTGGAGGTCTGCCCAAAATGCCAGAAACTTTATGTGATTTTTCGCATTCCATGACACAACGTTTTGGGAAATCTAATTTTAGTCCTGTTTTTTTTAACATTGGTTTATGTAATCTCCCTTTTGTCCCAACCCACAGGGGTTCCAGTCAACGTGACTCTCTCTATAGTGAGGGAGCAGGGCTCTTCAGGTGAAGTGGAAATCCATTACCAGACCAGGCCGGCTCTGTACCAGCCCCCATCCAACCAGGCCACTGCAGGACAGGACTACACCCCCAAAGACAACACCATCATCATGATAAACGGTGCTACTGTAGCCCTTGTCACTCTCACAATCCTACCGGTAAGGAGAGTGTAGAGAGCAATGGAAAGGTTTATTAAATACACTTGAGTACTAATGTTTAGCTTCTACTAACATAAGAGTTCATTTCTCTACTAAACATGTAGAACCAAGACAGCAGGTACAGAGAAAAGACTGAGCGCATACAAACAATCAATCCCCATCTGTCTATCTAGCATAATCTCAGCCACAATTTTATTTTACACCTCCCACACTAACGCCCAGTCAGACTGGTTTTGCAGATGGACTCCTGTTTCTTTCCCTCAAGATAAGAAATGCATAATATAATAACCAGCCCTGTGACTTTCAAACTCTAGCCTTTAAATGCCGCGTGTAGGCGTCACTATAGGGATGAATCTAAGACTTACTTGTCTCTTTACTTCCTATAAACTATCCGTTCTCCTGCCCTTCTTCTCTCGTTCTCTCTCACCCTTGCAGTATACATAATGACTGCGTTTGTAAAATAGAGAGAGAGCATGTATGTGTTTTCTATTATTTAGTGTACGTGCACATGTGTGTTTTCTAAGGATGACATCCCAGAGCTTGCAGAGAGTTTCCTGGTAAATATCACCAGCGTGGAGCTAATTACAGGCTCAGTGGGAGCGGGGCAGCCCAGTGTGAAGACGCCTGGTATGGAAGTAGCAGAGGTCACCATCCAGGAGAATGATGACCCCCGGGGGATTCTGCAGTTCAATGTTTCTGAGGTGAGCCGAGGGTCATTTCTGTGACTGCCACTTGGACGTGAACATGGTAGAGATGCAATCTTATTGTTGATATGTGAATGTATATCTTTTGGTTTGGTACCTGGAGAGTTTCAAGAGGAACAACTTCTCAACTGATGCAATAGAGACACATACTATTAATAATATTCAATCCTAATTAGTCGTTATTTCAAAACATTTTGTTCAGGATATCACTGGAAGCGTGCTGGCATATGAAATACCTCCACCAGACAACATCCTCCAACTGTCAGTGGTGCGTCTCGCTGGTACGACTGGAAGACTGGTCATCTACTGGGAGGCTCAGCCAATCACTGCTGATCTTAACGATTTCAGCCCCACGTCTGGGAACACCACCTTTCAAGATGGGCAGGTAAATAAACAAGTTGTCCTTATTTGAAATTAACAATTGATGTGACTGCTGTCTACAGGTTATTGCATACAGCTTTCCCCGTCCTTATTTTAAGAGCGAAGCTACGATTGCCATCACCATCTTGGATGACGAACGGGTGGAGACTTCGGAGACCTTCAGAGTGAATTTACTGCGTGTGATTGGTGGCGCTCGACTCGGGGAAGTGACCTCTGTAACTATCGGCATCGCCCCCAACGACTCACCTCTAGGACAATTTGGGTTTCAGGAACTGGAGGTGAGTGTAAAATGACTCACCGTGTACTTAAAGACGACTTTCTCCTTATAATGTCACAGTGATCCTCGACTTGTCTATAACTACCTATTCTGCAGAGTAAGATTTCTTAAATGTTTTTACTTTTTCAATATCACAAATAATCATTTTATTCAATCCCCTCTTAGATTACTGTCAGTGAGCCAGAGTTTGTGGATGATCCTGGTGCCGAGGTGACACTAGCAGTGCTGCGTAGTGCGGGAGGCGAGGGGTCAGTGACTTTGGGGTGGCAGCTGGAAGACCAGGCCGCAGATGACCTCTCACCTTTGAATGGAACTCTTATCTTCACTGAGGTACAGAACAAAAGGGGTGTTGTCAGAGAGCAGTGCTCCGTCTTTTATCTGTACTGTGCTGCACAGTGCACTGATTCATGAAGTCTGCTATGCTTTTCATACTTTCCAGACTGAGTCCATGAAGACGTTTGTGATTAGAGCCCTCGCTGACACTGCACTGGAAGGAGATGAGCATTTCACTGTCCGACTGTTTCCTGCTGAGAGTGGCGCTGTCATCGACCCCTTAAATGGTCAGTACTTATGAAGAAACATCACCAGAAATGTAGAGTATTGTCTGTCATTGATGAAATATTCATATCCTCATCTGTCTTCTCTACCCTGGTCTCTTCATGTACTCCTCTAGGCATGGCCACAATCACTATCAGGGCAGACAAGGCAGCCCTGGGGATTATTGGAATAGAAGAGTCCTCCAGGAACATCCTCATTGGAGAACCTCAGGGAGATTACAACGGCAGTGCAGCGGTCAGGTGAGATAAACATCAAACTGTATCACTAACCTAGTAAACCAAATAAGACAGAGCTTTACATTTCACTGCCTCCGTTTATTAATCAAGAATCTAATGTGAAAAATCCTTGTGTATATGTGTGTGTATTACCCCAGCCTTGCGCGAGGGCCAGGTGTGTTTGGAGAGGTCCAGGTGTACTGGAATATCACTCCAGCTGTGGTGTCTGAGTTTAAGGCGATCTCTGGCACTGTGACGATGAGAGACAGACAGTCTGCTGCCACCATTATTCTGAAGGTATACAGCATAATATAGATGGTAGAGATAGTGTGTGTGACAATGCACTGCAGAACACACATATGCAGACCCATATGTATCATAATAATGCCTTTCTGTGTGCTCTCCTCAAAAATGTCCCCGTCATATCTATCATGACGGCAGGCCCTGGATGATGAACTTCCTGAAGAGCGCCGTGAGTACCAGCTTACTCTGACCTCTGCCACCTCTGGACTGGAAATCAGTCCTATAGCCAAGCATGCCAAGATTATTATGGCAGCTAGCGACAACCCCTATGGCCTGTTCTCCTTCACCCAGCACCAGATCAGGGCGTCCGAAGAGGAGGGAATGGCAAGTTGAAAAACATGAGACTGATACATATATCTATATAGACCTGCTATATGGTGGAGTAGACCCATTAACAAATGAGGTTGTGTATCCATACCTAACCCACAGCCGTCTTTACTGCAGGTGAATGTGACAGTTAATCGCTTCTTAGGCAGTCTGAGCAGTGTGTGGGTGACCTATCAGACGTCGGGCAACACAGCGGTCAGTGGAGAGGACTTCGCTCCAGCTTCGGGACGACTGCTCTTTACCCCGGGCCAGACCTCACAACTAGTCACGCTGCACATCCAGGATGACAGTCTTCCAGAGGATACTGAGATGTTCTGGCTCAACATCACTGAAGTGGAGCTAGTCAATGTCAGGTAAAGTAACTTGATGAATTGGAGTAAATTAACAAGTTTGTCAAATTGAGTGATTGTTCAGTTCATTTAGCGTTGATATGACTGTCAAAGGTTTCGTGTCTGACTCCTTATTGTGTGTCTCCCTCTGGTGGTCAGTGCGGTGGACTACACGGTGAGGGACTCTGGTCTCCAGCTGGACCAGCCTCCAGCTATAGGCAACATCTCTTCTCTTGCTGTGGTCATACTAAAGAATGACAATGCTGAGGGTATCCTGGAGTTCAGGCAGGATTATGTCAACATTACAGGTAAGTGTCAAAAATAAACGCAACTTGAAATCTATCTTGTGAAATAAACAAGCGAGGCAAACAAAGTAATATGCTATGACAGCATTTGATACAGAGAAGATATCAAAACAAATATTTACCATAAAATCCATGTTGTCTTGTGGCTTTCTTTCTTACAGTTGAGGAGGATGCGGGCACTGTGTTGATCCCAGTGGTGAGAAGAGTAGGCTCATATGGACTGGTCTCAGCCCAGTTCACTTCTACAGGCCTGAGTGCAACCCCTGACCTCGACTACATCCTGAATAACGGCTCAGTGACGTTTGTCAATGGCCAAAATACCAGCTTCATCAATGTCACTATTATAGATGACCTAGACAGGTGAGAGAAGAAATGAGATATAATTCAAATAAAAATTCATGTTTATATTTAGCACATGTACCGATGAGCTAAATCAAAGCACAGGTTAAATTGTAGAGAAAGAAAAGTAGCAGATAAATCCTATTCAAAAATGTATTCAAGACTATAATGAGTGAAGACATTATTTAATTCCAATTTAACACTGATTATCTCCTGCAGTGAATCTGCAGAGGTGTTTGAGGTCCTGCTGGTTGCAGCTACAGGCGGAGCAGTTCTAGGCTCTCAACAAGTTGCCAGGGTAACCATCGCCAAGAGTGACTCTCCAAGTGGGTTGGTCCGTTTCCTCAACGAGAGCCTCATCACTGTGGTCAATCCTAACTCCACTCTCAAACTCGGTCTTGTTTTGGAGAGAGCTGGAGGCCTCGTGGGCAATGCAACGGTACGAGAAACACTATCTTCTGCTTCTCTCAGCGATGGTTGCTTTGAAGGTCACTCTTCATGGACATCCTGTCATCATTCAAACTGGTTTCACCTTTTGACAGGTTGCTTGGATCATCCGTGGCCCAAACAGCAGAGAGGTCCTCCCTCCATTCAATACGGACATTAGAGAGCCTGTGAACGGGTCCTTCTTCTTCAGGGATGGAGAGGAAGGTACACGTGCCATAGAGCTGCGGATTCTCCCCCATGGGGAAGTGGAGGTGGAGGAGACATTTGTTATAGAGCTCAGCATTCTGTCTGGAGAGGTGGATGTTGATCCTCAGGCTGGTTCCATAACACTGAAGGTAATTTGTTTCACAAATGCCTACAAGGTGGATTTCACCATCATGAATCAGTTAAGACTGTTAAAGAATGATTATCACAATTTGATTTCCCAAGCAGGAACTCTAATGGCGTGCACTTTCCTCACCTCTACTCGCTCCTTTTGTGTTTTTTGTGTCTCGCAGATAGGGAAGTTTGGTGACCCAAATGGTATAGTCCAGTTTACTGAGGATGCTCTTCGAGATCGTGTCTACAATGAATCCACAGAAGCAGAGGGCCCGTTCAACATTTCTCTGTTTATTACGCGCAGAGAGGGTGTCATGGGTGACATCACGGTAAGATGGCATCAATATACATACATTTGTTTATCAATCATATCCAGTGTCAGGGCTTAAACTAGCTGAATTGAATTATCTTTCGCCACTGTTAAAGTGAAATACAACACTATTTTCTCTCACACCTCAGGTGCATTGGCAGATACAGAGTGACTCAGATACAGCGGGGGACTTCCTAGCCTTAGCTGGCTCGGTGATGATCCCAGAAGGCCAAAGGGACGTGGAAATTGTCCTCAGCCTGATGCCTGATACAGAGCCAGAGCTGGAGGAGCTCTACACTGTGCAGCTCACGGCTGTGGAGGGTGGTGCTACTCTAGATGCCAACCCAAACCTCACCAGGATGCGCATCAGGTTTGTCATATTGACTTCCAGGTAAAAAAGTCTACGTTTGAATGAACTGGAATTTAATCTTCCTCTCTCACACTTAGGGTGCGTGCTAACGATGAACCCCACGGCGTCTTTTCCCTCAACCCTGAGCAACAGTCCATAGTGGTAGTGGGGTCAGACTCTGAGGTCACCAGAGCTCTGGTCATGAATGTGACACGGCTTGCCGGGCTATTTGGCAACACTAGTGTGGGCTATAGGATCAGTGGAGGGATAGATGAGGTGATGGCCATCGAGGAGATACTGGGAGGACAAGCTGAAGGAAGGCTGCTCTTGAGAGAGGGACAGACCTTCAGTACCATCACTGTGCCCATCAGCAATCAGGTAAGGATGAGCATGCTTGTGCAGAGACATACCAGAAGCATACCAGAGTATATATTGTTGTTAAGTACCAGTTAACACTTTTTCTCCTGCTTTTTTCTCTGTAGGTGTTTTTGTCAGTGGGTGACAGCTTCACAGCAGAGCTGACTGATGTGAGGCTAGTTAGTCCAATCCTCGGCCCTCCGCCTCGCCTCCTTCATGAGGCCAGCATCGCTACGGTGACTGTGCCTGAAGAAGCTGCCAGCTCAGAGGTGAGTAGCGGTTGTGGGTTTTTTTTGTTTGTCCATATATGAGTCATCTGTGAGGGAGATGGCCCCCTCTGCAGAGCACTCAGGATGCAAGACTTGAAGTCATCTCCTTAGAGTTTATGTTTCGTCTGGTGATATACTCACCGCGTCACTTTGCATATGTCTGCTGGAGATTTCCATGAGATATCATTAAACATCTGGTTATTAAAAATGTTCTCAGACAACAAACTTAAGATCCAGCGCAGCATATTTCTCTGGAGCCTCTCACTTTAATGTCATTTAAACTTTCATATAACCGAGTTAGTGGTGAGTCTTTGACTGCTCTGTTAGCACTTAACTCTTTCTCGCCTTGTCTTGTGTATCTCTCCACATTTAATTGTATTTATTTATGTATAGCTCAGTGATGTAAGGGACAGCATTTTAAAGCATTTTGATGCATTCATTTACAGGGTTTAATATAAAGGAGGCAACAAGATAACAACATTATTAAATGTCTTCTCTGTATGTTGTGCAGGTTGGCTTTGCCTCCCTGGTTCTGCAGGTTTCAAGTATAGAAACAGGGACATGTGAAGCGGAGGTGACAAGAACGGGGCTGTTTGGGGACATCAGGGTGCAGTGGACAGCTCCGCCGGGGCTCAGACTGGGAGCTATCACCCCAAGCTCAGGTAAAACACCCAAAAGAGGGATTTCAAATGATTTTAAGTAAAGTTATATTAAACAATTAATGATTTATTTCATAATTCGATGAACTATCCTCCAGAGATCAAACACTTGGCATCTGGTGTTCAGGCTGATACCAAACACTAACATGGACAAATGACAGCGTGCACTTTTAATGTTAATAATGCACTCCTTTCCTCATATATAGGCTCTCTGACCCTGGCCCATGGAGAGAAGACTAAAATCATATCTCTGACAGCTGTTGATGATGCATCTGAGCCGGCTTCCTATGCTATACACCTCACTGCTGCGACCTCCAGCACTTCTGCACCCAGTGCTGTCAAGCTCAGGTACTGCTTTCACAGTGCTGCATGTTACAGGAATTACTTAGAGACAGGGATTGTCAGTTTTTATTATCCTCCCATTTCTAGTATGTACTCTTCCTTCAATTTCCTCTGCTTATACCCGAGGAGACAATTTCCTAACGTTGACTTTTTAAATCATGAATACAATTGACATATTTGTCTTTGTGAAATGTAGCCTCACTCTGATGTCCATCTCCCTGCACAGGTCAGGATTTACTGTGGCCGAAGTGGAGCCATTGGGAATCTACCAGTTTGCCCCTGATTCCCGCCAGCTGGTCATCGCAGAGGACATCCAGACTATAACGCTCTATGTTCAGAGACTCTACGGTTCTCGTAGCAACATCACCAGCCTGTCCTATACAACAGCAGCAGGCAGCGCAGTGGCAGGAGAGGACTTTATTGCAATGTCAGACGGCCGTTTGGTCTTTGACTCACCTCGCCAAACCAACACTTCCTTCCGCCTTTCAATACTCGACGACTCCCTTCCAGAGGCTGATGAGTACTTTCACGTCAACCTTACAGATGTTCAAGTCCTAACTCCAGACTTAGCTTGGGCAGATGCCTCTCCTCGTCTCAACCCTCAGCACAGTGTGGCCACTGTCACCATCCTAGCTAGTGATGTGACCGGAGGAGTATTGAGTATTGGACCTGGACTGGTTCAGACACCTGAAGACAGGGATGAGGAGACCCAGCTGGAGCGGCGGGTGGTTCTGAGGGTGCGCAGGTCCGACAGTGTGGCTGGGGCTGTGAGGGTTCGTGTCCAAGCATATGGAGGTGTGTGTTTGTTTCATAGCACTTTAATGCTCCGTTGTAGGATAATATATTGTAATTTACTGCGATGCTTACAGTTTGGCTTTGCACTTTTATCCAGATGGAAGCACAACACCTCTGCCCTTCACTGTGGACCCGGTTGGGATCCTTGCAAAGGAGGAGCAGGACTTCCGCTTAGAGTCCACCATAGTGTCCCTTCAGGCTGGTCAGAATGAATCCGAGGTTATCCTCCTCATCCTGGATGACTCAGAGCCCGAGGGACAGGAAGTCTTCTTCATTTACCTCAGTGATCCAGAGGGAGGAGCGCAAATCACAGACAGTCCATACCGGGGCTTTGGAGCTTTTGTCAAGATCACTATCCTCGGTAAAATATGAAAAAATAAATGTTGTTTGAGTTATAGATTGAAGATAAAACATAAGTAGTATTTATTACTGTGTTTGAGCAAAAAACAATTGTGCAACACATTTAGTGGTCGGCATGTCTTCTGGAGTTCTGTTCATAACACCTGACCAACCCCACGTGTGTCTTTTGGGTTTAATCAAATGCCATTTGATTTGCATTATGTCACTGCCACATTAGTCTCCAGCTTTTGGTCCATAATCACTGCTGTGGGCAGATTATTTGATTATTCTGTAAGTATGATGGATTAAAAAATATGATGTAATTGTGAGGTTATGAGGAAATTAATTTGTACTCTGTTCTGTTTTGTTCTCTTCATCCTTCTCTGTATCCACACCAGGGAGCGACTTCCATAACGGTATTTTAGGGTTTAGTCTTAATTCTCTGATGGGCCAAGTTCTGGATGAGGATTCAGAGAACAGAACTGCCCTCCTCTATCTGCAGAGACAGGAAAACAGGTAATAAAACAACACCCTTTATTAAAGAAACTAACTTTTCTTTTTCTTTTTCGTTAGTTATTATGCTCTTTCTCCCTCTGTTCAGAGCCTTTGAGGATTTGCAAGTCTTCTGGAGAGTTACCTTCAGCAAGACAGCTCAAACTCTTGTCAACAATGGAGTCAACCTAACCAGACAGCTGGTGCACACCTCAGGAACTGCGCTGTGTAGGAGAGGAGAGACATTCTGTGCTCTCGCTTTGGAGGTCCAGGATGATGAGGTGAGAGAGAGAGAGAGAGAGAGAGAGAGAGAGAGAGAGGCCCTGTTGGTATAATGCTGACCTTGAAATCCGCCCGATCCTGCAGTATAAGGAAACTGTATTCATAAGAAATGCTGTGGTGCACAAAATAACACGAATACTCCCTTGTGTTGCTTTAGGAGCCAGAGCACCGGGCGTGGTTCTTGGTGGAGATTTATCAGGTGGGTGCTGGAGCTACCATTAATGAGACCACCCGTTTTGCCAACATCACCCTGGCGGAGAGCGACGACCCACAAGGCGTTATGTACTTTGCTGTGGGTCACAGACTGCCCATCGCCACCCTGACCACCACGAGGCTCAGTCTCCAAGTCTTCAGACGAGCAAGCACAGCTTCGGTCATGTCTGTACAGTATCGCACGCTGGTAAGTAACAAACACATGTGTAGTAATGAAGCACAGGCGTACATTATAACTGCCACATATGAATTGGGCACACACACACGCACAATTAAATATGCACAAATGCACACAAACATGCACTGAGTGAATGCTTGAAGTAGAATTTGTAGTGTAGACTTATTTATTGGAGGCACTTCTTCATTCAGCTTTGCCTGTTTAGAAGGAAATCAAATGTTCAAATGGGATTCCAACTATTTACTAACGGAAATAAGAATTCTTCCAATCATTGCAACAGCTGAAAGATGTTTATCCGTCTCAGTCCAACCTGCTGTTGTTGTTGCGGATTTAGCACACGTTTCAGCAGACACAAATGGAATACTGATCTAATGTGTCTCTTTCATAACACTCATTATTTAGACATAATCATGTCAAGCTCTGCGTACAACAACTGAGCACCAATATTGGGATGTATTGTACACTGTCTTAATTCTTTTCTAGAAAATTAGAAGCATGATGAGGACCTTTTTGTGTTTCCTTATTCTAAATTGGGAACCTTCTTCAGAGGAGTTTAGTGTAACATTGAATCATACTTGAGTTCTAATTGTGATACAGAAATGCTAGAAAGACACACACCAACTTTGCATGATATCATCCTGATGCACAGGTCTTTTGAAATAGAATTCCATGAACTAAATTGCATTTATTCTTTATTTCAAGTTTCTAAGGATATATTAATAAAGAACATGGTTTATCTGATGCTGATGTCAAATGTGTCTTCCTCTTTGATCTCACTGCCACCCTCCTTCTCCTCTCTGAGGCATCATGATAAGAGATATCTTGGCTACAGCACATGCAGTTCAGGGAGATCAAGTATTCACTCACACTTTTTGATATTGGAGATCAAAGTAAGAGATTGTCTAGTGCACTCACATGGCCAGGACATCTGCTTTCATCTCTCAGAACTATTGTGAGACAAAAGGTTTGATGCATAGTAAGAGCCCAGTTCTCATTTGGTTTATTATGCTCTCACAACATGGTCAACTTCACTCATCCACATGTGCTGCCACAGTTGTTTCTACATTTTGTGGATATATGTGTTTATCATATAGGTTTATTTTGTCAAACGGAGCTCAATCCATCATGAAGTCCTGTCTGTTTTTCCTCCAGGAGCTTCCCAGAGAAGATGTAGTGGGTCCCACTATAATCTGGCCTGCTAAGGCTGGCATGGACTTTCCTAAACAGGAGGGCAGGCTAACCTTCGATGTGGGCCAGCGTAACACATCATTGGAGATTTACCTCACACCTGACCTCGCCTCATCCTTGCCCACACCGAAGCGCTTCCAGGTAGAGCTCTACAACGCCACAGGGGGAGCCAGAGTGCACCTTCAGTTTGGGCTGGCTAATGTGACTCTGGTGTCAAATGCAGCAAGTGAAGCTGTGTGGCTCTTACTGGACCAGTTACATCAGCCTCTCGACTCAACTATATTGAACCAGGTGCTGCAAGGACTCATCGATAAGGTCTCTACACCTCTCTCTCGCGAGCAGATGACCGCCGTGCTCGAGGCTCTGGGGAAGGTGAGATAGTTTGAGACTGACGTCAAAAGCATTTCCTGTAAACTAATACCTGAACCTTATTTTAAGGCCAATTTGATTCATTCTCATTGAATCTGGAGGCAAAACAGTGTGAAAATATATAATACCTAACTATCCTATCTGCTGCTTCACAATATCACTATCATGGTATTAAATAGATATAAATGAATATTGGAGTTTTTGTTAAAAGCTTCAGTTTTCTAGCAATCTTACTAATGATCTTCTTCTGAAAGCACAAGAATGTTCTGCAGCATGTGCTCACATCCATAGTCAGTAATGATGGAAACACTTTTATTTCTTCCCCATTTGAAGCTTGAAGTCAGTGTCGTAGTTTGTGTCAGACACATCTACGCTTAAGGGCACACATCGTTCCCCCCTCACTTCTCTGACAGGTGTGAGAATCAGTTTGTCATCTGAAAGGGTCTCAGGTGTCACTCTATATGAGCGCTGCTATCACCTCTAAAGTTAGAGGCTACATATTGCCTTTTCTCAGCCCCAGACAAGCGGAGACACCACTGTAATTACATATGGTGCGGGGGTCGGAAGAGAGGGCAGAGACAGCATAAACGAGTTACACGGCATGAGGATATGTGGGAGCACAAAGAAGGGAAGGAGACAGTGGCATTAATCACTGTAAGAGCTGCGTAACACTGAGGCCTAAACCAAAATAAGTGACTGCGACACAGCCAGGAGGGGTGGAAAATATAAATACTTGCAAACAATAGCAGAGCAAACTGTTTCTCCATCCATCTCTCTCTCTCTCTCTCTCTCTCTATCTCTGTTTCCTCCGAGCCAGGTGCTTGTAGAGGCAAAGAGGACTCCTTTACAGGAAAGTAGCCGCAACTTGACCTACAGCCTGCTGTGTGCCTTGGCCAATCCCAGCAGAGTCGACACCCGAGGCATCAGCTACCTTGCTGAAGTGGCCGAGCGATTCGCATTGTCCCTCCTCACGCAAAGTCAATGTGAGATGTGAGTGTCCCTTCACAAAAAAAACACCAATGATTTTCTTTTCAAATAGTATTAGCACGGTGCTGATGCTCGGTATTATACATGTTTTTTTTTTGTGTGATTTCTCCAGAAGAGGTACCGTCCTGGAAACATGCCCGTATATGACCATCTCTGCCTTCCAGTGGTACCCCACACAGATCAATGGACACAAATTCAGGGGCCGTAATGCAGACTTCTTCCAGCTGCCAGACACATTGCTGGCAGTACCAGCAGTCTCGACTGCTGACTGTGGAAACCTCAGCCGGATTCAACTGACCGAGTTTAGAACTGAACACTGGTTTCTCACCAATGATACAAACACTGCTCTTAATGGGAAGGTAGGGAAGCGCTGAGATAAATCGTCTTAATTAGTGCCTCAAATGATGTATTTTGATTAAAAACAGCAGGTGGCAGTATTACTCCAGTATAAACTAGCCACTCATTTAGTTAGTTCACCAGCTGAACCCTCTTCTTCTGTTTATATTTAGGTATTCTCAGCCAGCCTTGAGGACAGAAGGTCACGACCCCTAGAAGATGGAAAGGAGGTGGTGTATCGTATCCACACCCCTGGTCATCAAGTCAAACCAGGCCGGTCTCTGTGCCTTCTCTGGAACCAGACCACTGCAAGGTATTTCACCACAGACACACCCGTTCAGACACATGCTCAGCCATTTTAAATGAACTTAAAACAGCAAGTTGACACTCAAAGTGTTACCTGGTTATCTACTTTGTTTATAACCTCACCCTGACAATGTACATACATTGATAAGCATCTGAAGCTGTGACCATATGTTCACCTCTGTCATCCTTACACTTATTGGATGAGTGAGACCCGTTTCCTAAGTGAGGGGCAACAGTCCAAGTACAGTCTCTCAATAAGGCTTATCTGTGACCATGGGGGAAGTCACATCATTGTGTTTAATATCTGCACATTCAGTCTTCTACACGCTGAATCCTCCCACTCGGTTTGTTGAGGACATTCCTGGGGCAGGGAATGGGACTTGGCTGGAACACTCTGTTACAAGTTTTGGATTGGCAGGTTTGGTTTGGGCGGAACAACTAGTTGGATATTGTATTGCAGAAAGGAAAACAGATGAGAGAAGTGATATGGACGGAGAGCAAAATGTGAAGAGAGAGAAGCAAAGTCACTAACTGGGGAAGGTCAATGTTACAGTATGACATTCTTGCTGTGAGTGGAAGGTCAAAATAAAAATAATATTGGATGTTAAAATGGACTTTTTTCCTTTTTTCAAAAACCTCTCACTCAATTCCTCTTTGTTTGTTGTGCCACTAAATCCTGCTCAAACAAGAATATAGTGTTCTGGTTTGTCACACAACAATCTTTAAAGAGCAGAGGTGACTGCTGTTAACACTCAAGGAAGCCAAAACATACAAATTGTGCATACTCATAAACAAGATGATACCTCAGACTCCCCTGCGTTTTGTTGTACTCTGTTGTGACAGCAGTGTATTCACTTTCTTTCTTCTCCTGCATCATCTCCTCTCTCTTCCAGTTGGTCATCAGATGGTCAATACTGCAGGGTTGTGAAAGAGAGTGGGAACTATGTGGAATGTGCCTGCTCCCACTTGTCTATCTACACAGCCCATGCAGAGTTTGCCACTCTTGCATCCTACAACGACGCCTTCTATGCCTCTGGATTTATCTGCATCTCAGGTACAAAACACAATCCCCTGTCTTCTCTTCTTCACATTGTTTTCCGCTGTTTTTTTCTGCGTGCCCACGGCCTGCTTGCCTTCTTCAGCGTTCTCTCTGGTGCATCTATTCCATATTCCTCCCACGTCGTTATAAATAGCCACTGTTGATTAATATGAATCATTTGTTAATTTTATTATCGTTGATTCCATGTCTTCCTCAGGCTTTGCCTTGGCCATTATATCCCACATGCTGTGCTCCCGTTTCCCTATGTTTGCTGCCAAACTGCTCACTCACATGATGGTGAGCTGCCTTGGAACCCAGGTAATACACTTCTGCTCCGATTTTATGTTGCACTCCAGTGCTTTACTCTAAAGGCCCCAATGTGCACTAATACCCACAATTCACAGCTTCTGAAGGCTGAGCACTTCATACTCCCACACCATCTGCATTAGTTTCTTTGGTATTTTCATCCAATTGCATCTGCAGATTCTCTATATTGCATTAAATGTAGATGGATAGGGAACCTTTGGAAATTGTCATAGGAGCATTTATCTCTCTGTGCTATATGGATCATAGCCCACAGACATTAACACTGCTGTAATGTGTGTGTGATGCAACACACACCTTCGCTTTTATACTGACAAAAACATAAAAAACACACAAATTCATGTACTGCTTATATGTGTAACCTTTACTGAGCGCACACACACACACATATACTGCATGCTACCAACCCTTCTTATGAGCCACTAGACATGTCACAGGTATTTTCTTGGAAATGTGCATAGATGTGAACACACATCATCGAATGTCATTGGTTTCGTAGATTGCGGGCCGGCGCGTCCTGACAACGCAACCATGCCCCCCGCACCCTCGCCCATTAAAAACGCAAGCTGTCACATAAGCAATGAGCGAGATAGATATGTGGCTGCAGGTTAGTCTCTCAGCTGGTCACCATGTATGTGTGTGTACGTGTGCATGTGTGTGTGCGTGAGCGAATGCGGGACTGGTAATTTTCCACTGGTTCCCCCTCTCTTTGGTTGACAAACACGAGCCCCTACTAAAGCAGACTGTCGTTGGGGGCTAACCACCTTGGGCTCGACCTGTTTATGGCCAGGCAGAGCCCCTGGACCTAAAAGGGTTTTGGATGGAAATTTCCGTTGTGTTCTGTTTCTTTGTCGGTACTGTACTGCATGTTAAGGCCTTCTTCCTCGGATGCGCATGTGTCTCAGATCGTGCTATAGTTTATCAAACACGTGTGTGTGTGTGTGTGTGTTTCTGTGGCCTTCTGGTCGAGGCCAGTCGATGAAGGCCTGCGTGGATCCCAGACTAACCTAAAGGCCTAACTGAATGTGCACTCTGGGATTAAGATGTTCTCTCTAAGTGGTCGTCTGTTACTGTTGGGAATATTTTGGAGGTAATAACGGGCTCACAGTGCAGGATGTGCTGAATTAAAATAGACCTATTGACGTCATTGTCTTCACTTAAATATGTACTTTGTCCTAGATCTGAGATGGCTCGCTAGAAATAGATAAAACACATAACTTTGTTTTTTACATAAATGCATGAGAGCTGAATGTGCCGTACGGAACGACTCACTCTTCATTAAAACATGTGATGAGTTGTTTTTTATGATTCAATGTTGTGTTTGGTCCTTCTGGAGATCACCTGCCTCGCACTGTGAATGTGTTGTTTTCAGGAAGGGAGGAGCTATATTTTAGGAACTACACAAAGAGGGTCCAATAACATTTAGGAAACAGAAAGTTCTGGGTCAAACACTTTAGTTTCTGGTCCTGATAGATGTCATACCATAACTCATACACTGGAGTCAATCTGCCTTGTGTTGAATTGAAGCTGAAATGAGACGATGGATTTAGAGGATAAAGTAAACTAAATGAATGTTTCCCCCCGGGATACAGAGATTTAATTTAATTTCACATGTAAACAGCACTTGTTAAAAGCATCACTGTGAAGCTCAATTCATATTTTGTGTTTTCTTTTGTAATGCATTTGAAGTTTGCAGATTGAGTCTTATAAGCCGTTGTGGTCTGTTGAAGGACGAATCTCTGTAAGGATCTATGTGAATCCACATCTCTCTTACTGTTGTACAGCACTACATGGCCAGTCAAGTGACATGTCATTGATAGTTTGAAGCCAATCCTCTGAACTTATATTTGTCTTTTTGCATTTGTAATGCATCCCAGCTTTATACTTACAGTCAGAGGTAGGCATTAGGAAGCGATTACTGTTACATGTCTGTATTTAGAAGGCCAAAGATCTTGCATCTTTGGTAGACGAGATGTAATTAGTGACAGAAATGTCTCCCGAACTTGTGGGTCTCGGCTTTGCTCGTGCCTCACCATTGATTTGAACTGTTAGGTCCAGTTCCAGCCACGACTCTCCATCTGTGGTGGCTGGGCTGTAATTAGTCACTGACGCTGCCCTCTGTGGGGAGAAAATTAAAGCTGCCCGTTTGATTTATTCTCTCTTCAACAGCTACAGTCAGCTAGAAAGAGCCGGAGTAATATCCCACCCCTCTGTGAGAGTTGAGAGCAGGTGGAGGGCACGGAGAAGGTGGAGGCGAGGTTGTGCTTTAATGCCATTTTTATTTGTCTTACTGTCTCAGTATCCTAACTGCCATTCTTTTTTTTTAACTGTGTAGTCTCTGGACACAAACCTGAGGGCAACAGCAGTACGTTCAGCAGCACAAGCAAATACAAGCAAGAGAGGAGGACGAGTGAGGAACAGATAGATAGATATCAGTTATAAATACTATGCATATAGTTTCTCTTCTTATCTTGTTCAATACGGAGTTTCATCTCTGGGCAGTATAGTCAAAAAATGAAAATCTATTCATTATGAACTCATTGCTATGTCAGTTAGTAGAAAGTTAGTCGCTCTTGTTCCCTCACAACAGTTTCCCTGGCTATGGATGTCAATGTGGCATCAAATGTCTTGTGCTGCATATTACCAGGGTGTTGGCCAGGACTCTCTTGAAAAAGACCTATCTATCCTGGTAAAATAAAGGTTATAAATAAATAAATACAACTCTAATATTAACTTCTTAATCCTCCGGGATTTTAAAATTCAAATGATGGGGAAAGTACTGTAACTCAGACTGCACAGTATTAGATGTATTCTGTAGGTTAACATATTTCAGATAGCTTTAGATTGTTCCACCAGTGTTTGAGTTATCTAGAAGAAGGTTGTTGAAGGTGTCGGAGACTAAACTGATCTGGTTTTGGTATCGAGACACCCACAGGGCGACAGAAAGCGTCCACTGACAATGAAATAGACCTCAGACCTCCTACTGAGAGATAATAATGATTTGTCCCATCCACCACCTCAAGGGAGAGTCCTCACACTGTGACTGATTGTGTGTGTGTGTGTGTGTGTGTGTGTGTGTGTGTGTGTGTGTGTGTGTGTGTGTGTGTGTCACATCAGAGGTTGTGCAGTGACGGTCTCTTGCTCTGGCCAGCAGTTTGTCCTCCCCTCAGCAAGACAACTGAAGATTGTCTGTGTAGAGTGGAAATTTACCCAGTGCATATGTACTTTGTAAGTGAGCTTCTGGTCGTATGTGTGTATATTTGGTAACGTGCATGGGGTTTAGAGTATGTAAGTACGGTCTGTATATGTACAAATGTACCTGCAAGTTTTTGCGGGTTATTCCTTATTTCCATCCACATAAAGTGCATTGAAGAAATATAACTGAGAGTTGTATTATTCCCTCTAACTATGTGAAAGTGAGTTTTTTAGAACATTGTAAGTCTGTTTAAATCAAACACAACTTTTCTCTTAGTCTTTTAATGTAGCACACCTTACTCCTCAAATGTTTTCAGTGATCATTAGGATGAAGAAACGTAGAAACTGAAATGTTTTGTGAACCGTTATTTGGACTACAGTTACATGCCGTCCTAAATGCAATAAGACCACATTGTAAAATCTTAGATCAGTATTCATGTGGCTTTGCTGTGTCTCCAGGGGGCAGATCACTGCCGTCATTATTCTGCATTCATTTGACCAAAACATAAATCAATGACAGTAGAGACAGCAAGGTCACAAAAGTGATGGATTAGAGGCCTTTAAGACACAACTAGATGTCTGATGGTTTCATTTCTCTTCTTGTTTGCGTCGCTTCTCTCTCCTTTCCTCGTCTTTCAGCTCCTACAGGGCACTTCATCATGCCATTTTTAAAACGATGGTTTGCATTCTAACAGGAAAGGAACAGAAAAAACGTTCAAATTTGATTAACTTAATTGCTTTTAGCCACAACTGAGAGTGTCCCCAGCAATACTTCTGCCCAGCCCTGTCCCGGACTGTGCAGGTCCGACTGTTTCCCTGACTTATTCATGTAAGAATGACTGAGAGGCAGCGTGCAAGAGCATCATTTACTCACAGTCCACACGGAAACAATCCCATCACAGCCACTTCCTCCATCTCCTCTGTTGAAACACCGCTTGTCTGTTTACATAAGACCCCTTGCTAAGAAGTGTTTCATCTTCCAGGATCATTACCAACACAACATATTGTTTCATCATTACAGAGTCTTGGAAAGTTTTTTATTTTTGAAAGGACTCCCTAGACAGGTATATTTCCGACCTTTTATCAGTTGTTATAGTACAATATGACAGTTTCTTTCTTGGTGATTTTAATATCCATGTTTTTTTACCTTCTTCCTCCCTATTTACATATGATTTTATCAAACGTTTGTGGACTATTTACACTTGACCTTGTGCTCTGATGTGTTCTCTTTGTGAAATATGTAATTCGGTTGATTTCGCTTTCTCTGATTATAAGGTCGGAACCACACACACACACACACACACACACACACACACACACACACACACACACACACACACACACACACACACACACACACACACACACACACACACTGCAGTTGGACAAATCAGGCCTTTAGTCACCTGAGCATCAAAAGACAACTCTGTTTCAAAAAGCACATCCAGGTTACGGGCCTCTTTTTTTTAACATTATTAGATAAGGCACGCAGACTAAACTTATGACATTGTGTTGATTAATATTCATGAAAGGAATCTATTGTGTGGGGACTTTTTTTTTGTAATTGTGTACTCGCAAAAAAGGCAGTTTAGAGATGTGTCTAGATTACTTAAATTCTAATAATATTTTTGTTTTTGTAAATATATTTGATTGATTTTCACAGTTTTCATTCTACATGAGTAGAAGATACAAAACATGTTTATTTGACTTGAAAAAAAGATGTTCCCTCCCCTCACACCCCACCCATGCAGCCATAGGATTACAGGTTATATAATACATCCAGGTGAAGGAGGAGAAAAGTTTTATATCTTATTTAATTGTATTATTTGTTTCTGTAAAGCACTTAATATTACCTAGCTGTATGCCCGTACCTGTAGTGTCACTAAACAACTTTGACAGTTTGAGATAATCACAGTCCAACCCCAGACCGGTTTAGACCTGTTATTTCAACAAGATATGATTCTATGGTGGGAAAATGTAATCTCCATCTCTATTGCAAACTAAACACAATTCATTTCTTATCCATTGTAATTAAACAGCCCTCTATATCCCAGACAGCCACTCCCACACACTCTGAGAAGTGTTTACCCCAGGGGTCTCACTGCTTTATTCCAGTATCTGGGAGGTGTTTAGGTGACTCTTAGCTCTGGTTATAAAGGATTTCCTGTTAGCTCTGGGACTTGATCCAGCATTCAGACGTCTGTGCCTCAATCCACAAACGCACTTGCACGCACACACACACACACACACACACACACACACACACATACACACGCATACACATGAACACTAACTTTTATCCCCCTTGTATCCCACCGCCCACCCTCAGGATTCCTTAAAGTTCCTGTTTGTCGTCAATGTCTACGTGTGAGTGGGGATGGATTTAGGTTTTGGTAGATCGTGCATGCAGTTTCTCAGCTGTCCTAGGAAAGAGGATGTATGAATTGCATAATCCAAGACTTTACCGCTGTACAACGTAAGATCAACACAAGTCTTTGTAAAAGAAGTCAGCGCTTTTCCTGAGGAAGTTTATCTGCTCCCATCACGACCAATCAATCATTAAATCAATAAACAGAGAGTTTTTGTGTGTCCACTCCTCTGGTTGACGTCAGAGAATATGACTATCTTAACGTAGTCTGTGCTTACTCCCACAAGTGTTTGGAAACAAACTGTGAAAGCAAAAGAAGGAAAAGAATGAGACGAAAACATAATATTTGCTTATTCCTTCTCCCGTCCAATCTCAGACAATAGATTAGTCCAGTTCATTTAACTCAGCTAGAGATGGATTTCATTTTTCGCTTGCAGTTTTAGAAAAATAAACAGCAAGATAAAGTATACGGCGTGCCCTTCATAAGATTTTAATGCAATTCTAAGCTCTTTAATGTCTGTCAGCCCGAGCTAATGGCAAGCAAGTGATAAAAGGGTATAAAGTATCAGCAGTGTGTGTGTGTGTGTGTGTGTGTGTGTGTGTGTGTGTGTGTGTGTGTGTGTGTGTGTGTGTGTGTGTGTGTGTGTGTGTGTGGACAGCCTCTCGGGAGACTCACATTACGCCCTACTGGCTGGTCCAACACCTTCTTCTATACAGCCCTTACTGTTCACTGCGTCCTTGTCTCTTTTGTCTGGTACTGAAAAACGAGACTAAACCATAAAAATAGCTTTTTTTTGCTCATAAATTCTCTTTCATTTATACATTTTCCTGTTTTACATTCATCTGTCTTTCTGCCCCTCTGGCTTTTTCCTTCTTCTTTCACCCAACCTATATTTCATAAATATGATGAGTAATCTCCCTGTTTCTATTCCCCGTCCCCCGGGCTCAGCTGGATGCTGTGACATTACGAGCTGCTAAAAGACTCCCTCTGTTTCTTTCTTTCTCTCCTTCTCTTTCTCTGTCTGTGAAAGTGGCTGGGCACTTCCTGCGTGACTCATCAGTCTGAACAATGACGACATTTTCACATGTTGCTTGTCAATAAACTGGTTACAGACACTCGGCTGACTCTGAGAGACTCACCAAACAGCCGGATGTATGCCGGCTCCATTTATGTCAAAGGTTCAAAACATCATCCACAATGGAATGAACGCTAATCATTAAAGGGACCCTGTGGAGTTTTCTGGTTGAGTCTATCGTTGAGGCCCATCAAATGTGCATTTACTTCCTGAAAAAGGTTGACAGTATTAAAAGAGATACTCAACTAAGTAGACAGCCTACTGCCTTATCATGTTGCAATTATGTCGGCATTAAACAACTTCACACGATGGTTATACTTTATAAACACATAATACCATTCATACCCCTATCATGCCCTTTTCATACTGACCTTCTCTTTGTCACGTACAACTCGACCACAGATCAGACATATGTTATCTCTCCACTTTCATAAGGGATGTAAAGCAGCTTTGAACTATTTTTTGATAATCAGATACAAGGTGGTCACACATTAGTCTTATGTGGATTTACACACACACACACACACAAATACAATCTTCTTCTAATGCATGCCATCTCTGTCAGTCCAGTACAGGTTTCCTCGGTAAACCACTAATACAAAACTGGTTACATTCAGTCACTTTGTTAAAATACTATATGATAAGGACATAATGCTCTATAGCTGTGCAGAATTTCAAGTACTCATAATATGCACGATTTATGGTATTGGTTTTCTTACCATGCATTGTGCTGCAGCTGCCTCTGCCCTTTCTGGACTCTGGAAGTTACACTCTCATTTGTTTCCAAATGTGTGTTGTCCTAACAGCTGGTGACCCCAGAAACACTTCCATGAACTTTCCTCTATTTCCAGAAAAGGTGCAGTAAACATCAACAGGAGGCCACAGCAGTCTTTCTCCTACATCAGGTAGCTGTGAGGCTTGAGACAGCACACATCCTACAAGATGTCAAATACTACGGCAGTTATTTCTGACGTTATGGGATATTTCTGTCACATACCATAAGACTTTAGAAGAAGTCACTGTGTTAGCTCCATAAATAGAGATCGACATAAACATGGATAGCTGCAATATGTAGTAAGTTACGGCTTCAAAGGCTCGCAGTGCACTGGGCACTTACAGAATCTCTGAATTTACTAAATCTATATCCAACAGATATGGCATTTTACTTCCCTTGAGCTGTAACACATTGAATTCCCATTTATTACCTGCTTCAGTGGATGAAGAAAACACAATCAGCAGATAGATATCTGGGCCTAAAATCGCTTGTGGCAAGTCAAGGGCTTGTGTCATTTATCACTTGCTGGCATCCCTGTAATCTTATTCTATTACGACAGGCTCATAACTTTAATATTTAAGACGTAGGTGTAATAAATGTACTAGCCTACAGAAATATGTTTCAAATGTAAGATTAGTCATTGTTGCTCGTTCTATACTTCCCATGCAGCAGCAGGCACCTTTTACCTAATTCAGTTTGTCATCAAGGACTCGATCGAACAGCTTGCAGACACAGGTGAATGCCTGCAGTTGTCAAAGTCCTGCTCTATTTTTGGAGTTTGACAGCTTATCTTGGCAAACTTTTGTGTGTATTTTAGAATGAACTTTGGAGGTTTAAAGTGAAAACATGGTTTATCCTGAAACTGTTGAGGTCAGTGATGTTGCCATTTGAACTCGATGTTTGCACTGGTTTTTTTTTGGGTTAGGTTGAGCACGAGGTTTCCCAGTCAATGTAACAGATATAACACATATTCACAGTAATGCTAATTCTTTTTACCCATATTGTAAAGTTAATATTTGTATTGACAAGAAGTTATTATATGTGAAGATTCTGTTGCAAGCCTTTAAAGCCATTAGAGGTTTTCTCTGCAACATTAGAGAGAGGAATTGAGCGAGCTCGCTGATGCCAGCTAAGAGTCGCCTAACTTCCTGAAAGAATCAGGAAATGTTGTATGGAGGAAGGACACGGCGAATGATAATCAAATATAACTGTATCTATTTTAGGGTCTTTTCTTCTTGGTTTATCAGCAAATTGCAATAAGTCCACTTTGTCACTTTGTATTTAACTTTGTTTGAATCTGAAATCTCTCATCCTGAGTATAATGTAATAATCGGATATTAGGATGATGACAACAGCAGGCACGCTGCTGATTACGAGTTCATTAGCTCACAAACAAAACATATCTCAACAAAAGCATTCGACACAAGGCAAACATACACATAGATACACACAGTCCATGAGAATATGCTAGCACACACACATATGCACACACAAATCAACACAATTTTGTCTAAAAACAGAGACACCTCCATGATGTCATAGTTATGAAACACATGCATATGCTTGCACTGATAAATGTACAAAAATACGCAAGTATACACAGATGGCCGTATGTGCATATACCCACCCTACACACACACACACACACACACACACACACACAGCATCACAAACACAGCCCCAGCCTGTAGGGGTCACTGTAGGTCCACAGCCAGAGCCAAGTTCAACAGTAGATGTGAGTAAAGTGCCTGACGAATGACTCCCCTGAGCTCTTGTCATTTTATGACTAGACCATTTTTTTGAGGAAGAAATTTCTGTGATGATATCCAGAAAGTAAACTGTTTAAGTGAAATCCTCCATCTGTTCTTCTTTGAATGAGTTCAACTGTAGAGATGCTGTAAACATTGTTCCCCATCAGGATACAGAACCTGAACGGACAGTCAAGAAGATCTGTAGTGCACATTCATCCACAGATCTGTAGTGCACATTCATCCACAGATCTGTAGTGCACATTCATCCACAGATCTGTAGTGCAGATTCATCCACAGATCTGTAGTGCACATTCATCCACAGATCTGTAGTGCACATTCATCCACAGATCTGTAGTGCAGATTCATCCACAGATCTGTAGTGCGGATTCATCCACATAGGTTGATGCAAAATTGCGAAACAGTTTGCATTTAAATTACAACTGTAGGAAAGTCTCCCAAACATTTAGCTAATTTGGACTAGATTGGGTATGGTAGTTGACTGAGACGTTATACAGTGCATGATAGTACAGCTGTGGCTCTCATTACATTACAACGTGAGGTATCAAAGCACAGTGTATAGCAGGTTTGTGTGCAGGAGCAGCATGAATGGAGCATACAGTATTTAACTTGATCAGACTCATCACAAACTGATTTACATTGAGCCTTACAGCCTCTCATTGACAGACACTGACAGCTGCTGCAGATCGGCCAACTTGCACAGAAGGGATCTCTCCCGGATCGATGGCCTGCTGGACAGCAGTGGATGAGGCTGCTTTAGTGGGTCTGTATTGCCTTTCTGATCGATATGATCAGACCTCTGGCCTCGTCCTTTTGTTAATCTGCAACAGGTCGCCATAAAAATATCTGCGTGTGCGTTCTTGCAAAACACGAGTAGCTCACCTGTGATGTAACTCACATGGCACCGTCATAATTATATCAGCATACTTGTTTTGTGCATTGCATTGAGAATGAAAGGTTTGGAAGCCATTATGAAACAAAGAAACTCCTTCACAACAACACGTGTGAATATAACTGAACTTGTTTTCCTGATGTTTTGCTGTGCGGCATTTCATCTATTGGCCCAGAATAGCATAACGGTATCGTGTTTAATGGTCAAAGCATCGCAGCAGACCGGAGAAGTCTATTTGTGGGTTGCTGCACAGCACTTACGCACACACACACACACACAGAGGTTTGTGACAGAGCAAAGTAGACCCATTGAGTGTGTGTGTTTAGGGAGCTGACCTTGAGCAGCTGGCTACAGTGTTTTTATAGCTGTGTGTGTGTGTGTTAGTGTGTGTGCACATGGATCCATGTGCGAGTGTCTCGTACATCGTGGCCCAAAGAGTTCTCTGTCTGGTCTCCAGACTGTTTCACACCAGATGTTGAGGAAGGAAATTCAAGAGGCTCCTTAAAAGCAGCCCCGTTGTGATCGAAAGCAGCTGCAGGGTTCCAGCAGCAGACGCTCTTTGACTGGAGTGTGAATGGGAGAAAAAAGAAAAGAGGACTGCTGGAATGCAGCTAAATGTGCTTCAGCAGATTATTTGATCAACTACTAATTAAAAAAAATCACAATTTAAGATGCTTTTGAAAATGTTGTAATACAACAGAACTCACATAATACAGGGCCTTATGTGTCGTGCATATATTTGATCACTTATTAACTTACACAGCTAGCTTCAGTGTACACCAAACAAGTCTGGGATAATATTGGTTTCTGCATTCCCTGGACTTCCAACAATGATACTAATGACACTGTCAACACTTGTTTTAGCTGCCTCATACTCATCAAAGTGCTGACAGTCTCTTATTGTTGTGTCAAACCAGATCACATCAAAACTCAAAAGCCTGCAGGCTCTTAGCTTATCCTTTCCTCTGAGAATATATCAAGTCATTCCCAGAATACACGGTGAGGTGTGCTCACGTAAGTTCATGTAGATGCGGTGTTGTGGTTGTTTGAATGTGAAACAGACTGAAGGGAGTGGGTGTTTATGTGCCAACAGCTGGCTCAGCAAGTTAGCTTCAGTCTGAGGTTCAACCCAAAACACTCGTGAACTTTACTTCTACACTCCGACCTTAAACAACAACATTAACACTCAAGAACAGTATGTTCAAGTGGACAGTGTGGCTCAAAATGTTAGCAACAGTGGCTCAGTTAAAGACTTGAGTGTTTCTCTCACTTCACACCGGTAAGATTGAATCATCCTCCATCTCAGCTGTGATGCAGCGGCTCACAAAGGGCTCGTCTGTTTTCGTCTCCACTTACTTTTATTTGTCTCGTCAGCAAATGTGAAATAACATTACTTATCTCTCCTCCTCACACACACACACACACACACACACTGGCCCACTAACCCACCTATCAGCCATCCATCCCCATGTGACCTGCTTCTTACAACTGGCTGTCGCACATAAATAACACACACACTTGAACTGAGAGGCTGCGGCACGTGAGGAGACTGATGATGCTTGCACATACTTAATAGTGTAAGGCAAGAAAGGCAATAATGTGGAATGGCACTAAAATTAATGTTGCCAGTCACATTACTCAATTTAAAGCAGTCGCAATTGTACTTAATGCATACGTGTGTAATTTGAAGTATTTAATCTGCGTTCGCTAAGGTTACAAGAATATTGTGAAAGGGTGAGCTTCGAATGACGAGAGGTGGTGTGATTGATAGTGATAAGGGTTGAAGTAGCATAACAGGAAGCCATTGCTTCCTTGAGAAAATGATGAAGGGAGTGAGGGTTGAATGAAATATATCATATTTCTTTTTTAAGCCTTTCTTTTTGCTTTATCTCTTTCTGAACAAAGGCATAAGAGGAAACACCCAGGGTGCAGGCTGAGGCTGGAACCAGCTAGATCAGACCGGTAGCTGTTAGAGAGAAGGGGGAGGTGAAGGAGAAAGGGAGAGGGAGGAGGAGGAGGAGTTGGAGATGAGATGAAGGGTGGAGCAGAGGATGGAGAGGGAGTTGGGGGTAGAGGGAAGAGGATGGGATAAGGGAGGCTGTTGGAGGGGAGAAGTAGAGGTTAAGTGTTTTGGACGTGAGTGTAGATGAATGGCAAGCAGAGAGCTCAGGCCCCTTTCCCTCAGTGATGTAATGCATCAGGCAGATGCTATTTTTAGCCACACTGATACACTTAGCTACCTTGCCATCAGCACACAGGGCTATCGATCAGCAGCAGGACTCAATGGGAGGATGAGATCTGCAACCAGCAGCAGCACAAAGTAGCTGCACCAAAATATTATGTTTCCTGCGTGCAGTTTGTTTTTGCAGCATTTCTTTGGTCTCCTTTGTTAGGCCGTACAATTAAACAGCGGTGGAGCTACATGATGTATTTTGTTTTTAGTTTTTTCACTGTATGGTGTTTTTAATTATCTTTTGCTAATGTCTCTTAATTGTTTTATTTTTCTTGAGGCCTTTTGGCATTATGCAGGTTTGCTGTCAGCGCCTTTATCAATTATCACCGTCGAGCTAAGGTTGGGAAACCTTTCTGTTTCTTTCAAACCTGCTTATAATGTCAACAATTGAGGTTCAATCTTGTCTAAAGATAAGTAGAATCATTCCCAAGGCAGCAGTTCATCTGGAACAACAACAACAACAACAACAGTGAATTTACAGTCTCCTGAGACTAAGGGCTACAAAACAAAACGGAGATCTCTGATTGGACATGTAGCATCGGCGATATTCAGGCTTAAAATCTTGGGCCTGATATAATGGCACAACGAAACTGTGTAGGTCTTACTCTCTTAGCTTCTCTGTCTCTCTCTCTCTCTCTCTCTCTCTCTCTCTCTCTCTCTCTCTCTCTCTCTCTCTCATTTGCACTCTGACATATATAATATTTGTTCAATGGCGTAATAAATGTGTTGCATTCAGTCATTATGTGCATGAGCGTTGGTGGTTCCTGTTTTACCAGATACAAGTCCACGCACATAACACACACTACCGTGACATGTATTTAGAGTCCTGCAGCTCCACTCTCGGCTTCTCTGCTTCAAATAAGTCTGTAGCCTGAGGGTCTAGACAGGTCGACTCCTGATGTCTTACACAAAAGAGAAGGAGGCCTGGGGACAAAGGGCAGAGCAGTAGATGGGGATCTGATAAACTCCACATCCACACCTGTCACCTCCCCACCTTACTAACCCATCCCTGTAGCGGGTCATCATTTCCACAGTGCAGGCTTTGCTACCTTTGTTATTTTCACAATGGACTGAACAATGCCCACAGTTTTGACCACGACCTCCATACGTACTTAGCTTCCCTTAAAGACCATATCCATACCAGTCCAAGCCCTGTAACTTAGTTTACTTTGGATTATTTTCAAAACCACAGAGTTTGACCTTAACACAGATTAATGTCTTGAATTATAGGTTACTGTGTTGTCTCTTTGTGTGTGTGTGTGCAATGTTAGACATTCAATTTGCTTGTGTGTAATTAGTTGAGGTTACCTCCCTTATCCCCGCCACACCTTGTATCTCAAACTAGTTTCAGAATAGAGATAGTCTTTACTGGGGAAGTTTCCATAACAGGGTCCAGTATACTATATGCTCAGATAACAGGACGTTCGGGATGATTTTCTTCGTCCAAAATCTGTTTGAGGGCCTCATTTGTTAGGCCTACTGATGTTGATTCCTCACAAGTAACCGCCCACACTAGAGGAAATGTTACACGATTCTTTGAGAGCTTCTGTGGAGCTTCTAACCCCAGTCTGCTTGGTACACACCATATAAAATAATAAAACCTCCAGAGGATTTTCAGTTTCCTGCGTGCACTTGGAGGCTTGTTTCTAGCTTTTCACAAGAGTATTTGTGTTTCTACACTGCAACAGCAGCCGAACATGTTTACTGTTTACTTGATGACCCGGTTTGATTGACACCGCACTTGGACCCACACTTCACAGAGTCTGAGAACGTGTGTCTATCTACCAGTCTCTCCTCTAATATCACATGAAAGAAATAAAGCCATATAGAACACTGTAAGTCTTAAATGATATAAATAACTTTGTGATCTTTTACAGAGTCTTGCCCCGCCCTTCTATTTTAGCCCAATGTAATGAAGTGGCGACAATAGAGTATTATGTAATAGACTCAAAGGCAATACAAAGTCAGCTTGTGTGTGTCACTACTTATTTTAGGTACCTGTTGACTCACCCAGACTGATTTGCCATACTGTACCTGTTCACCTGTTTGTTGTCCTTGACCTGTTCCCGGTTGTTCCTAGAGCAGCTCCATGGAGGACACGAACACAAAGACATGCACATGCACAGCGTCTGGGGGACATCTATTCACACCACTGCACACAAATGCTTTTTCCAAGCCCTTTGCCCTTCTTCAATACAAGGCCTTTTCTCTACCTATTATGTCATTATTTGGTTCAATAGTTTTTCAGTCAGGGTTTGTTACGGAAGGCTGCAGTAAACTGGGACGGTGCATTGCTCAAAGATGTTAAGACTTAGACAAGCCTTTCAGTTTTAAATAAACCAAATCTTTAAAAAAGGGAATGAACTGAGACAAAGTGATTGGCAGTGATTGTTTGTAGCCCCTAATACACCCACTGGTAATTCACCTCACTCCAATTGTGCCCTTGGTGCACACAGCCACAAAAATGCGTTGCCACCTCCTTTGTGCATGCCGCACTTGACTGTGCCCTACGCTTGATTTAACTAAATTAGAGCCTTTTGTGTTAAACCAACATGCGTGTATGTACTGCATGTTTGCTTATGATTATGTGTCTAGAGTCCTGTAGTTTATTTAGCATTTCTCGCTTGGTAGTTTCCCCATTGTTTTGCTTTTGAGAGGATAGATGGTGTGTCACACTGTGCCTTTGGCCAAATGAGGCTAACTCGTTGCCAAAAACACACAACCCCGCCGCATAATCTTTGTTCCCATAAGCTACCTGAACAGCTTCTCCACTCAGGCACGATTCCAGGCAGCTCAGGCACGAGTTTCCTTCCTGTGCCATCCCTCCCACTCACAACCTGCAGGGCTTGGAGCACGGATGGGAAACTGACTCATGGTTCTTTTTCTTTTTTTTTTAAAAAGCCCCTGACTTTTCCCCTTACTCAACAGGAGGATGCAGACAGGGTTGGTAAGAGCTGGAAAATCCAGGAATGGTTATTTCGGGTTTTCCTGCTGGGTTTTTTAAAGTATAAAACATAGCACAGAGGAAAGAAAAACAAAGACAGACATGCCATATTCATGGTGTCATCCGAAGGATATGTCACTTAATATCAGACAACACAAATATAAGGTGTGTGCGCCTGTATATGAGTTTGGAAGACAGCTCAATGTGTTTATTTACCTGGTTACTATAGAGACTGCCAACAGCATACAGTACATTAGCTTGTTTTGGATATATAAAGAGCTCAACTTGTCTGTCTTCGAAACCATTTGCTTGGCTTTGTTAAGTAAAAATCAAATGTTTGTTGAGGTAACAGACATTCTTATTGTATGTGGGTAATACGACTTTGTTCAAAGAAATGACACAAAATATATATAATATAGTCTGTTTTCACCTGAAGCTCTGCTACTGTACATCCCTGACTGCTGCGTTTAATGAATATAATCCAAGTGACATTTGACACCAAGTTCTCATTCTCCCCACATCCCTCGCGTCCCACTCTCTTCCATTCACCTTCTTTCTGCTCCGTGATGCTGGCAGCGGGCCCACAGGCTGCAGGTTATGTAACAATCGCCCGGCTGTGTAGGCACCACACTCTGTCAAGGCCAGAGGTTAATGAAGCTCTCTGATGGACAGCAGAGCAGCATATTCCTCATGGATTTTATACACAATCCTGCCTCCAATGTTACTCTCTCTTCCTCTCTCTCCTTCTCCTATCTCTCACACACACTGACCACACACTGCAATACCCTTTATTCCATTATTTGGAGCGTTACACCTTTTCTACAGATCTGTGTGCGTGTGGGATGATGCGAAACACACATATCTTTCAGTGTTGTTTACGTTGTCAACGTTTTTATTTTTGCTCCCGCCTGCGTAGCTTGCTGCATGAGTGTTGTAACAAGTCTGCAGGATAGGATATCTCTGTTTGGGAGGAGGGCTATCTGAATCCTGCTGTCTCCTTTTAAAAATGTATAGACTATGAAACAAGCAATAAATCGCCTCCTGCGCAATATGACCTGCTGACACTGCAAGGAGTGCTGCACCTGTGTGTGTCTGTGCGAGTCTGCCAGGTAGTCATACAAAATGTCACTTTGTTCACGTAACAGAGCATATTGTGAGCAAACAGTTATTGCCAAACTTGATGTTGCTTCAAGGATGAAAGGCTCATTTACACACAATGTTAACTGATGAAGTCTTTTTCTCTTTCTCTACAGATCTGTTTCCTGGTGTCAGCTTTCCGTGGCCGAATGTTTTCAGAGGACAGCTGTGCTGCTCTGGCGCTCTTCTCCCACTATTTCCACCTCAGTCAGTTCTTTTGGATGCTCATACAGGTAACAGCAGGCGGACAAGCAAGACACACTTTAAATAGCAACTACAAAACTCCTTATAGCATTAAACCTACATATGTGGACACAAACATTATCACATACCTTATATTTCTATACAGGCATGGCCGGTTTTTGCTGTAATTGTTGCCATGCAGCTAGATCATAGATGACACATTATTTTCATAATATAAGCAGAGATATTTGCTCTCTTTCTGTTATTTTACCTGGATAAATAACTGAGGTTTGGAGGCAGTTTCTCCATGCCTTATCACCATGTAAAACTGTGGCCGTCCAATCTGCAAGCCTCAACAATGTGTCTATTTACTGAGCCTTCAAGAGGGTCAATAAAGTCAATCTATCGGTGAAACACATGCCGTACAGCATATAATGTGCTAATATATTATCCTACCGCACACCATGTTTTTTCCCACTTTTGATTCTTTACTGTAGATCCTTGCAGTTAATCTGGACACCCTTTTTATTTATTATAAATATGATTATTTCTCATTTAAGGGCAACCATAAATGAAATCTCATTTCCCTCATGACTTGGCATAAATAGGGTTCCCATTCTTTCTTTTGTTCCTTTCGTGAAGCATGTGTTTTTTTTATGTAATGACTAGTGAAACTTCTTTCCTCCACCATGTGGGCTCAGACAGGTTTTGATTAGGGGATGAGATGGAGGTACCAGACTGCTGCATGACATGATCTTTGACCCTAGACTGGTACCACTTAGGAACACCTCACCCCTGCAGCTCCTAAACCCCAATCCTTCTTGACCAGCTGCCCTCTATTTCTTTTTCCCCTTTTTTGTGACACAACTGCCAAGAACAAAGCCTGGCAGGCAAAGTCCCAATGTGGACTTTAACTTGCGCACATGAAGAAGATATTAAGGGCTTGGTTTGTATGGTCAGAGCCACAGATCTTTTCAGTACTGCTTCAACATTAAAATACCACACTTATTTGTTTTTTCTGTTAATTTGTATACACTGTAAAAAAAAATACATCCCACACACAGAGCGCAAATAATATTTAGCTGCCAGTCCAAATCTCGTCTAAGCCAATTTTAATCCCTAAAAGAGACTATGCATGACTTGTGACCTGCTGATAGAGCACAAGAATGTGGTGAACGCTGCCCCATGGATAGACTCTTTACCTCAGCTAATCCTCCTCCAAAATGATTCACTGACTTTTACTAGGACACTTTTCATGTTGTATTGTCTTGTTTATGTTTAGTGTCGGTGCCGTACATACAGTATGTGTAACTTATCTTCCCTGGGTGGTGGCTGTGTTATGAAAACTGTGTTATGTTAATGTGGGAAATGTGATCCATTGTCGTCATAACTCAAAATCCCTTAAAACTGTTGTTCTGTGTCCAACAATGAATCAGATGACGAGAATGTGTACGAGTCATATAGGCTGGGTTAAGTTCCAGCACATTAACACGGGAGACACATTTAACCAGTCTTGTAGGCCCGTAATACCGAAGAGACCTGTCCCCAATTAAACTCTCTCGTCTCCCCCCCTTCATCCTCTCATTGACCCCCCTCTTGCGTAACTGACTGTTCCATCAATCCTCAGTCTTTGCCAACGTATGACGTTTGTAAGTGAACATAAATGATTGTTTATGTAGTGGATATAATCTCTCCTGGTGCATACTTTATTATAAGTGGAGTATTATAAGATTAGCCCTTTTTTTATATATCAGAATGTTTACCACACGACCTGTGAGATATCTTAAGGGATAAAGGCTCAGACCAAAGGCTTTCATGTTGCTTATGAAGTGTTAGAATTGGAATGACGACAATTGGTAGTGAGATGAAATGTGTTTGGACACACATGGTCGTAGTTAGTATGGTAGTAGAGCTGATATGGTCTAGAGGAGAAAACATAAACTATGATTCACCCAAGAAGGAGTTAAAATAGGAAGTAAAAATGTAATCACTGAGAATATTCAGTGTTTTAGTCACACACTCACTTACTCATACTTTTTCTTAAATTGCCCTTTTATAAAAAACATTTTTTTAACATCCCTGCTAAGAAATGTCCCTAATTAATTGTCAGCAAGCAGCTGACAATGAAAATGTTGCTGCCACTCTGCTTTGGTTGATGCGTGGCTTTAAAACGTTTCTGTCCTCGTCAACGTCTCAGTATCGACGCCACTGATGTCTCACAGCTCACTATCAGGTACACCTATTTCAGCTAAGTAGCTGATATGAGTGGGCGCCAGCAGCAGCCCATTTCAGACCACGAGAAAGACTTCAAATCAATAACTGTGTATGTGTGTGTGTGTATGTGAGGGTGTGTATATCCAATAGTTTCAGAGAAATATGTGCTGACAAAATGCCAGAGAACAGCCATTAATTTAATCACTATCAAGATCAGCTTTTTCTTGACTGCAGAGGCACGCATAGGCAACCTCAGCTGACTGAGAGACTGCATAATATTACATAACAATACTGTACAGCTCTTTTAGCCAGGAAAGACCTGCTAAAGCCCTCGCACTGGCCTACAGTTTAAATAATTACCAAAACTATTTGCATGGCTAATTCCCACTTGATATGAGAAAAAAAAAAAATATATATATATATATATATATATATATATATATATATATACACTTTGCACGGTTGATGAGACAAAAGCGTAACCAATCATTAATCTAGTCAGCAGGCATATTGATCTGTAGCCCAGTCATTTAGTTTGGTAACACATTGCGTTATTCTTAGGCCGCGGTATCAACAGTCAGTGAGGGATGCAGACAGTTACCCATAATCCAATAGCTATGCCTCAACAGCTCCATTCTGCTCACAGCCAAGTAAAAGTAGTTCTTGAATCTGACCAACATCACACTATTGTCAAGCTGTTACACAACTGCAGTGTAGTTATGTGTGCTTCACGTGTGTGAGAGTGTTTATTTTTGTGTTTTGTGCTTGTGTAGCAACGTGTGTTGTGTCAGTGGTTATACAATATGCTTATGGGGGAGACAGAGGTTATCTGAGGGAAAGGTCAACGTCCCTTAGCCTCATGTCATTAGTTGCATCACGGTGCCCGCTGTCCAAATGTCCTGCTTAAGTGTTTGCAGACAGATGGACAGTCGCAAATATCATCAGCTGTTATTCATTAGCTGTTGGGCTAAATGTGTATTGCTCTGAATAAGAGAAGGAATTGCTTCGTTGATAATGCCGACATGTCTTTACTTTTTTTAATTAATGTTAAATCTCTGCAGGCTGTAAAAGGTTTGCTCTTGATGAGGCTAAATGGAGTAAAGGTCATCAATTTGTAACCCCAGCTAACCAAATAGACTGGAGAATGGAGAGCTACATCGTTTTTCCCTTCAGCGTAACTTTAAAACCTTTGCCCTTTGCTCTTCACCAGTGCAGCGGTGTAAAATTGCCTGACAGATATGTTATTTTCGGCTGAGGTCTTCACACAGTGATAAGACATTGTGTTGCAACCAACAGGTGTTCAGAAAAGCTGCTTATGTAACAAAGCAGGGCTCAGTGTATCACATGGATGAGACCATTGAAGCCTGCTAGATTACAAAGCAAATATAGCTATTGTGGGTGAAAGTGTGGTTGTGCTGTATGTGTGTGTGTGTGTGTTTCTCTCACTATGAAGACCAAATGTCCTCAACTCCAACTTCCAAACATGTTGCCCTTCCTCACCACATGATTGAGAAACATTATGGGGCTGAAGGTGCTGCTTGTGTTGGCACTGTTTTACTGTTTCACAGTCCTGTACACAATTTGTTTTCTCAAACTCTGCACCCAGGCGGTGAACTTCTGGCAAGTGCTGGTGATGAATGATGAGCATACAGAGCGACGACACCTGCTCTACTTCCTGTTGGGCTGGGGACTTCCAGCGATGGTCATCATTGTCCTGGTCATCGTATTGCTCGGCGGCTTCGGATGGACCATACACAGTGTGTACGGACTGGTGCAAGGAGATGTGTGAGTCGACATTGCAAAGCACACACGTGCACAAAACACACACACACACACACACACGAGTGGTCTTTGAAACTGGTCAAAAGGGAGGTGAAATTGACCCAACACTGATGTAATCTCTTTTCACAAGAGGACTGAGTGTGTGTTTTAAAGCTGGTCTGAGTCAGTCCTGGTGACTTCCGTTTCTTTTTTAGGCGAAGGTAAATTGTACTTTGGGCTAAAGAAGAGCAAACAGAAAGCACCTGAGCCAGTGACATCATGTCAGGAGGTAGTTTGCCCAATCAGATGAATGAACAAATGCGTCTCCCCACATAGAAACTTGATGCTTCACCCTAGAGGTGGAGGCCTTCACACAGCAGGGTATAGGAAAGAAGGGAGGAACCTTAAATAACCCATATACTGTTTGACTTTTGTTGTGAGCTAAAAATAACTGCTTGCCATCTATGTATAGAGCACCGGAATCCTAGAGCACAGCAGATGAGGTCACGATATATAGAAAGCTGCACAATGGTTCACAGTCAGGTGTGTCTGTGTGTGTATATATGTGTGTGTGTGTGCGGGTAGTAATTGCAAAAGTAACTTTTTACATTGCAACATACGTGCTTTCGGGGTCGCCTCGCGTGTGCGATGAAGCGTGCGTGACAGGCGAAGTCAAATACTAAAATTAGCCCCGAGGTCTTAGGTGTGGCTGTTATCCTTGGGATCGAGTGTGTATGCGTGTTTCCTGTGGGTGGGTGTGTGCGAGACAGCGAGCGTATACATGAGAGATTCAAGGTTACAGAGGGGTATTCAGTTTCCCTGGAAGCGTACCTTCCTCTTTCAGGGAATGAGGCAGCCTTTGAATTCCCTCCCTCCCTCCCTCCCTCCCTCCCTCTCTCTCTCTCCTGCTTGTACACAGGTAGCCGTCTTGTTTTCTCACAGCTCAAGTTATCTCCGTTTCACTCATACAATCAGGTGCCAAGCTCAGACTTTGCGTGAGTGAGCTTGTTGTGCCACATTGTCTTCGACTCCTACATATTCTAACAATGGTTGCTGTTGTTGGTAACTGTCAGTGAAACACCTTTGTTACAGTACTTGCTACTAGATCCATTTTGTACTTGATAGCTACTAAAGCACTAAATCCTCTGTGTGGATGAGAGGGTTTGTGTGTTACTGCCTCTGGCACATCGATTATACATCTTTAAATTTGCTACAGACTGTCTTTAAATTCAAGTGTGAGTTAAGTTAGAATTAAATAGTTGGCACATTTATTCATAATAAATGTTTTTATATGCTATTATAAAGATACAAAATAATTGTATACTGATTGCCTGCTGCTAAAGCCAATACTTATTCTAAGCTTAAGCCTTGAATTTATTGAATTTTGTGTTAATTTCTTACAGCATGTATTCCCCTCGCACTTATTACGTTACTCATTACCCCATGTAGCGTTGATAAGCAGAAGTGAGGATAAAAGTTTCACCACAGATGCATCACCCAATTGGCTTTTGCTAGTGCAGTAAATCTCATAACTATAATTCGGAGTTGAAAAAGCAATTTATATACAGTTGTATCTTAACGGTTGAGTCTAACATGATAAACCATAGTTTATCATGGACAGACTGATTTATTGGTTTGACAACTTTAAAGCCAGGCGATAAAGTTGCTCAAGTCATTTCCCGTGCAGGCGGACATTCAAACCTGACATCTATCTATTCCACGCAGGCTGTTTTATAGTCTTACCTGTGGAAATATAAATGTAAAAACTTTAATGTCCTGCCATCACATTACGCAAGTTAAAGACTACCATGTGAGCGTGGATGTCTCCTTAATAGAGACTTGATCTATACCTTTAACTTTATTTTAGGTGTTACTTAAACCAGGCCCTGTTACCCATTACACTACTCACTGCCACATGTATAGAAAAGAAAGTCCCAACTGTATCTCTATGAAAATCTCCTATAAAAGGCATTGGGGGGGGGGGGGTGCGTGTCGGTTCACTCCTCTCCTTTCCTCCACTCTGTCTCTGACTGTAGGTGTGTCGCCGCCCTTCGCGAAGTACAGCGGAGGAGGGAATGCGAATTGCTTTACCTACAAACAATTTCGCGACCCCCCTGCAGTACCTCCGCGGACCCCCTGTTGAAGACCTATGCACTACAGGAATCCCTGAGATTTCACTTTCACTACACTAGAATCTCATCCTCTCACAAGGCCGCAGTACAAATATCCATATTCTAGTTTGTTTACATTGTTATAGTCTGCCCGTCTTTCTGGCAGAAGGTGATGCAATGCTTTATTTGGCATACTTCATGTTATGTTATGACTATGATAGCTCCAAATACTTCCATGTGATTACTCAGGTCTGCCGTGAGATCCTGGCTGTATTTCACACTCCCACCAAACCAGGGGCCGAGCTTGTTTTGTGAAAAGGACACAGTCACATGAGTGTTTTGAGAGTTGTTTTGCAGTTACAGTTTATGTGAGGATGTTGATTTTCCCAGAGAAAAATGTTTCTCTCTTTAATAAAATAAAATAAACACCGATTGGACAGAAGCTGGGAAAGGACTCGTGAGATTTCCGAGGAAAACAAGCCCGACTGACCAACAGATAAAAGATAAATAGTTAATTGTAATTAAACAACAGATAGCTTTAATAAAGAATTCCCCTATTTTAATCATTAAGATAAGCAGATGAACTCACATAACCACTCCATGTTCAACTCCCGTTCAAAGCTGGAGACGCATGCATCGTGTTGTTTGGTTTTTTAAATGTTCTTTCATCCTTTAAATAGAAAAACACTTTTATAAGCGTCTTTGGCATTAGATATTATCCCACTGTAGCTGCAGGGTGACCTGGTTGCTCAGAAGATTTAAGAACATACGTATTTTGCTGTTGAGAAATAAAGCTGGAGTCTTAGGCAGGCTCAGAGGTCTCAGATCCTGTTTGTGAAACTTGAATAAACAAAGTCTTTACTTGAGTAAATATAGAGATGTAATATGTTTCCGCTTTCTAGAGCTCACCTTTGAGCTGGACTCCCTCTTTACTCCCCTACCCCCACTCCTCTCTCTCTCTCTCTCTCTCTCTCTCTCTCTCTCTCTCTCTCTCTCTCTCTCTTTCAATTTCCTCTTCTTTTCACGCACGTTCTGCTTCTTTCTGCATATCCCAGAAAGAAAGACTCACAATTTCATCTGTGCCCTCTGCAGGTGCTTCATCCCAAACATGTATGCAGCTCTGTGCACGGCGGTGCTGGTGCCGCTCATCTGTCTGGTTGCAGTCATGGTCGTGTTCATCCACGTCTACCAGGTGACTCAGCAGTGGAAGGCCTACGACGACATTTACCGCGGACGAACCAACAGCACAGGTGACAAATGTTACTACGCATAATCGTAGATTTGAGAATATGCGCTCTCTTATATGAGGCAAAACTATATATGCACATAAAAAGATAAGAGTTCAAGATAAAATTGCTCAAGTCAAACAATCTCTCACTCTGCACACGTACAAACACCAGAACAACAAGTAACCAGCTGCCAGGATGTCCTCATTGAACTAGATTGCATCCACCCCTATTTTTGGCTAAAAGTTTAAGCCCGTATTTTGCTCAGCTTACAGGCTGTGTGCCCGAGGCATTTATGATACAGGAGCAAAACAATACCTGCTTTCCTGAATTAAATAACGCTGACAGCCACACTTGTATTCAGCAATTACACTTAGGTAGACATATATTTTAAATACTCTGATGTTCTTTTTGTTCATACAGCAACTCCAAAACCTTTCTACCACTTCCATTTACCGTCATTTAAAGCACTGAATGCGCCCGACGCAGTGCGGTAGGATGTTTGGAAACAACCTCGACCTCGTACTTTATGTAACAATCTTGTTTGCTGTGAAATAACCGTCATATAGTAATGTTCAGTGTGAATCAGAAGCATTTATTTAGTTCAGTCGGTCACTTCGCCCACACATGAAGATCCTAGCCAAACCCGTTTAGTCCCTCAGTATCACGGCTGCAATCAGTGGCCGTGGGTGACAGTCAGCGGGCTTTAGCTTGTTTTGCTCAGTCAAGGCCCTCCAATGACAAAGCAAAGCCTGAATTAGTGCCAGTTCTTTGGCTGGCAAAGCGGTTTGCCCTACACACTATGTGTGGTCTCCGAAGTACTGTGGGAAACCAAAACAGTTCTTTGCTGAGCTGCAGGTACAGTAAGAGTGCTTAACAAAGAGAGCAATACGTTCTCATTCACACACCAGGTGAGGCTAAAGGTCAGCCTGTAGGACTTTTGCCTGCCAGGATCATTTCACTATGGGGGGAGCGAGCAGACAGCAGAGATCAAGAGAAGACATGATAGGTTTGGGGTGAGTAGAGGGGTACGGAGACTAGGAATATGGTACTGTACTGTGTGTTGAATGAGAACAATAGAGAGGTTGCATAGAAGGCAGCTTCTAAAACCCCTTATTTACACTGAGAGAGAGAGAACGAGAGGGCAAATGCTGGGAAAGGTAGGCACAGCACACACTGTTCAAAGCAGCAGTCTCAAGTGCTGACTGAGTGTGTTTGGCCTAAGCACAGAGGACAGAACGGCCCTTGAGGTGTGAATATGTGTGTCCAGTTTGTGTAGAACAGCTGTACTGTGAAAAGGCTGCACATGAAAGGGAATTCAAATGACTTCAAAAACACAAAGTTGGACGGCAACATTCTTTGTCAAAGTTCATGCAGTGATGGATTAGTGCTGGTTCCACCTTTAGTTCTTATAATGACACAATACCAACACATGCACATATACACATGCACATATATGAGCATGAACAAGTAGACATGTAGTGTGGACTGCATTTCATTTATCTTTTCTTTTCTTTTTCTCTATTGAAGCTTTTGGCAGCTCACAGTGTACGGCTCTCTGCAATATATCAAGTCTTTGTTTCAACGTTTCCAGAGTACAAAGGGGAATATAACAAATGTGAGGGAGAGGCCTGTAATATTTTATTTTTCTGAACGCAGGCGACGCCTCTGCTTTTTCCCTGGACTCCACGGGTTTAAACGCCACAGGCACTGTAACAACAACACTGATCAGTTTCAGTCCTGCAATGTGTAGTGATCAGACAAAAGACCGATCCCAAAACAAACCTTTTGATTGGCCTTGATATGTCAATCAGATATGTTTTGCTTCACCTTGACAATCCCATTCGCCTGAGATTCTTGCAGAACCTGTGGAGTAACTGATGCCACTCGGACAAGGATTATTTAGGTAGCCCACATTTTCAAATGCCTTACTGCCGCAAACAACTGATTAGATAAGATGAGGGCTTGTGTGTGTGTGTGTGTGTGTGTGTGTGTGTGTGTGTGTGTGTGTGTGTGTGTGTGTGTGTGTGTGTGTGTGTGTGTGTGTATCTGATTGTGAGAAGCCCACATGTGAAACTCACACGGCCGTGCAAGTTATAGCGGGACTTCTTACGTGTGCCAGTGTGTGTCTGCACGTTAACCTGCAAGGAATGTACCTGCACCTGATCAAATGCTGGAACTCCATTGTGGCCAATGTTAAGCTTGAAACATAAATAAACTGAACTGAACGTACGACAGTATGAAGCCCTTATCACAGCCGTGAAATGACATGATGTTCTTTTGATACAGAAAGCGAGCAGGCTTCTAATTTCCAACAGAGTCCAGTGGAAAGAATAACTATTATTGTCCTATTTGTCTCCAAGTGTTCCTTGACTGCACTCCACTTTCTAATTGGTCAGGAATGTGGAAAATAAACTAATAAATGTGCTGGACGGGGTCTGATTGCAGAGTGCTGTAGTATGTACTCTGTGTGTGTTGGAGTGCAGTTGCTTTATTCGGCTGCCAAACACATGTTTTCGGTTCGGTTTGTTGGTTTGTTTGACTGTTTGTCAGCAGAAATACGGAAAAACCATTACCCCGATATTCATGAAACTTGGTAGAAGGGTGTAGCACGGGCCAAGGGAGAACCCATTCAATTTTGGAGCGAATCCGAATCGCGGTACACTCATTATTTTTCACTTATGGAAACAGCCATGGTGGAGGTCTTCGCTCTCCGAGTGTCCTTCCAGTTTTGGTTTTAAGAATAATTCCTCACTATAACTAGACATCCTATCACCAAACATGGAGATTATTACTTTAGAGTCATGTAATCACTAAAGCAGCAATCTGCTCCTGTATTCTCCTGATTACTTTAGGAGGTCGCTGCAGTTTATTTAAAAGAGAACATTTAGATTGTTGGAAAGTAAATATGTACTCAATAACTGTATATTTTTGAGGTACTTGTATTTCCATTCGACTCTACTGTATACTTCTACTCCACTACCCTTCTGAGGAAAATACTGTACTTTTTACTGCACTACATTTATTTATTTAAGATCTTCTAAATTGACATTTCCCCTCTAAGTTTCTCACATTGGTTTCATGTAGATAGCAGTTTGAGGTTAATATTTTCCAAAACAAGAAAGATTACAGAAAAGTCCTAAAGTGTGTGGGCTGTTTGATCGACGCACGCTTATTACAGCTTGTTGTTATTACAGCTGCTGACCTCTCTGTGACAGGGATGTCAGCAGCGTCTTGAGTTTCGGCCCCGGCTGTTTTTGTTGAACTCCTCTCAGTTTGTCTTCTCACACCAGGATCCAGCTCTGCTCAAATGTAAACTCGGGCCTGTGCTCCTGTGGAGAGAAGTAGCTCCCTCATGTCCCGAGGAAATCACTTCAAATGGATTCGAGCATAAATTGCACTATTGAGGGTTGAACTGTTTATTTACTTCTAAGCTCCGCCAGACAGAAAGATGCCCACGACATCGCGCGGCGCCTCTCTAGCAGAGAGCTAAGACTCTCTCGCGTGTTTATGCAAAGGCTTACATAAGCACTCATGCAAATGTTCACACACATACAAGTAGATGCACAAATACAGTAGAACATGTTTGCCTGCTGCTTTCTGCTCCTTCTTATTGTTATCCAAACAGTCAGTCAGCATTTGGCTCTGGGAGCCTGTTCTTACTGTGGGAGCTCTGCCCTGTCCACAGACTGGAATGTGCTTACATGGTTGGAAAACTCAAACCAGGAAGGGAGCAGATAGAGACGCATGTGCAAAATAGAAGAGAGAAAGAGACAGAAGAAAAGTCTATGTTGCTTTGACTAGGAAAAGATGAAAGTTAGAGAAGTCGAAGGAAAAGAAAGTGAAAGGCTACCAGAAGGTGCGGAGTGAGCGTAAAGCACAAAGAAGATAGGTGTGAAGTAGTAACACTTGAAGCATCGAAAAACAATGAGCAGAGTATTGGCAGAATAAATACTTATAGGAAAAAAGTCTCAAAGGGAGAAGCCTGAAAAGAACTTGGAGCTTGGTGGATCTGACTGGGTGGTGGAAGTGGCACCTAAGTGAGGGCTTTTTGTGCAAACCTGGGATCAGTGCCCTGTGTTTCCATCCTACTTGTGAAGTGAACTGTACAGTCTATCCTACATAACACCACCCAGCAGACTACAGAGTGACCCAGCAGTGTAATCTTGAGTTGCTATACTTTCCCTTTTGGATTTGAAGCATTTATGTCACTCTGGGGTACAATTGATTCTGAAGATGTCACATTGAAATCCATTTCTTATGTAATATATTGGATTCATCGTATTATGCACTATTTTGTTGGTTTGACCGCCACGTGGTCATTGTACTGATAATACGACCACATTGAGCATGACTGAAAGTTGTCAATGGTACTCCACACTTGTGAAAAAGTGTCGTCGTTGCAGAAAAACAGACATTTGATCAACAATGTTGGTTTAAAATCCCCCTTAAGCTCTCCTCTTCTGTCTTTACTTTTGCCCTCTTGCAGCCCTCTTTGTGCCACACTCGGTTCCGCTCCTGATGGCTGATCATTTCCCAGCAGGGGTTTTTAACTCAGGATCTCCCGACAGCAGAAACACGTCACAGCCAATGCTGCGTGTGGTGTTTCATGATGCGGGTGTATTTTGAATAGTCTGTTGACAGCGTTAAAATGTAGTGTATAACACCTGCAACATCCAACTGGCAAACAAAGCACTCTTTTGTGAAGCGAATCTATGCAAACACAAAAACTGAACCAGCGGGCCATAAAGTTTATTCATCAACTGGAGCCTGTTTTCTGAAAAGATACACAGTTTGTAGTCTTGTTTCAACAGCTGCTTCCATCATGTGCTCCTTCTTTATTTTCTTTTGAAAGAAACAAGATGGATAGTTTTTTATCAGGCCTCTCTTTCTCGCTCTGTTGTGACGACTCGCTCCTGATTGGCAGAGCTCCTCTTGTTTGTCCCTTTTTTAATTAGCCGTTACAATAATAGGTGAGGGAATGATTTTTTTCAAGCTGAGAGGGACACCATGACCTGACACAGCTGAAGTACAAGGATACGTCAGCAGCCTTAATTCAGTCTCCACATCAGTGCGAGCCTGAGGTTGTTCTCTTTATCTCTCACGTCATGAATCTTGAATAGCACAAGGGTTGCAATGGTTAAAAGGAAGATCTGTTTTTTACTTTTATAAGTAAAGTCTGCTTCTCCTCTACTTGTGTTGCATGACATACTGTATGACTGACAGAAAGTGAGTTCGCAGTTGCTACAGGAGAACTCAGTCACCTCTCTGTGCTCTCGTCTTGTCTTGGAAACACTTGACTGAGTCCAAATACAGCTGATGTGTTTCAGCGGTTTGCTACATGCTGTGTGCAGACTGGTGTGTTGTTCACCTTTAACAACAAGCAGGAGAAAGAGTGAGCAATTTAGCACGATGTCACATGTTTGTAGGCTTTTGTGACAAGTGTGTGTGAGAGTGTTTTCTTTAGGGCTTTATTTACCAAAGGGTGTGCTAATTACTGAGCGCACACTCAAACTATAGACATTGGCACACCTATCTGCAGATAGGATCTAAGATTTCCTTTTACTCATCTAGGGTGCTATAAATCATAAAAATGAAAAACATTCAGCTATGTATTTTATTTAGTTGTTGACAAACTTACTTGTGCAGATGTTGTTTTTTTAATCCTCCGCTGTTGTTATCTTGTGCTCCAGAGGTGCCGCTGGTCCTCTACCTGTTCCTGCTTATCTCCCTGGTCTGGTTGTGGGCAGGACTCCACATGGGCTACAGGTCTCTGTGGATGCTCATCCTCTACGTCATCTTTAACTGCTTGCTGGTGAGCTCATCGACTTGTTTATTCACGTGCTTGTTTACTTTTCTACTTATTTATTTGATCATTTCATACAGTTGTTTATTCCATGCACTAAATCTTGTATTGCATTCCCTTCTTCTTGGTTATACTCTTTACACGCTTAATGTACTGAGTCCCTGTTCATTACCGTCCTTCTTTATCGGATCATTCGTGCGGTCGTTAACTTCACCGTTGCCGTCGTCATAAATTGAAGTTGTCGTCTTTGTTATTGTCCCCAGTGCAGAGTTATAAAGTGAAACGTGTCTAAAGAAATGTTTTGATACGTGTCCTCCAGCTTGAAGTGTCTTGAGTTAGCACTTCGAGAATAATTTTTTCAGGTTTGACTTGAGTTGTCATTCGAAGTTCACTCTCTCTGTAACCTTTCACCTCCCAACCAAATGTTGCTGTTTTGAAACTGTGCACTCGTGGGGATTTTAGAGTGCTACGGGCACAATAATAATATCAAGGTATGTACTGTAGAATTACCTAATATTTTTAGTCAACGTGTTCAATATCAGGACGCTAACACAGAAAATAGTGATGATTTAGGGCTACGACACGTGTGTGTGTGTGTGTGTGTGTGTGTGTGTGTGTGTGTGTGTGTGTGTGTGTGTGTGCGTGTGCGTGCGTGTGTGTGTGTGTGTGCGTGTGTGTGTGTACATCTGTTGATGCTTTGTTGACTTAGATAGTGAGAGAGTGATGAAGGATACTTCATCCCACTTTGAAGCCCTGCTTTGATGTGTCAATGTGCCAAGGCCGAGCAAGTAGAGCCTCAGGAGTGGAGAGAGAGAGAGAGAGGAGAGAGAGAGAGAGAGAGAGAGAGAGAGAGAGGGAGAGAGAGGGAGAGAGAGAGAGAGAGAGAGAGAGAGAGAGGGAGAGAGAGAGAGGGGGAGAGAGAGAGAAGGGAGAGAGGGGAGAGAGAGGAGAGAGGAGGGAGGGGGGAGAGAGGGGAGAGGGAGAGAGAGGAGAGAGAGGGGGAGAGAGAGGAGAGAGAGAGGGGGGGAGGCGGAGGGTGAGAGAGAGAGGAGATCGAGAGAGAGGGGAGAGAGAAGAGGGGGAGAGAGAGAGGGAGAGGGGGGGGAGAGAGAGAGCAAGTGTGAGTTATCAGTGTGGTTTAACATAGCGGAGAAGCTTAGATCTCTAGTTATCTAAAGTAAGATAGAGATGATGCTGAAGGTGAGAGAGCTCGTAGAGTATCTTAAGAGCTAAGAGAGACCCTCTCGAGATAGCAAAAAGAGATCGAGAACGTATGAATAGATAGAGGAAGAGAGATAGAGAGAGGAGAGAGAGAGACTAGCTCTAGATCGATATAAGATAGATAGATAAGAGAGAGATAGAGAGAGAAGCGAGATAGAGAGAGAGATCTCTGAGAGAGAGAGACGAGAGAGCGAGAGAAGGACGAGAGAGAGGAGAGAGAGAGAGAGAGAGAAAGGCACGCGAGAGAGAACTCTACTCGCTAGCTAGAGAATAGCCTAGAGTAATCTCTTCCTCTCTCTCTCTCTCTCTCTCCCTCTCTCTCCTACTCTCTCTCTCTCTCCCTCTCTCTCTCTCTCCCTCTCTCTCCCTCTCTCCCTCTCTCTCCCCTCCCTTTCTCTCTCTCTCTTCCTCTCTGTGTCTCCACTTTCCATTTGTGCTTTTGTCTGTTTGTCGTCTCTTTTGTCGCCTCCCTCCTAATTTCCTGCTCGCCGTCTTTATCAGAAGAGATAAAGAAAGGACGTTTATGGGGCATAAGATAACACTATCACCAAATATCTTTGAACAGCTGGAAACTCCCAGACACTTATATTTATACTACTGTAACTTCAAAAGGTTACGAAACTCAGCTAATACCTCTGCTTTCAGTATTTGATAGCAATCTTTATCAGAGAATATATTTCTCCATGGTCAAATCTATAATGCAATTTATAGACTCACAGTTTCGATATACTGATGACAAAAGTGCATCATGATGACTATTCTGGATTATTTTTACTTTATTCTTTTATAATCTTGATAATATTCGTTCCATATTGGCGTTGATCATGCCATCAACAATCGTTAGTATGATATATTTTTAGTATTATTACTATTATTGAAAATGTTTCAGTGTTGTGTGGGAAGATTTCACTGACACAGCCTGCTGTCTTTTCTGACAAACCATCCGAATCAGTATATGTTATGGTCATATGGTGTCACATGATGCTTTAACGCTGGTTTGGAAGCTTTAGCAAATGCTTGCATGTCTTCAACAGTGAACATCAGTGGCTAAAGTCCAAAATAGTGTTGGACTCTAAAAGCTAGACAGTTTGAACAGTGTTAATTCAAGTTACGGGAGCGTCTTGCATCTGAAGCGACTCAGCAATGTCTCCGACCCCACTCTATCGGGTACAATAGGCTCTTTTCTTTCATGTCTACTCTCTAAATGTTGTGGTCTCTTAAGTCATCCTCTGAGAGACACCGTCTGCCTGTAAAGTGTGCCATAACAAGTCTGTGGTAACCGGTGATGAAATGTGGCATCCACATGCCAAAGACAACAGTGTTGCAACAAAGTAAACTCCTCCTGTTGGTTAAGGGACTAATGAAGAGAAGTGATGTCAACGCCAACGGACAATGTCGCACTTAACACTTGTTTATGAGCTCCTATAGAGTCTGTCCCACTCTATGACATCAAGTGGTCAGTCTCTTCAGCTGACCAGTAGGTGTGACGGTGCTCTTTAAAGTCAGTAGTTATATGACCAAGTTTGTCAATTATGGGATTTTAATTCTATTTGCAGTTCTGCAACACCCTTTTGTCCTGGGAGATCGAGTGATCATTACCTTCTTACATTCCTAAACTTAATTAATATCAGTTTTTTTCTGGACACAAGTTTCATTTTTCTTTTGACTGAGGTAAAAATCCTGCTTTAATCTCGTAGGAAAACTTCAGATTAAACTCCTTTGTTCCTTCTGCAGTGAGCGTAATGTGCTCTTTGATTTAGGCTCACCATGCCTCCCTTCACACAAATAACATGAACACGCAGGCATGCATATACTCGCATATAAAACACACCTCCCCTCCTGCTGCCTCTATGGCATTCACCTATATGTGTACTGAGAGGGGGGGGGGGGGGGAATACAACATAAAAGGACTTAATGCCAGCCTAATAGATTGCCTCCCATTACATCCGGTTTGCCCTTGGCTTCAGTCGAGACGAAGTTGACTCTCGCAGCCAACTTCTCAAACTCAGCGTTCACTGAAAGAAAAAGAAAAAAGTATTTTAGAAAACAACTGTGGCAATCGATTTTTCAATCCTAGCTCCTACATTGCAACGTCAAGGCTCAGACTAAAACGGGAGCCTCTGGGGTTTGGTCTGGGAATAAGGATGGATTCATCTGAGTGGAACAGACAGGTAAAGAGCCCCAAAGCCAAAGCGTGTCCAAGGACGTCAATGAGCAGTAAACAAACGCGTCTGACCCAGTTTTCACAAATCACTGCTTTGCCAAGATACCGTTGTGTTGATGGAATGCCATGAATCAAGCATGATTGCAATTAGATGTGTGTGTGTGCAAAAAATGAAAATATTTAGCTGTGAAGGGGAAAAGTGTAGCAGTAAGAAGGCTGACATTGTATGATATTGTGGGATTTCTATTATGAAGAGACTGAAAACATACTTCTCATCAAACACCTTGAACAGCTGCACCCTTCAAAGGTATGAAAGAAGGTTCTGTAATAATGTGTCCTGGGGACATTGCAGGACGTCTGATTAAAGGAAGATTGCACAAGAAGACCAGAAGTTGTGAGGATGTGGCCATTAACCAATGTACCCTTGCTAGATCTCTTCAAAAATAGATTTCATGCTTACAAACGTTGTACTTACATATTGTACAGGTTAAGTCTCGGGCTAGTTGCTCATCTAAACACGCTATCGTGTCCTTTATTTCTTGCCTTAAGCTTGGAAGTCGTTATGCTGTAGGTCTATGCTGCAAAGTATAGTAGAGCGGTTGTTGTTGTTGTTTCCATCATGCCGTGAATTTTCCATGAGGAGAATTTTCCATGTTTACCTTGGTGTTGTTATTGATGTAGTTGTGCGGCACATTTCCCAACAGCTGATTACTGAACGCCATTAAAGAGCTGCAGATGTTACAGCTGTGCACAACTCTGTGTGTGTGTTTAAGGCTTTGGTTATTAAGCATTGTGTTCGTAGAAAGCAACCTTCAGTCTCCAGGCGAGACGAACTGTGAAATTGATCATATTTGCAGAATAAGTGTTTCTTCTTTTCTTTTTCTTATTCCTCATTTCCCACTACACCCCACTGTTACTCTGGATCCACATCTGTGCCACATCAGGCTGAATTAGATGACAATAATCAAATCGCCGCAGCACCACCCCTCATTATCTCCTCCTGTGGCCGCCCCTCTACCGGTAAACCTCACAGTCAGAGACATGCACAACAGCGAAGCAGCACCATGCTCCATTACAATTCAATTCCACCCCTGCTTCCTCATTCAACCTTTGTACTCGCCTATAAATAGGACACAGGATATCTGTGTGTTACTATGGAAAACACGACACGCATGTCTACACAAATATGCAATAAGCTGTGTGAAGCCTGCAAATAATTTGGATTCAGGCGGAAATAGATCTGCACAGCAAAGTACTTCCACACAACACCAAACACTCCCATTTAGAAGACTTTGTGGACTTTCATTTCCTTTAAATTACCTGTACTTTGTTCTGGCTCCTTGTCCCCTTTCACGCATCACAGACAATAAGCTTCTCTCGCTATTCTTTTTCCTCTTCCCCTTCTTTGTGTATACATACTTCATCCAATTGTATTCTCATTCTTGCCCCTCAAATGTTTCCAGCACCTTCCCTGTCCTTCCTGTTCTCCTTATGTTGTGTGCTTTCCATCACTAAAGACGTGGCCTCTCGAGTGATCAGGGAACACTTACATAACAGGCCTACGGTAGTAAAACCTGTTCCTCAGGCTGCGCAACCTGCTAATGATCTATGCTAATCACCCACAGCGCTTGTTGTGATGGAGCCGCAGTCAGAGATGACAACATGCACACCCGCACATGAATACATACCTGGCTGCTGAAAATGCATGACAGTACAATCCCTCTCCTTTTTTTTTTTCCTAATCGACATTGTGTACATTTCTCATTTTGAAGCTCATTAACACTTGTCTTCATTAACGGACACATATACTTTTTACGTGGATTTACAGCACTCACAGACTGTTTGTGTAACATAGTCTCTAAGAAACCCCAGGCTATAAAGCTCAGCTAATGACCTGCGAGGTCTTTCTATGTGTGTTATCTATTCACAGCCCTTTATTTCTCTTCTTACAAGCTGGATGTTCCTGTTTTTACAGTGCACCCATAAAAAACACAGTATCCAGTTACGGACTCCTGCTGTCTTCCTCGTAATGTTGATTGCAACCATCAGCGCTGTTTGTAGTCCTTTTTCTGTGTCGAGCACGCTTTGCAGGGTTTACTGTACTTTGGGAATCGGCCGTCTGATCTGCTGTTTCTTGTGGTCTGTTAGAAAGAAAACAGAAGCATGTGTTACCATGCAGTATTATAGTTTGAAAATGTTCTCTCTGCTAAAGATGTCTTTATCACAAACAAGGCAAACAAAGAAATGGGTTTTATTGATTAAGAATGAGCATATCTAAAGATCATGCATGTCTCCAATGAGTGCTCTCCAAACCATTTCTTGTCACTTTAAATTGAACTGAACCAAACTTTCAGTTTAAATGTCTGTGTGCGAGGATGGGTTGCGTGTTAGCGTGCACCTGTATGTACACGCATTCTCACATTTGTGCCTTGCACTCCTGTGCGTTCCATCTCTGTCTGCCGTCATCGCCCCGGTGATGGGTGTTGGGAAATACGGGATGGTCCTGTGGTATTTGACACTCTGGTGTTTTGGGGTAATTCACAGCCCGGTGCTGTTGACGTAGAGGATTTGGTAATGGCGAGGAAGTGGAGGAAGCAGAAATACCAGGGTGCCAATCATGTCATGACCTCAATGATGAAGTAATCTAGAGATGCTGCTGCTGATAATTGGTTAATGATAATGCATCCTGACCACAGGATGTCTTGATATAACACAATGTATCCTCATGTTTCACAATTTTAATATCTGTGCCTATTTTAAGCATTTAGGTCTTGGATCCCTGGCATTACAAACCATGAAACCTGCCAGCATCAGAGACTTTGTTCTCGCAGAGAGATGAAGCCACATACACATCAGAGCCGTGGAGAATGTTCTTAATTCACTTCCGTCTTTCTCTACAGGGCTTGTATGTGTTTGCTGTGTTCTTCGTCATGCACAACCAGCTGTGTTGGCCGACTAAAGCCAGTTACACAGTGGAGATGAGCGGCCATGACAGTCCTGACTCTACGTACCAGGGAGGGGGACCCACCACTGTAGGGGGCGACATCAACAAATCAACTCAAAATCTCATCAGCGCTATGGAGGAGGTACGCACACACACGCACACACACACACACAGCTTCCTATGATATCAGAGAGATAGACACACTTGTGTCATACATACTCCATTATACAGATTTACAATATTTATAACCCATACATTCCATACTCTCCAGCTCTAATGCTTTATTTTAGTTACACTGCGCTTCATTTTCCACTCTTAACCGTATCCTCATCTTATAACGTGATGAAGAGCGTGTTGTTTATGACCTTCAGTTCAGGTCTTCTGCTTGTAGGTTTGGTATGAAAACATTTTGCTCACAAACGTCTTTGCTAAAAGATGCAGCAACTAGGCTAAAATTCCCTTCCTGATTACATTTGAACCGACCATACCTACCACAGTTGTGAGCACATGCAGTTTTTTTAAACAATGAAGGATTGTAATCTTCCTTTAAATAACATATTTCAGTCTTTACCTTCGCTCACTGTGTCCCACCTTTATCTTAATCAACGTTCCCCTCTCCCTCTTTTTCCCATGCCCGCATTCCCATGGCTGTGTTTGCCCATTCCTGGTCCTCCTTCACACATTTCTCACGTCAGCTGAGCGTGACTCCACAGAGAACATTGAATCTCACTCAGACACTCACACCTTTTAGTCTTCTTCAGACTGATTTTCATGATGTGTGTCTGTGTAAACAGTCACACTTCATAACTCCCTCTAACACCCACATCAACTCCCCTTGCGACCTTTCTGTCAGATCGGTACATCGCATACAAGCACACTCTAAAAACATAGTATACACAGACACTTAGGCAGTTCATTTGTAGCGACTCTGTGTCCTTAGCAACTTTGTCCCTGGAGAATACCCTATAAGGACTGAGCTGGTGAGAGGGAGAGAAAGAAGGAGAAAAAAGGGGGCAGGTTTAACTTCATTTCTCCAGGGAAATCCCCCTTCCCTCTCCCTGTTTCAATCCCTCTCCACACATAGGAAGCCAGTGATCTTGTTTTATTCATACGAGCACACTCCTGCCTCTCTGAGATTTGCAGATAGAGACCGCTAAGAGCGGCGTGGCGTGTTAGATGAGTGACGATTTGTGGAGTGGATTTGTTGAAAAGCAAATGCAGTGAGATTAGAATAGGGAAGGGAGTGTATTAGTTGGGGGTTGAATATCTTATTGAAAGGTTTGAATCATCCACTCACTGCTTCCCCTCAGAGTGGATATGACAGATCTGAGGTGCCTGGTGGTGCTTAATTCACCTCCCCGCAACGCTCTGTACCAGTCACAGCCCAGCGAGCCTCAGAAGCTTGTATAACACACACACACACACACACACACACACTTATGCAAGTACGTGGACAGCTGAGGCATTCAGAATAAATGAACATAGTGGAAAACAAGATTGATTCATCTGGTTGTCGTGGAAAAGAGAGCGATATGCAAATAATGTGATAATCTTTCGTTGTAAGAAAAATCCCTATTGTGTGTCTCTGACTTCACTCTTTTGCTCTGTGGAAGAAAGAATAAAGCCCCCCCCCCCACCCAAAAAAAAAACTACTATTACTTTTTGGACTCTAAATAAAAGGCTGTCACCCGACTCACCGTGCTGAAAGCGTCATTTCCATGATATTCGGCTGATTCAATCTGAAACCCTAAACCCACTGACCTTGCTCTCACCCCATGAACCGACTGTGACCCTGTGCGCTGCCCTTAACCTTTGGGGGTGCTTGGACAACATGCACTCTGTCTGACCCTAACTCATCACAGACATGATTACACAGCTGACAGACCTCTGAATTAAGTGTGTGTGTGTGTGTGTGTGTGTGTGTGTGTGTGTGTGTGTGTGTGTGTGTGTGTGTGTGTGTGTGTGTGAATGCATTAATGCTGAGAATGATCGACCTGATTTTGTCCCGCGTTCGTGTGAAGTTAATGTTGAACTGGAATATTATCAATAATGCACGAAGACTTTAATGTGTAGTGTGATATGTAGCTGTAAATTCATCAATCGACTCCTTTATTAAAATGTTTTAACTGATTAAACTTTTTGCAAATCACTTTAAAATGATATAAATACATTTGCTACTTGTATTACTTTCACACATAGCTTAAAATCAAATATCAGGAACGGTTTTTTTTTTAATCTTCATGCATTTTCTATTAAGTTTTAGGGTTTAAAATGAATGTATTGTATTATCCTATACATTGCACAACATGTGAATAATCATTCAAACATAAAAATTAAGGTTCAATCAAAGTTCTCGACCAATAGTGACCCTGATACGTGCATGTAGTGTGTCGCGTGTGTGCGTGATGATGATGTGCATGTGCTAATATGGCTGTATATGTGTATCTGTGTGCGTCAGGTATCAGCAGACTGGGAACGATCGTCACTGCGGCCCAGCAGTCAGCCCAGCAGTGTGTTTAAACCCAGTCCTGTGATGGGGACGTACACCACCGATGGAGGCTTTATCAACACCAACCTAGTCACCGAAGATGAGGAGTCGCAGGAGTTTGATGATCTTATATTTGCCTTAAAAACCGGTGAGGATCCCACCAACACACAGATGTGTACGCTCACACAGTCACACTGTTTCTCTTACACTGTATCATTATCTCTTTGACAAGTAAGTTTTAAAAAGTGTCGTTATGCTACCTCCAACAGGCTCAAAGCTCTTTTGAACTTTCTATGTCTCATCAGCATCTTCATAATATCACTTGAGCTGAAATCCAGTTATTGTTTCCCCTAAATTAAAATATGCTGAGATGAATACAAACAATGATATTACATCTCATTTATAATGCACATCGGTTTTAGTTTATTCATTTGTTTAGCGTAGAGGTTTATATGAGAGATAGGCAGCAGCATGAACAAAGACTTTTCCGGCTGATTACACAGAAGTAAAAACACATGGCAGGAACACAATATTGTAAAAAAATAAATGTATTTCCTCTTCAGTGTCAATATTGTTATCACAGAATAGTTTTCATTTTTATTTTAACATAAAAGCAATTAACAAGATTCATTTGTACACATCAGAAATGTTACTTTAGCTTCAAACTTACTTTATGCTGAAAGCATAGAAACATCCTGTGAACACTTGTCCACTACTTTTCCAGGAAATAATTAAATAAAGGCGCAGCACCGTGCAAAAGGTCACCACAGACCAATGCAGTGTGTTGGCCACAATACTATTTTAAACATTAAGGACAAATACAACATACTTCTAAAAAACCTTTTTAATCAGGTGTGGCACATGTGTCTTAAAGCTAAACCAGTGTGTGTGTGTGTGTGTGTGTGTGTGTGTGTGTGTGTGTGTGTGTGTGTGTTTAATTATGTCAGAGTGTGCATACATACCGTGTCTATAACATCTATTAACATCAGCCCTGCTTAGTTGGTCCTCTGCTTACCCCTAAATCTCTCTGCTGCCATGGAAACCATTCTTCCTCTGTTGGCATCAATGTTTAATGAGTGTGTATCACCAACACACACACACACACACACACACACACACACACACACACACACACACACACACACACACACACACACACACACAGAAAGTCCTCTCCTCACTCTTTGAAATCACAGAGTAATTGCTTCACAGTGTCCGAGTAAGAATCAGGCCCAGCTGGACAACAGCCAACAGCAGCCTCAGTACCCAGGGACACTCCTCCGCTGTTAATGCGACACATTACCAGGAAGACAAGGACTCCTCTGGACTCCTTTCACACACCTGAAAATAACCAATATAAAAGGAGTACCAGAAAGATGTAGTGCAGTGACGCTTACGTAAATCTAATTTAAGAATCTGCTGCTCAAATCAAATTTAGAAGCTACATCTTATTTATTCAGCCGTTCGGCACTGTGCCAACATGCATTGCAAAGTGTGAGCCTTTAACGCCAGCCAATTATGTGCACTGTCACTCGACAAGTAAAAAGCCTTTTTGACAGTGATGCTGGTGAATATGTCATTTGTGATCAGTTTTAGTGTCACAAGTTTTCCAATTTCAAAAAGGAGGAAAATATCAAGAACGTTGTCTGGCTTTACCAAAAAGCATTAAATACAACACAATGATGAACGCTGACATCCAGACAAAACGTCAACAAACGACTTTTAAAAGCCATGAATGTATTCTTAGCTGCAACCTGCAGCTCTGTCTGTCGCTCGGTCCACAAAAAAGTCAACAGTTTCCACCCAAGGAGGCGGACATTTGGCATTCATGCATTCACACACACACACACACAACCTCACAAACACTTCACCTCATGATTACATTCATGTACGTGGTCCCAGCTAATGCTATTCCTGATGGAAATTGTTGTCATCCCTGGATTTCACCGCTGTGTATACAGATCATTATCAGTCCCTGTTACTCCCAACCAATGTGTGTGTGTGTGTGTGTGTGTTGCTGCGTCCCCGTCTCAAGTAAAGTGACAGTTGTTGCAGCGGGGCATTTGTTTCTGATCTGCTCTCCTCCTGACCTCTGTGTTGTGTGTTCAACCTTAAATAGCCTTGATGCTGCAGCAAACAAGCCAGGATATTTATTAGTCCCCCGGTCGGCAAACTCAGCAGTATGAATTCATCTCTTATTATTCAGTGTAGCAAAAAGGCAAGTTTGCAAGATTTAATTAAGTCATATCAGATGCTCCTCCCAGGACTCTGGCATGACCTAAAGAACAATATGTGATCTTTTCCGTGTGGAAAATACAATGCAAAGTCGAAACATTGTTTCGTGAAAACAATCTTTAAACTTGAGTTATAATCCTGTATTTTGCAGTTCAAAGTTAACTTTTCAACTTGTTGTTGCCACCAGTCACAAGGACATTCTTTTCTATTCAACACTTTCCCTGGTGAACTCTGACCTTCTCTTTTCCTATATGCGTCACACTGAATTTATGGCCTGGTTTAATCTCAACCAGTCATTCAGCAGTAAACATAATTCGCTAATCAGACTTATATAATAGGGCACTGCCTCACGGGGGTCAGTAAGTAGCGCTGTAATGAGGGGTCTTCACACTTCATTTGGTAGTGAACCATTAACACACATTCAGAAGCACACGTACTCTGCGTTAGTACAACTGAGAGCTGATCATTAATGGGTTGGTTTTTACTGTGAAAGGGACGTTTCTTTCTTCTCACTCAGCGTCAGATGGAGCTGTGACTGCATGAAGAAGCATAGGTCTGGACGCTCACTAACATGAGTCATACGAGGAGTCATATCCTGTAGGTTAGCGTTTAATGCATAATGCAAAGGATTCAACCAAGGACAAGGAGCACCTACCTTTGCTTTGCATTGCATTGTTGACAAAACTCACTAATACATTTATAAAATGCAACATATCACTTACTAGAACATTAGGACTTCATTGTTGTTCTTAGTTTTAACACAGCTAACTCAAGATATCCTGCAAACAAACAAACATATGGAAATATGTCTGCTATAAGATTTACCCTCTGACTCATAAAGAAATATTTAGATTCACTGCCTTATATCAGAGTCTGTGAGCCTGTTCCACGTGCAGCTCATTACTGTAACTGATACTGTCTGATAACACAGAGACTGTGACATAGAGTATCGATTACATAACACCACATTGGCCCTCATCGGTCAAATGTGACAGATAATCAGCAATACAAACGATTAGTTGTGTGGATTTGTTGCACTGAATTGATGAAATGAGGGTATAATGTTAGTGTAGCATATGAAGAACTAAAAACAATCAAACTTGTAAATGTCCTGCAGAAATCCTCCCACATAACTACACAAACAAATAACTTTCTGTTTGGATGGAAGTGTAATGTAACTTTTTGTGTCTTGTTTTAGGGACCGGCCTTAATATGAGCGACAACGAGTCTATACTCGGAAGCCACGACGGAGGGAGCATAAACAACTCCCAAATAGTCGAGCTGAGACGAATCCCCATCGCAGACACACACCTCTAACCTGTTCACCTCACACACCCCCCATGTCCTCTATTCTTCATATCAGAACACAGTATTTTTATATTTTAAAATGCTTTTGCACTAAAACACAGTTTTTTTTGAGTAGTTCATATAGATGTTTGATACTGTATGTGATTTTTACTGTACATCTGTTTTTTATATATATATATATATATGAACCTATACATAAATGTTTTACTAAATTAATTTTTTAAGTCCTTGATTGAGTTGTTTTTTGAATGTATATTTGGATTTTCTTCTTTTTCTGTAGAGAGCTAGCAAATGAGATATAGACAGATGTGCCCCCGGCAGAACCGCCGCTGCCGCTGCTGAGGATGGAAATTGTGTAACATTGTTAATAAATAATTTACCATATATTTTACACTTTGGCTGTGCTGATTCCATTTTTACTGCTCATAAGCTGTAAAAAAAAAAATGTGTTTACTACTGAAGGGTGCCTCGGTTCTGTAAGTGGGTCTCTGTGAGGTCAGGGGTCACACCCTGACGGAGGATGGTTTATGTGAGTGATCATTGCCTCGCAGGAATTTCACAAACTGGTTCTACAGAGAGGAGAGGTCGGACTGCTCTGCTGCTCTCAGCGAATAAGAAAAATGTAAGCGATGCAGTTCAGAGCGTGGAGAATATTCAAAATGCTGTAAAAGTTGAATTGCAGAATATGAGCTCTTCAGCCATATTTGAATCCGTTTCACTCGACGGCATACGTTTTTTAAAGCAAACGCTCGTCTTTGATCTGCTCCGTGAAGAATCTGTGGGTGTGAATGTACAAGCAAATATTCCCCTTTTAACTTTTATGGCAGCTTTGAACCTCGTGGACTCCAAAGTCTACTTGATCCTTGCACCAACCTTTTAACCTCTGTCTGCCATCAACTGGACTTCTGAACGGAGCTCCTTGCACGAGACGCTGTTACTTTTACTGGTCAAGAAAAAACACTCATCAATATGTTGACACGCACACTATTGCTTGCTACCCTCCCAGGTTCGTATGGGATGGCTAAGGTTACGACCCCAAAAGATGACGAGAGAGCTGCAGCTGCAGACATGTGTGTGCTACTTAAAGATATGTTGGCACTAAGAAAATGTTGTCTCTTGATATACAGTACCTTCCTCCCACTGGCTAATGACGTCATTCTCTTTCCTGCAGGCAAATGGGGGTGAGACCTTAAAAGGAAGAAAGAATACGTTTTCTTATTTTACACTTGAAGTAGTTTATTTTTATCTAGGAAGCGAATCAGAGCCAGTGTTTCGTAGCTCTTCAATTAATAAAAAGTATCGATCCTACTCTCCCCACTCACTGTAGTGGGAGAGACGGCCTGGCTGAGGTGCACAAATCGTTTCCCCTGTTTTTGTTTTTCTGTCCATCTCTCTGGCCATTTCTCACCCCTGAGGGTAAAGCAGCAGGCAAACTTTGTCCAAAATGGAGGGTGGAGATAAATCATATCACATCCTTGAATATAACAACATTAAATGTGTGTCTGTTTCCTTTGATATGATTACATCACTTTAGAGTCCCATCCTCTAACCGTCAACAGGAGTCTCTCCTCAGGGATTTAAAGGGAAACATTGGTGTAATGAGCAGAGCAAAGGAGAGCAAGGAAGTTATTACTCCAGTTAACAAGATAACACTTCTGGGTTTGTTTTCCAGCAGCAAATGAGCCGGTAATAGTGCAGTTAGAACCTCTAATTGTAATCCAGGATTTCCAAGGGGCCCGTTTCCTTGTGTACCTCGTTTTAAGAAAAGCAGCAATTAATTTTCATGCATTATTACAGCCTGCCATCATGGCAACACCTGCGACATATTTCCTTTGTGTATCCATTAGAGTAAACTGCATTGACTATAGACTGTATTCTGTAATTAATGTTAATGAGACACGGAGAAACAGACATCAGTCATTTCTGAAGCTACAAGAGGAAAATGAATCTGCTGCAACAAAAAAACCACCAAGGCTTCCAGACCTTTGCTCAGGCCTGCTGAGAGATAAATTAACTGCTGCATAAAACCTGCTGACTACTAGTGAAGCCGGTGCACAGGGCATATTTTATAACATATTGTAGTTATGTAATCAACCGCAGTGTGCGCCACAATCTTATCTAATGGTGGAGGTCAAGTGTTGATAGCAGGATTAGAATAGAGGAATGTATCTGTCAAATCTTCAAAAAAGACCATCAAAAAGTGGAAAGAAAAGAATAACGGCTGCTAATAAAGAGGATTATTTGTTTAGCGTAGTATAATTATGTATCAGATGGTTGTGAATGATGGGGAAGATGCTAACCCCTGTGTCCTCCCTGATATCTCCCCACTGTCCACTTACTCCTTGTCTATGACCTTTGACCTTTGACCCACAGCTGTCACCTGTGATGTCGTGGTGACGTCGTACACCACCACTTTCAAGGGGGTGTCCTCTCTTTGGGTGTACCAGCAGAGGTCTTTTGTGGTAAGTGACTCTACACTCAATATGATACCGGAGCCAGGCACCAGTTAGCTTAGTTTAGCACAAATGCTGGAAACGGGGAAATAATTAATTAAGTGTAAAAACAACTTTTTGTTGGCGTAGAATAAGAATTGCCTGTCAAACTCTCAGGGTCAAGAATGAACCTTGGCTCAAGGATTAAATATTATTAAATGTATAATGTGATCGTGGAAGTGGTTATTCTGAGAAGACATTTTCAGATTTCTAAGGCATTGATTTGGTGGCTGTTATAAAAGTAATACAAGTTTTCAGACTCTCAGATGAGCTGTTCAGAGCTTCAGTAAAAAGGTTCAAATGATCTAAATCATCTTTATGAGGCGCACGGGCTAAAGCAACTAAACAGCCTCAGCAAACAGCTTGATGTCCCAACCCACCAGCCTCGGTCCCGGAGACACCAGACTGCCGACAAACATGTTATGTTGAAGTCCTTGGTCTCTTCTCGCCTGTGTGCCCTCTCTATCTCTTTGTGCCTCGGGGGAATGACAGAGATAAGACAGCAGACAACCAGGCAACAGCTGATTCACACTCATTTACAGCCTGTATGAATACTCAGATGGTGACTCTGCACTTCTAGCTCTCAGTGCAAAGTTGACTGACAACATAAATCTCTCTCTCTCTTTCTGTCTCTCTCTCTCTCTGTCTCTCTCTCTCTCTCTCTGTCTCTTTCTGTCCTCTCTCTCTCTCTCTCTCTCTCTCTCTCTCTCTGTCTCTCTGTCTCTCTCGCTCTCTCTCTCTGTCTCTCTCTCGCTCTCTCTCTCTGTCTCTTTCTCTCTCTCTCTCTCTGTCTCTCTGTCTCTCTCTCTCTCTCTCTCCTCTCTCTCTGTCTCTCTCGCTCTCTCTCTCTTTCTGTCTGTCTCTCTCTCTCTCTCTCTCGCTCTCTCTCTCTCTCTCTCTCTCTCTCTCTCTCTCTCTCTCTCTCTCTCTCTCTCTCTCGCTCCACCTTGCTTGGCCTTGTTGGTAAGTTATGATTTTGGGGGGTGAAATATAAATGTCTTCACAATCTTTTCAGACAAGATGCATGGGGATAACGTTACACCATCATACAATAAGAAATGACAATGTGTTTATTTATATACCTTCAATGACGTTCAACTATAGTTTATAATGACAACAGCGATCTCCACGGATTACATCATTCTTTAAACTCAATGGAAACGGTGTGAATTCCTGAAAGTTGATAATGCCAACCGTTTTCACTTGCTCTTTTCTCTTCCGTTTAATGAATGTAAGAAAACACTCCTTTAGTTCTTTAGACTCTGAATAAGTATACCGTTATGGAGAATATAACCTACTCAGGTGTGTCGATCAGACTACTTAAGAGTGACCCACTTCCACACATAAAGCCCGGCGGCCTCAGTCTGCATCAGTTAAATCAATACAGCCAGACAGCGAGTCAGGAGTCACAGTGGTGCTCAGGGATGGGTAAAAGAAGAAGGCAGAGGAGTAACAACGTGTGCCACATGCTGTCTTGGTTAACTTCCCCTTCGTTTCTGTTCTCACATCCTTAATACGATCTGCCTTTTTGAATTTTGTGCACTCACAGTTTCAGTGTAGCAGACTGTGTCTAATCACTGCAAACACGTCTCATTAAAAGAATCTTTTCAGTGTAGGTTTAATTTGATCAACCAATCATTCCGCTGTGACGTCTGTTGGATAATCAAAAACTTGCTTGCAAGTAATTTGAAGGGTATGGAAGCTGATTTTCAGGGGTTAACTCCCCATAGAACTATAAGACGTTCAAGATAAGATGTAATTAAGAAGTAGTAATGCGTCTGATACGGCTACACACTGTCATGCATGCATGTCTTATTTGAACAATTAAGTAAGGCATGCATGCATGACAGGCATGGCAATAACTTGCCTTACAGATAACAGAACTTTTCTTTCCATACTAAGAGAGCATGCAAGAGACTCAAACCCATCAACCACTACAGAGACCGCTGAGCAAGCATTACTGTCCACATTCACATCATCAGAATTTGATCAAGTTCAAATACAAATGTTTGTAAGCACGTGTGTATTACGCAACGTGGACTCCCACCACATTCCCCATGCTCTTCTCAGTATTCCCTGAAATACAAAACACAAAAAAAGGCGAGGACGCAGAGTCAGCAGAAGTGAGCGCTTTGCAAAGTTGCACAATGTGAGGAGAGAGTGACTCTCACGAGCTTAAGAGTAAACGTGTTTAAACGAGGGTGCTGAGGAGAGGTTGCTTTAGTACATATGTTTGCACACATCTTTCTTCCCATCTTTCCTCGAAACATAAAACAAGCACAGTGAGGACATGATGCAAATATGCGTTTGTGTGTGGGTGTGGGTGATATGTTCACATTATATTGCCCATCATTACGATGACCTTTCTCTAATGAGATCAGAGTGTGCTTCTCTTTCTACACTCTCTACACTTCAAAAAGCCAAAGACTTAGACCATCTCGTCATCGGCGGTCAATTACATCGCACTCATCACCGCTGCACTGTGTCTGACATCACCGACAACTCCTGGAGGGTATCCGGTGGCTTCAGCAGTGCCAGTGGTGTCAGACTGCTGGAAGACTTTGAGTATATGTTTATTCGTGGGTGATTAGATGAAGACTTTGTCCTTCTACATCCAAATATGGAAGAATTAAGTAGCCTACCATGTTATTATAAGACAATGGCACTGCTTACTGACAAAAGATATGTCATTTTTATTCGTTTTAAATAAAAAGAAATGAACCCTACCAGGACAGTATCTAACCTACATATTTGGTCAAAATTGCATCTTTTTTACGATATAAAAAAGTATTATGACACGGAAATATATGTATTTTTGTTAAAACAGGATGTAAAATGTACTACAAAACAGAGCTATCAAACACGCCTAACCGCAGTAACTACGCTTTGGCTGTTTAGTTCTGGCTTTGTGTTTTTTATTTTCAATTTCCATTTTGATGAACTAGCAACTTGAAGGCCCATGCTCTATGTGAATTTAGGCCAAAGAGTGGCAGAACATAGTCCAGCGTCTCGGACCTCCAGTTCAGTTAGAAAGAGAACATGTGAGATGGAATGAAGGTGTATGGGCATCTGTCGATTTGAGGTTTAAAGTCACAGTTCTCACAAACAAGTGCAAACTACTTTGCAATTGTTTGCAAAAACACATTCTGGCCTGTTGAAATTAATTTCCGTGGATTTGTGTTAATATAATTACAATCGATGAACTAGAGCCGCTGAATGCCGGTTGGATTTGTCAGCGAGTTTGGCATTGATTTCGTTTTATTTGAAGCTGCTGACACGCAGGTCAGAAAACGTGACCTTTTGACTCTTTCCGTCCACTGACTCCAAAGGTCAGGCAGATTAAAAGAGAGCCTTGTGCAGGTGTAGCCAGGAGCACCAGAGCAAACAGGATGTCTTGAGCCAAAGACATAGACTTCACAGATCAATGCAGCATGTTAACTGCAATGAGTGGGTTTACTGCTTGAAGTTAACAGTGGGGTGTAGCAGTGAGGCCTCAACGACACTAAATTCCACTTTAGTGAAGAAAAGAAAAGAAAAACACAATAAGACAGATTTTCACTTTGATCTTCTTCTTTTACTTTGATGCCTTTCATTGTTTCTCTGCCACTTAACAACAGACACAGAGTGTTGTAGCTGCAGGCTGTAGCTGCTCTATGTAACGTGATTCTGCAAAGTGAAAGGCAACACTGTCCTTGGTGGCCTTGCTAACATGGCTTATCGAGGGCTGCAAATGCTGGGTTGTATGTAGCAAAGGGAAGTAGATATATCATGTCTGCAAATCTTGTTCTCACCATGTCGTCTGGTTGGCAAGTAAGCTAGATCGTCTCCTCTGTGGTATGTGCTTATCTGTACGTACTATAAATATATGTCTATGTATTACTTTGTTGTTTTATGTGTGTACCCAAAATGTATGAGGGTATGCATGTGTTTATGCAGGTCAACATGCATGTAAAAGTGTATCGCTGTATCGCCCTCAGTGCATGCCTGTGCGGTGTTGGTACTGCATATGCTTTCATGTGCCTGAAAGTTGAAACTGGCTGCTGGTCGCTTGTATATATATTTAACCCAACATCCTGAAATAGTCGTCACAATTGGACAGATGCGTCGTTTTTGCTAGAAACACAGACCTAACTTAGAGTGCAGATAAAAGCTGTGCGTTGTCATTGCATTTTGTTTGCTTGTTGTAAGCAGTGCTATGTTCCAGCGCAGGTCAAGTCCACAGGACTGGTCTCTCCAAGCTGAGCTGTCTCCGCCTCCGCACCCATTTGTGCTTGAGCGTGCACATGTGTGCTCGAAGTCAGTTAGTGTGTGTGGGTGTGTGTGTGTGTGTGTGTCTGTGCATATTTGTGTGTCCATGCAGTGAAGCAGATTACAAGCAGTCTTGATAAAGTATGTCAGAGTCGCAAGCTATCTGTCTCTCTCACTTAGTCGAGCAGGCTGAGACCAGTTTTTGCTTATCACCCACCAGTTGCCTTTGCTGTGATCGCTTAATACATGTGAGGGACAGATAGCTGCCCTCCTGTCAACCTCTCATAGCTATTCATTTTGAACATAGCGTTCATCACTATGACTGCCATCATCATCATCATCAATATCATCTTTCTAATCATCAACATGATCACCAGCAGCACCATTCTCGTCATTGTGAATTCAGGTGAAGCCGAATTTCCAGTTTTTAGGATTTCTTTCAAAAGACTACGTTGTTACCAGTCACCTTAGTCACTATGTTTAACTTACTCAAAGCTCAGTCCTGTTTGCATCCAAAAGAATTCAGGTCAAATCGCCTTGATTCAAGTGAGTAAATGTTGTTTCTCTGCTGAGAAAGAGCACTTTCTGACCTCAGTGGTGAGGAAGCACTCCATAAATACCACAATCCAAGCACAATACGTGGAAATGTGGGCTATCTTGTTGGCAGATATCATTTACAGCACTTCTATCAGCATCTATGGGCACGCCTAACAGACTGCTCGGGGAAGGACAACAACAAAGCAAAAGAGCAAGGAAGTGGGGAGAAAGTTGCTGGAGTGAAGCGACACAGATGGAAACCAATGGCGGTGACCTCAGTAGAGAGACGTGTGACCTTTCTGAACCAAAGGAAGTGACACATCAGAGGGAGAAAGTCATCACTTCACACTGGTTCCTCTGTGTGCAGTCAACCAGACACAGCTGGTTTGATCCGGCAGTACTTCTGCACCAACAGCAGCAGCAGCAGCAGCAACAAGGCATGAGGCAGAGTTAACCGGCCCGATCAGGCTCAGTTTGCAGAAGAGAACAATATCAGTTATTGTTGTGTGTCTGTGATGAAATGTCTGCTGCAAGGCATACAGAGCAGGCCCAGAGGGTCGGCGGTGCTGACTGACCTGCCCAACAATGGAGTTACTGTGACGAGGGGAACAGTACGTCAGATATGAAGAGAAGCACAAGTATGATTTTCATTAAGATAATGAAAGTGTTTAATATAATAATATAAAACATATATAAGTTTTATATATTTTTCCACCATTCCCATGACTGCCCTTCAGCCACATGCTCTTAGTCCAAGATCTGCATCAAAGGAATGACGTTGGAGAACAATTTAACCTTTTAGTACATCCTTTCTTTCTCACGTAGATCTCTCACCTCAATGTTACCCCGTTGATAGTACATTGAACATCTTTACCAGGAAGCGTTTATTCGGAGTTAATGCAATCTTTTTATTCTTTGCATGCTTTGTAGGTCATATTGTTTGCAGTCGCCCACCTGTTTGGAGAACACCAGAGGGAACCACATGCAGAGTGTCTTAGTATTACAGCATTACAGTTAGCTGTGTGGGTGTTCACGCATTTTAACCGACCACACTAATGTACCTGAAATGTTTTCTTTTTGCTGTAAATCACACTTCATTAAATGCATAACAACAACAAGAAAATAATTGATGATTCAATTCTGTTATGATTAAGTTGTTTGGCATGAGTGAATCAGTCCTCCTCCACCATGAATTACACCACCATGAGTTACTCAAATAGAAACACAAGAGGACAAAAGGCATCATTGTTCAAAGAGGTTTACTTCATGAGAGACAAGGCTGTATCAGAGCAAACAGCCTTGACATTGGCCTCAAGATCACTTAATATCTTTCACCACTTGAAAATTTAGACGGTTATACAACTTGTCTTGTATTAAACCACACTTAAACCAGTGCCAAGATGTAAAAAAGTATCCGACAGAATATTAAATGCTAATGAAGGTTATTAAAAACCATCCATATCACATTTTGTCTTCACCCAGTTTGCAGTGAAAAGTTGCTGTGAAAGGGGAGCAGCAGAGCACATGGTGAGCACAGAGGGAACTGGTCAGAAGACGATTGCACTGATATGTGTCACACATTCCTCTCTGTCTGCTCAGCTCATACTCACGATGAACGAAGAGCTCTTCGCAGCGCTAACTGCTGCAGCTACGCTCATTTGGAGGGAAAAGAGACGGGCTGCCAAAAACTGACTCAGTTAGATTAAATGAGAGAAGCCTTTTAGCAAGCGCTCCAAATGATTACAATGAGTCAAAGAACTGGAGCAGACCGGACCGGGTTGCCCTTGTCCTTAAGTGACTCTTGGGTGTACGTCACTTATAGAAAATAGCTGTGGACAGAGAGGTGAAACCTCCACGTTGTAAGAACTGTATTATCTAGTTATCACTTTGCACACAAGAGAAATTAAAGAAGGAAATGATGTCACTGAAAAGACAACAGGAGGTTAGATACTGCAGAGTTATGGAGGCTGTTTCTTTGAAAGTAAAGAGAGTACACCTTTGCTGATTCGTACCACGTGGAGGGGAAAACTCTGTGTGTGTGTGTGTGTGTGTGTGTGTGTGTGTGTGTGTGTGTGTGTGTGTGTGTGTGTGTGTGCAGTCAGATGTTGGAGCAGCAGCATGGGTGGAACTAGTAAGGGTGTGGTCTATCCCCATTTTCCTATTGGCTGATCCCTGACAGCTGAAACAGATAGCAACAGCCAAGTACAGCCAAGCCTGATGACTCAGTGGTGATTCCTTGCTCAGAGAGGACAGGAGACAAGAAGATATAGAAATTGAAAGAGAGAAACTTCAACATCATTTACAACAAAGAGAGGAATGAAAGGCTGAAAAAAAGAAATCAAAATCAAACAGTCTTAAGAAGAATTGAGAAGAAAGTGAATGGACAGGACATCCCACAGCATCACCAGATTGTCGGATTAAGACGAAAAGAAAATATGAATTTGGATGAGTTGATTTTTTGAAAGTTCCAGAAAGTAGTTAATCCTCTCCTTGAGCAAATAGCGCCTCCTCTCACATCCCTCTGTCTCCACTGTTCAATGACGTTTGCCAAAACTCACAAGCCTGACAGAAGACTCAGCCTCACTCCAAATCCTCTCACGTCATCTCAAATCACAATTAGCATGAGATTGAAGCATGAGTTTATAGAAAATGCTGCTTTTTCACTTGCTATCCACCTGTCACTGACGTGCAGTAGCTTGTCGAGAAGATATGGTGTGGAAATGCATCTCAAAAGCAACGCAGAAGACGCACTATGTAGGAGTGTTTTTGTGTAACATCAACAACTGGAAAATATAATTTAATAATTTATATATTGTGTAATACTGCTCTGTTATGCTCTCTGTTGTCACAGTGCCAACGCAAATCCTATCAACTTTTCAGCAGCTCCCACTTTGTTATGATTAATTTGTTTTGTGGCTTTCATCACATTGTCATTTGGACACAACTAAGAGTGTTGCCAGGGAACAATTTGGACACACAACTAAGCTTTATAATGATGCGTGTGTGTGTGTGTGTGTGTGTGTGTGTGTGTGTGTGTGTGTGTGTGTGTGTGTGTGTGTGTGTGTGTGTGTCCTCACTTCTTGTTTAGCCACCTGGTCATTCCTGTCCATTCTGCTGGATTCAGGTTTTCAGACTCCGGCTGGGTTGACCGACCATGTTGTTTACATGTCAGTCGAACCCAAGGAGCAAATAAAGGCTTGGGGAAATGCCCACCGGTCCAGTCCGGACCAGACCAGACGTGTGGGTGGAATCTTTGGGAACATGAGCTGAAGTCCTGGGATAACTGGCAACACATTTAGGAACAGAAATGTAATGGGTGTCAGAAGTGGGCCATGCTACACCTGAGATGTTGATCAAATGTTGGATTGGTTGAGTGTTTTTTGATATTGAGCTCCAGTATTACTAGCATAGGGGTCATGGGTGTTGCAAAACATGTCTTAACCTCCAAACAAACTAAAGCTAATAAATAATTGATGTATCAGAGAGAATATTGGCCTCAGGTTTTCATACTGAAAAAATGACTGCAGACTGTTTTCCCATTTCAAATATTCTATCTATGGGGAACTGAATGCTGTGGATGCTTTAAATTGTAGAGCAGAAATCATTATCACTCACCTCAGCTCTTTACAATCACGCTGTTGCTGTTGCTGCTGTTGCTGCTGCTGTTGCTGTTGCTGCTGTTGCTGTTGCTGTTGCTGTTGCTGTTGCTGTTGCTTGCTGTTGTTGCTGCTGCTGCTGCTGTTGCTGCTGTTGCTGTTGCTGCTGTTGCTGCTGCTGCTGTTGCTGCTGTTGCTGTTGCTGCTGTTGCTGTTGCTGCTGCTGCTGCTGTTGCTGTTGCTGCTGTTGTTGTTGCTGCTGCTGCTGCTGCTGCTGTTGCTGTTGCTGCTGTTGCTGTTGCTGTTGCTGCTGCTGCTGCTGCAGGGTCGTTTTTAATGTCAGCTCATATATAGACTAATCAACAACATGTGTCCCAGTCCTATTTTGAGCAAGGCCAAAGAGAAGTTTTTATGAGTTCTCCTCGTCGTAAAGAGGGTTTATGTATTTACGGTGCAACAGCAGATCTAAAGGAACAGAGTTCCCATGCTCGTCAACATATCCTCAGAGACATTTACTCTGCAATTTTAATGCAGACAAATTATGGACATTGACATACAGTGTGTTGAAGTAAAAAAGACACCAGCATGTGTTATGATGCAAACTGACATAAATAAAATAAGCAAAACAATGCAAAAAACAATGTCACATTTTACTGCAGTGTTATTTGGCTTCAGCTTCATCATTGATCTAGTTTGAGCATTTCCACAACTAACCCACTAACAAAAACCCCTTTCAGACTTGTGAATGTGTCCTTTCTCTTCTGAGGTTGTATTGTACAACTCGCCCCATTTTACTGTGTAGATAAGGCCATCATGCTATTTTGGGAGTCAGTGGGCTATCACCTGGAGGGTGTTAAACAGAGGGATCTGGGTCAGAGAAGACAGCCCATGTGGAGAGAGCGTTATTTCTCACAGTGAAGAGAATGGTATGAGAGACAGAAAGAGAAAAGGGGGAAGGGAACAGGGAAAAACCTTTATTTTCTAAACTTAATACTGTGTTGGCAAGCTTATAGAGAACAACTCATCATTTTCCTGGAGAGACCGTGCATCCAGTCTGGGGGGGAGTGGCAGGAGTTTGAGGAGCAGAGTAGTGGCAGAGGTGGAACAAGTGCAGAGATAGAGGTGGGGGGACGGAAAGGGTGAAAGGGTTTAGAGAGATTGGGTGTAGGATTGGAGGAAGAGGCGACAGATCGGATGTTTGAAATAACAGTGAGAAGCGACGGGAAGGCTTGGAAACACTGTACACCAGACAGCCCGCCCTCTGCAGGCCCCGCTGCACCTGTTGTTTTTCAGCAGCGAGACTCGCTGGGGGGGAGTCTGAGTGGGAAAGAGGGGTGTCTTTTGCTCCCTGTGACTCAGGAGAATCTGAGCAGGCACAGAGAGGCAGAGTTAAAGCTGAGCAGGGACATTGGGAGGGAGGGGGAGCTATGAGTCAGCTGTTGCTAAAAAAGGAAACTGAGCAACTTCCAGGGGGACCTGCAGGATAAAATAAGACCAGTGGTGAAACAGCACTCCTCAGACCAGCCTCTCAGAACATGAAGGACTGTGGGGAGGGAGTTGTATAAAAAGCACATCGGGTTTCACCTTGTATAATCATACATGACCTGGATGCTTTCCAGACTTTAAAGTAACTAAATCGCTGGTGATCTCAATTTCCAAGGTGTTAACATTATTTATTCCACCCCTTACATGTATGATCTCAGACATGATATTTAGAGAAGTGGTGAAGGAGATTCTATATTAGGACACAACAATTAATCAGTTCACTTCAAGGTATTCATTGCAACGTCAGTTTCTTTTTTTAGGGCTACAACAGAACTTCACCCACTCTATGTTCTGGAGCCGAATCCTCTGTGACATAACGGAGAGTGAGAGAGAGTGTCACTGGTTAAAATATCTCACATTCCTCCCCTCGAGCGCTCAGAATAGAGCAGAGCCCCCACCATTGCTCATCATCGTGAAATGCACCAATCTGAGTTGCATAGTACGCTGCTTCTCTATATTTTGAACATAGAGTCTTGTTAATGTCAGGCTAACTTTGTTTTTCTCCTTAGGTCCATGTCATGCAGAGTGCACAAAACCATTGGTCTTTCTTACGTGGTTATGATAAGAAATGCCAACTCATGTAGTGTTGCCATAGCCATCAAACCATCATTTCAAACACGTGTGGTGATGAAGTCAGATGGAAACTGTAGGGGGGAATTTTGTGGATGCACAAAATACAGCAGATGACAAAACATCTTGTGGCCTGGCTCTGATAAGATTTTAAAGTATTATAATCAAGAATGAGAAAGCATTTTGTTTACTGTATCTCTGCTGGCTGGGATGAGGGTATAAGCAGAGGAGCATGGCTAACATTGTAAATACGCAACAGTATAGCTGTAGGCTTTCTAATCCCTCTGCAGCCTGAATAACAGACATCAAACTGACGTCATTCTCCACTGAGCACCAAGCTTGTTTTTGCATCACTCTGTGGCTCAGTTACAATGGTCACTTTCGGGCTGGATTCACTCGTTTCATTTTATATCTCACAAGTGCATTTAGAGATTAAGATGGCCCGGTTTAGTTCATACAGTATTTCTCTTTGGACAATTACAATGACACCTAATATTAGCTTCAGTCCCTTGAACCCGACCCTTTCCTTTAACTACATCTATTTTAGCCATTGCACACTGTGCAGGACTTTTCCTGACCGTAGTAATGGCATGTCTTGAACTTGTGGTGCTGCCAAAGAGCTGCAAACATACCAGTGGAGTATAGTGCTTGTGTGTGAAGGATGGTTGGCGGTGGAATGCTGACCATGCTGGGACTTTAGTATGGCAGGGATGGGAGTCCTGGCATATGAACATAGGTTCCTGTCCATACTAAATATGGAGGGCCTCAACAACCCATACAGCTCCCATGAGGATTTAAAAAAAAAGGATTTTCAATTAGCACCATCATCAAACATTATACTTAGTCCATGCATCCAAGCTGTTGTTGATATCGCTACTGTTGGCCACAGCAAACTGTCCCTCTTTCTTTAAAAAACAACTAAACGACACATTAGCGAGATGAGGACAGACTCCGGAGACTTGAGGAATCTGGCATCTGTCTCTCATAGAGGGACCCATTTAATGTCAAGCAGTCTAAAAACTGACAAGCAACAGATATTGTATAGGTGCAGTAGCTGCTGCATGCTTACATGCATGCACTGTAACAATAGAAAAGACATGTGCACATGCGTGTTTATAGAGACAATATCCAGGGACAAAGGGTATCCACAAGGTTTCATCTAAATGTAAATTACAGCAGGGTAAATAAAAAAAGTGAAAGGTCTTGCTTTGTGTCATGCTAAAATATTCTCTCAGCTGTCCAATGTGGTGCATTCAGTGAAGGTAAACAACTTGTTCCTGGCAAGGTCGAAAAACAGTCCGGCTTTCAGTGACGAAAAAGCAGCAGCCTTTGCTGTCAGCCTCCTCTTGCAGAAGTGCTTCAAACTGGAATGAACCAGCTGCTGAGAAAGATCATGAAGAAAAGCCCTTGAAAAAAGAGAAAATACATAGCTCCCCCCTCCGCCTCTGCGCTCACTCTATCTGTAGCTCTATCTCTGTTCCTTTCTTTGTGCCCATAGAAAAAAAACAGAGCGAGTCTGTGCTCAGGACAGATGGCAAGCTGGCTGCTGTGTGTGTGAGCGTGTGAGTGTTATGTTAGGAAGGGCTGATGAAAATGTCCAGTGACTGGCGTTCCTTGATGTACTTTCCTACAGGATCAAATCAAATCAAGTGTATTTATATAGCCCAATATCACAAATTACACATTCAGTCAGTGGGCTTTACAGACTGTACAGGATACGACACCCTCTGTCCTTAGACAATCGCACCGCACAAGGAAACACTCCCTAGAAGAACCCCCACAATTAAAGGGGGAGAAATGGAAGAAACCTCGGGGAGAGCAACTGAGGGGAGATCCCTCTCCCAGGACGGACTGACGTGGAATAGATGACATGTGTACAGGATAAACAACATAGTACAAATACAACATAGACAATCCATGTGACAGAAATGATGATGTGATTGTATATTAAAATGATGGATCCAGGAAGATGTCAAAAAAGCTTCCCGGTGCCTCCAAATAAAAATAAATATAAAACAATATATAAGTAAAATCGGATTTATTAACTAAATTAGTGCAAACACTGATCTTTTTAAGTCTTCACTCATGAATGTGTGTTTCTTTTTGTTACTTCAGTTGGGTGTTTGACCTTCACTGTGCAGAATGATGTGTGTGCAGAATAAAAAACAGTTTGCACATTCAGCTACTGAGAGAGGAAAGTTTCTCTGTTCCAAACGTGCATGTATGAGCATGATTTTGTGACATCACAAGTTGTTTGCCTCGCAATTGGGAACCACTACGCAACTACTTACACAAGTGCGACGCAGATTTGACGTAAACTCGAAGAACTCGAATGGAAATACTGAATTCAAAAATATTCAATCATTGGGCATAAATCCTGAGATCGCCTCAAATATTTGCAGGTGAGTCGAGATTGTGGATGCTGGTGGGGGTGGTGGAAGGAGGAGCATAGAAAGGCTATGATGAGGTAATGAGGATAGCCTACTACAGAGTGCTAAACAGTTTATTTTGTAAGGTTACAATTTGGTCACAAAGCAGAGACATTTACAGTGAAGCATGTGTGTTAATGATAGATACACAGTAGCTAAATACTGTCAATTATTCAAGTTATCAGCTGCAGAGGTCAGCCTGCCTCCGCAAAGTATTGATTTCAAGAAATGTTTATCAAGTGCGACATGTTTTATGGGACTTACAGGATATATGATATTAATTGCATGATGCCAGTAAAAACATGAAAACTTGTAAACTGAGATGCACAAGAGGACTATTATACTTCTCTGTCTTTAATAAAACAGCAGTCAGAGATTATAATTTCTCCGATAACTTTTTTAAATCACATCCCTATCTGTGGATCCGTTCCTGCAGAATATTTTGAGACCTGTAGTAACAGTTGTTCCATTGTTTCGAGGAATGTGTGGGCTTGCATCGATGCTGCGCTCCATGCCTCTGTGCAGAGATGTGTGCGTGTGTGTATTTCTATTATGTCACAGTGATGATGTGGCACTGGCAAGCAGGCGTTCGGGGGCCTCAGTCCAACACCCCCTTCCCCTCCCCCATCCATGCTGAACGTGCCTGGTCACAGCAAGCTGCGGAGAACCTCTGGATCACAGGGGCTTCTGGGTAGTGGGATTAGCTGGTGAGTGGAAACAGCTGAGGCCTGTGTAGCGTCAGCACTTGCTAATCAACACTCCCACCACTCACACATACATGCACGCCGCCCCAATCTATGCTCTCCCTCAATAATCCCCTCCTCCTTTTTTTCGCACGGGTCAGACACCCACAAAGGCCCGGGCCCACAAAAGCCAAAGGGGGGGGGGGGGACTGAGGGCAGGAGGGGAGGGGACAAAGGCACACTGAAGTGCTTGGTGAAAGCTGACAGGGCTGCTGAGTCATCACTGATGTAGGCTCAAACTGATCATTTGCAAAAAATTCCCAGTAAGGTTGATGAGCTGTCAGTTTGTATTTACATGTCAGTTTTTAGGTAAATGCTTTAGAAGCTGTTTTTCCTTTCTTTGCACCACAGGTTCCTGCGTCACAGAGGACATTTGGATATCCAAAACTGCCAAGTTCACTTATGCAATAGCGATGACATTCATGCTGTTTCAGAGATCACGTTGAGCATTTTTGTTCCAGCTTGACCTATGAGCTTACGAGACACACAGTGCAGCGCAGTGTTTTCATTCACATCCGCTGAGCTCAATTGTGCATACATGCTCGCATTTTCCAACAAAATCAACTAGTGTAAAACTGGGTTGACGTACACAAGCCGATGCATTGTGAGTCAAATTGATTGACTGCTCACGAAACCGACTGTTGGACATTATGTATAGGTCAAGTATAGACAAACGACCAGAATAAGAGCTAGAAGCTAGAAGCTAGAGCTGTTTGAAGATAGATTATGTTAAATATTTACTTCAGCCTGAAACAAATCAAGGGTTTCAGAACCACTGATTGGTTATATGTATCAAAACTTCTATAATGACAACAAAACAACTACTTGCCAACACAAAAATTACTTTACAGAGCCACAACACATGTGCACAAGTATGACTCAAAGTCAATAAAAGGCATTACCTGATGGATGAACATGGTGTTTTGGAGGTTGCAAAAGATTATAGAAACTTCTTAGTACATTAAATTCTCATGCTGATACCTTCTCCATCATTGATCTGCAGCAGGCCACCATGTCCTCCTCTTGTGCATGCATCTTTCAGCATGGATCAATAAATCATGTATTTTGTTTTATGTGGGCTGGTGACTGTAGTTCACTTGGCATGTTGCCATCGACTCCGATTAGGTTTCACTGAGTTTCCTAGAGAGGGGTGCTGTGACTCATTCGTAAGCCTATTTCTTTTCAAAGGGTGCAACAGCTAAATTATAATTCAACATCATTATTTTTTGACACACATCATATGGGTCATAATTAGCTAACATTGCCTGGTTAGCTAACAGATATGCGCTTTTCAACAAGCTTATAAAAGACACATCTGACTTGAGGGACAGGAACTTTATTTTTCCACCAATAACACCAAAATGAGCCTTTAATATGAGGTAAGAAGACTGAGAAAATAAATCACATAGACCTGAAGCGGTCACATAAATCACATAAATCACATAAGTGGTACTTAAGCAAAGAGGAAAGTGCAGCTTTTCTGACCGGCTTTGCCTCTCCTTTTCTAACCTGAGGGATCCCCAAAGTAAACCCCTGGAACTGTGGACATGTACAGACAGAGTGAAACAAATCCTGAGCCCTTTTGCCACATTTTGGGACAAAATAAAAATATACTTTTGTTTTGGGGGGCTTCCATCTCTGACATGAAAAGCTGATACATGCCCACACACAATAAGCAATCTTTAAATATAAGTAAGGTGTGTTTTTCAATCAATTATGATGAAATTAGTAGCTAAACTGTCTTTTGGCTTTACTAACATGCAACTTTCTGCCAGCACAGGCCAGGTGCAGTTTTCTAAACCACCTCCAGGGGCAGTGTTGTACTAGTTTTTAAAAGGATAATCTGGTACCAACAGGGTGGAAACCTGTTTGCTTCTAATCTGAAACTGTCATGACCCAAATAAAATAGATTTGAGGGAATTTAATGGGCAATGATTAATTTATTTACAGCTTCATTTTCACTCTGATTGCTTTTCAGTTGAAAAGTATCGACTTTATCTTCACCAATTCGAGTACATGTGTTAACACGTTAAAGCATATAGCGTAATGGGTGCACTTGTATAAATGTGTTCAATGTTGCTCAGAAATTCACATCACAGTCAATTGTAATTTAGAACAAAAACGTTTATTCAAATCAAAAGGAAGAACTAGACAAAAGGTTAAACCATTCAGAACATAGTATATTCATAGAATATCTATACATCGTCATGATTGACAGACAAAAAAAAGATCAAAAACAAACATACAAATGGAGAATGAAGAAAATTCAGTGAGTGATATTGCACTTTGTTTCTAAAATGTTTCAGATCCTGTCTCCCAGGTTCTTTATCACTGAACATTTCAGTTCCTGCCTTTAGTAGATCAGGAGTTTAGCTTAGTTTTGACACTGGACTACTCTGCGGCCCAAACAAATGGACTATGGAATTGACCAACCTGAAACAAATATGTAAGCTTATTCATTACCGTGTAGCTCGATCCAGTTTCCCTAAGATAAAATCCAAACAAAAAACTGCAAACAAATATATCAGGATAGTCCATGAAGTTCTTCTGCTATCCCATGTTACCTAAATGTTTAAATGTTATGGGGGAAGGGTGCTGATCAACAGCTGCCACCCCCAGGCCTGAGGGGGATCAGAAGAGGTCAGAGAGACTAACTCAGGAAGGTTGCTTGTTAAACTAGGAAGCAAACTATATCAATGCCCAGAAATACATAGAAAAGAAAAATAGTCAACCCTCAACAGCTTCAGAAAAATAACACAATCGAGAGGCCTGTCCAGGATGTCATTTTTCTAAAACAGACTTTTTTTTTTTCCCTCTTCCCTTTTTGTCCTTATGCATAAACAATGAAAGGTCGAAAATAAACAGATGTGTACAAACATAAGAAACGGAGAACAAGAGTTAACATAGACGCTGAAAAATGAAGAATCATGATCAGGTCTTTTCTGTGTCAAGGCCACTAAAATAAGTTCACTTTAATAATCTGCAGTTTGTTGATTACTGTCAGAAGCTGTATATTTAGTTGCCAGCTGGATCTCTATAAGAGCGTGCACACACACACACACACACACACACACACACACACACACACACACACATACAAACTTGTGTCAGCTACGTTTAAAATGTAAACTTTAAAAAAAAGTCACTAATCTTAAAAAAGAAAAATGCATTAACGTCCTACACAACACTGCTTTACTGAAAAGTCCTCTAGTATAACATGGTTAGTACCAAATGGTTTTTCTCCAGACCTTCACCATTGAATGCTTTTTTTTAATTATTATTTTTTTTTCTTATCAAAAAGGTGCTGCTTTTCTTTTTTCCTGACTATGTCAAACCTCTGTTGCAGCCGGTCTTTTGTGTTGAATGAGTTAGAAAACCAATGTATTGCTCATGTCAACCTACTACTACTTGTTCTGACCATTCTGAACAGAGGTTTAGCAACGTCCCCAGCTTTTCATTTGTGCTGGGTTTGCTCCTTTAAAACAGAAGCTGTGTCACTCTTCTTTTTCTTTTTCTTTTTTTTTTTATTAAAGCTAGCATTCTGGCATCACTGGTCTGGTAAAAATCTAACTGTTGGTTGGATGAACTGGGCAAGTGCAGCAGGACAAAAAGGGAATGTGTTTAATCTCAGAAAGCTGCCTTCCTTCTCTGCAGGTCTATTCTCTTGTTTTGGTAGTTTAAAAAAAAAAGAAAATATCATTATTTTTAACAGTGCAATTTAAAAGAAACCGTTTGGCAAGTGAGACGACCACCTGAAACAGCGCTTTTTGGGCAATTATGCAAGCCTGGCTTGCCCTGAGATTAGGAGTAGAGGGGCTGCAGGTAATTAGGGTGAGGCGAGTCCCTTCACAATGTACCACCCTCTCTGTTTCACGCACACGCACACTCACACAGACTCACACTTTTCTCCTCAGCTACAAATTGAGTGGCAAATGCAGATCTGCAACCCTCCTAGTCCAAACTCAGAGCAACCTCAACACAAAAAAGGATAAAAGCTATCCTACGATTGGAGCTAAATACAAAAACAGAAGAACAGAACTAAACTAAAAGAGGAGGGAAGCCACACTTGGATCCAAGCTGAAGAAGCAACATCTTAAAGAGCTTCCAGATGGAGATAGTGTGCTGCAGTTGCTGTAAAAGTCCAGTCTAGTTGTTATAAGTCACTGAGTAAATGTCATAAGGAGAAAAAGAAAAATCTTAAACAAATTCAGTGCATTGTTCTTGTCCTTGTCCATCTTTTTTTCCAAAATGAAATCCTGTTCTCAGCGTTGCTCAAAGTTATGCAGATGAAAGTCTTAAAAGTTAAGCCTGCAGTCTCATATTCTTGGTCTGGCGCATTACAAGGCTGGAACCAAACTATTAGTGATTTTTTTTTTTTTTTCTTCAATTCTCATTAAACAGAGCCACACAACTCAAGTAAAGAATAAAATGTGCAAAACAAAAATCCAAAATGAGGCAGGAGGACTTGCTCTGTTATTGACTGCTGCCGCTGAGTGCTCTCATTCATACAGACTATGGTGGTTGTTATTTTTCTCTCTTCGTCCCGTTTTCTTTAGGTGATTCAGCTGAAGTCGGGACATGATTAGTCCTGCCCTTTGTGTGAGGAGCCATGTCCCTATGTGCCATGAGTACAGAAGAATCAAGGATTAAAGAGGAGCTTGGCAGGCCGAGCCATCGTCATTGTCAATACTATCACCAGGGCTCTCGCTACCAGTGGGGTTTTCATACAGACTGAATATGTGTTCATCTGTATACATCCCACCCTCAGCAGGCTGACACAGGAAGGAAGCGATGCCCCAAACTAGTGACTACTGTTTCTCTCGCTGAGGGAAGGCAGGAACAGATTTTTTTCCAACCCAACTCAACTGTGGGTATATGTCCATGTCTTTGTTGGTTGGTTGGATACTTTGTTTTTCTCTGATGTCAACAGCGTTGTGAGAACGTTGTTGTTGGAGAAAAATAAACAAAGCTTAGCCTTGCAAGCAGGTTTCTTAAGAGATCCCCGAGTCGCTCAGGGGAATTCGTGGAATACCCTTCAGCGTGATGGACAGGCGTCCAGCCTGCGCTCCTCTGTGCGTCTGGCATGATCTGGGTTAGGATCGATCTGAAGGTGAGAGGAGAACACAAAACGGAGGGTTTATTTATAGAAACACAAAGCTGATTTAGTCTGTAATAGAAATATAATTGGGAAAATACTTTCTATGTTATTTGGTGCTTACCTCAGAGTACAGAGGAGGAGGCTGAAAGCGGAACTCGTGAATGTAGGCGAAGAGGGGTCCGTCCAGGTCCTCGCGGGCTGCTGGGACATCCAGACTGCTCTGCCTCTGCTCTTCTGTCACAATTTCTGCATAGCTTGGAGGAGCTGTAGAGGTAATTGCGAACCACATGTTAGCTTTCTAGTAAAGTGTACTTAAGAGTTAAGTTATAAATCTGCATCATGACCTTGAGATCCAACATACCTTCAGGCCTCTCAGGCAAACCCATGCCCAGCCAGCTCATGCTGCACTGGCTGCTGACGCTGGAGGTACGGGAGCCAAAGGGGTGGAGAGGGATGGTTCCGATGACTAGGGGCAGGTTCAGAGACAGGTTAATCGCCCCAGGTATGTCCACGTAAACCTGAGAACAGACATGAGCACAGCAGGTTAGAATATGAAAGTCATTCTAAAATAAAATAAAGGGCTTTGGAGCTAAGCATTCAGCCTGAAATGGAACTGCTTTTTAATCCTCTATAAAATAGAATCATGCTAGTCTGGGCTAAATGTGTTTTGCAGTCGTTCAACAATATGTGGGTCAATGACTTGAGATAGGTTGCTTATGCAAGGTAGAGCCCGCGCCTGGTGTCTGTCTGTTTGCAAGGTAAAGAGGTTATAAGCACCCTCAAGGCAGGTGTTACTAAAGATATTCTGGGCTAATGCTCTTAGTAGCATGTGGAGATAACACCTGGTCCAATCCAAGGCCCAGATTTGGCAATGTGAGCTGAGTCAGCAAGGTCCTTTACCAGGAGAGTTATTGGTATAATAGGAAATATTGAGTGTGTACCAATACTGATAATGGTGCTGAGAAATGGTGATAATAAGGACAAGAGGAGGGACTGTAATGAGGGCAGAAACATCTATGAGTAATACATCTAATACATCTATCCATTATGCTCAATGGGATGTGAGAATAGCCCACATACAGAAAGACTGAACTCACCATGAGGGAGTACTCCACTCTGATAATGCTGCAGTCCAGGATGGAGGGCGACACAGGTGGGATCTTCAGCATCTTGCCGTTCCAGGTCTCCGTTTTGCCCGAGGACAGAGACTCCCCCCGCAGGTTGGCCACCAGCTGCTTGACCTCCTTCATCTTCCCTTTGGCATAGAAGGTCTGGGTCTGGTATATGGCTGCCTTTGGCACCACCATGCGGGATGAGCAGTTCTCAATCTCAGCAAAGATCTGGATCGACTCCCCTACAGAGTCAGAGAAGGTGGAGGAGAGGTCAATTGATGTTTATTTCTATCAACCGTAATCATCTTTTCATCCAGTCTGTTATTACTGGTCAATGCCGTAATAATCTGCTTAAGAGATGACTAACAGGGTTATCAGTTGCATTATGAATCATTTACTTATGCTCACCTGGGGTGTATCCCTTCCTTTCAATTTTGGCACTTAGGGAAATAGGACCTGAGGTGCAGAACCAACAGCAAAGCGTCTTGTCTTTCGTGCCGGCCTGTGGTGACTAAAGAAAAAACAAAATGCATTAGCAAATATCTGGAGATTTCTTCTTCATATTCCCCACCACTGCAGTTAAAGTGGCTAAAAACAATGTGCAGGCCAATCTGTTCCTGACAACATTTTACTTTGACACTCGTAATTGGGAAAATTATGTTCAGAGTCTCACTAAAGTCAGACAAGCCAAGACATATTCAAAACACAAGGTTGTTTTTAAAGAACTTACCAGCAATAATGGAGTGTTGATGTCAATGTGCTCAAAGACTGTAAATTCCTTCTTGGTCTTCATCGGCAGGAGCCATGGCCTGTGGAGTTCTGCCTTTACCCAATAGCGCACACTGCCATGCTTCCCTTCGAAAGAGGTAGCCAGAGGTCTACAAGGAAGAAGAAAGGAGGAAAAAGAAGAGAAAAGGGTTATATCAACTGTCAAACGCTCACTACAGCTGAATAATGATGAAATGGTATCCTCTGACTAATGTGTAGTATTAAGACACTTACGTCTGTGGAAGCTCGAGGCTGAAGGCATACTCATGTCTTCCTGAATGGATAGTGGTGAGTCCTTCCTCCGAGTTGTCATCGTCTGAAAAACAAGGAGGACAATATTCCAAACACATGTATACCATACCTGGGCAAAATGCTCTACGAAGGCATCTGAAAGTAATACCAAAAACACAGGGTGGGGGAGACAAAAGAGAATAAACGGATTTTACTATCATATCTGTCTGTAAAAGATTTATGTATTTAGAGATGAGACTAATATTTGGAGCACACCAAATAAGTTATTTGTTTGAGGTGCCAGAAACTGAGCGTGCAAGATCGTGCTTTTGTATGAACAAAGAACTGTTACATCCCAGAGATGCCATTGTGGCATATATGATGGAAATAAATAGGCTATCATGGGGGAAACGGCTATATGGGGCAACAATAAAATCCCTATCGTTGGATAAATCAGTCTCTTTATCATGGACCAGTTTGTTTTGCATTTATCTCTGAGAAACAAGAGAGCATCTTTTCTATGCAGAGGGAGGAGAGGATATTTTTCGCCTTTTTGAATTGCTCATAAAATGTGGTAAATAAATGAAAACAATGTTTTAATTTAAAACAACGATAATTCATAGCTGGTTCGATAGCTTCTGCCAGCTCAGCACTCCCTCCCCCTATCAGCAGCCGTGTGGTAAACAAGTGCAGAGCTGTCAGTCAAACGGCAGACTCCAGCAGGAGGAGACCGGCCTAAACCGGTGTGAGCAGCTCCGCACAGCCTCTCTGCTCTCATTTCACATTCACTGTGCGACACCGCAGTCACTACTAACCAATAAGCAAGCCTGTTCCGACCACCAACTACCGCAGTTTTCCACCGTTTTATCCACTTGAGCACCTCAGGAAATATTTCATGAACAACTTGTGGCGAAATGTAGCTTTTGGTCGAAGTGTCATTATTGGTGAACGTAGCATAGCGCTTGTTTGCAACGATGCATTTAATAACAATTAAACATCAGCCCTTCTGGTGATGAAATATTTGCTGTTCAATTTGCTTTAAAAATGAGTAAATGTCTAAGCGTCGAGCAGACTGAAAGCTAGTCAAACCTAATTCACCTGCTGAACACTTATTAAGCTGCTGCAGAGTGGACCAGGAACTATTTGTCCATGCATAAGAGTAAAAATGTTGCAGATGGACGAAAACACCAAGCTAAACCCAAACCATTAAAAAAAAAAAGGCACACATATAAACATACAGGCGCTCATAATGGATGCTTTTTATTATCACAAACATCAACCATTCTGCGGATAAAGTGACGCCAGAATGTTTGAAGCAAAAAACCTGCTGACAATATAGCTCAATGCAAAGTCCTATTATATTCAAGATAACCACATAGGCCTATATGTGCAGAGGAAACATTCAATGGGAGAAGAACGGAAACAGAGTTACAGTTTTGCAGCTTTAACGCAGCGTTTATTATGTTTTAAATCCAACTACAGGTACTTCTATCGACCCAGTCTATTTTGCAGGTGTTTTCTTAATTAAAAAGTTGCAGAATTTTCTGTCACTCTCTGCAAGAAAATGATGTCATTGGCCACACATGAGCACCTCAGCCAATGACACGCGGGCGAGGGAAGGGCATGCACCTTAGCTCCGCCCTCTCCCGGTCCAGTTTTCTGAACAGGATTGAACCGCTTTGAACAATGGGTGGAAACTTAAGAAAAGCTACAAAGAAACGCCAAATATAATGCATTTCTGCATTGAAAACGTCTAACAAAGCTGCAGATACATCCCTGCAAGTTAGTACTCTATCGCCCTGTGTCTCAAAATGAGTATTATTCTCGCTTTACACGTGAAATACTCTGAAAAAAACAGATGCCCGAGCTGCTGTCATTCATTCTGACACCTTGACACAAACAAGTAAAGATGGAGCTGTATTTAGCCAAAGTCACACAACTCGTTTATACCAACACCACCCAATTTAAGAGGTTATGATAATCAAGACCATAATTTAGACTAGAATAAAATATCATGTCATGATCACTTATTCTCACATTCAAGGTAACAGCATCCTTCAGTGAACCTGATGCTCAACTAGCACAAAGAGCATCTTACAGTCAGTTTCTATAAAACTTCTCATGAAAAATAAAGCCACACTCTCTTACCTCTCTCGTGCCCAATTAAAATATCTTTGTGATTCAGATATTCCACTTCTTCTGTGTAGTTTTGCGTGTAGGCAGTGTTGGATCCAGCATTTCTCGATTCAGTCCAACGAACTTTAGCAAATCCTTTTGCGTGGATTTTGAGAGATTTCACGCGGATTTCTCCGGTGACTTCGATGATCACCCTCCCTGAGACGCAGTCCCCGCTGGAGAAGACGGGAACATTGCTGTCATTGAGACAGTCGTAGCTTACTCTGAAGCTCTTTACCTTTCCTAGCACCATGGTGGAAAGAGATAGGCTACAGAGACCTTGAAATAAAAAAAAGAGTCTATGAAAAAATAATTTCATATAAAAAAGGATGCAGTCTTTAGACACTGATCAGTATCTCTGCCCTGCAAAAAGCAGTAGGCACGATCAGTGGTTTCTTTGCGAGCAGTTCATTGAGATGTGTGATGGCTGAATAACAGCAAAGGATGCTGCTATCATCCGCCTCTCTGCTAGTTGGTCTCCAGTCAAAGACAAGGAAACCCCCGTAGCTCAGCTCACTTTAAGCGAGAGGTTGTGTGAAAAACAACCTTGGGCGCATGCGCAGGGCTTCGCTGCCCCCTCCTTCTGCCTTCTGGAACAAGGCATAGAAGTGTGGATCTGAGCCAGATGACAAGTTTGGTCAAACAGCTGAAAGACTGCACAAAGAAATGTTCGCTACACTAGTTTAATAGGTGCGACTGTACAGGTAATTTGTGATATTCAAAATACACGAATACATCTATCCAAAAAAGTCTCATCCCTACTTATTCCCATGATTCTCATTCACAGATTGATGCAAGGAATATGTTTACTGATTTCCACTGTTTATAATATATCACATTAATAAAATAGTACATCACCTCAGTATCTTGTATAGGCCTACAGTTTCCAGCCTTATGTCTAGGCATATAAGTGTTTACAAATTCATCTGTGGTATAATCAACACATATGGTCTCATATATCCAGGCACACTACAGCCTCTACCAACAGAAAACAACAGAGCTGAATCTTGCATGATGCCTGCAGCATAGATAGACCATGTAGAATTGCTGGATACTATGTAGCACAACGATTTAAAGGGGAGAGCAGACTTTCATAAGAGCTTACTATATATTCAACTATCATATATATTGTTTTTGTATTAAGATTAAAATGGTCCATGCACATATGGGGGGGGGGGGGGTTGGGATTTCTTATTGTGTTGAACTCACAGTTTGCAGAAAAACAACTCTGAGGCTCAAAACGCCATCTGGTGGCCACCAATGCTCCTAAAAATGAGTTGCAGCATCACCTGTTGAACATCACTGTAATTCATTGTGCATCACTTTCAACAAACAATTCATGACTGCAAAACAAACCTTTTAATTGTGATTAATTGTGATTATTTACAAGGGGCCATATACATTTGTAAATACTATTCGCCAATAATGAACATTTAAGTTTCATGTAACATGGTTGCAAGTTCTGCAGCGAACATCAACGCTATGGCATCTGGTTGAAATAGGATGGCGGTTGATTAAAAGCCAATTAAAACCATTTGAAATCAAATCATTTTTAATCATATGTCATGTTATCTCTTATAATATAAAAAGTGCCAGACAAGTCACATGATGCATGATTTGATTTCAGCGTTTATTAGCCTAACTAGATATTTATTTTCTCACAAACATATAGACATACTGTACATCTATGTGATACGACAATGCGCCAATAGTATGCAATTGAGATCATAAAGTGCCAGCTCATCAAAAGTGCAGCACAGACGTTTTAAAAGATGAATGCTGCCCTCTAGAGTTTCCAGTTCATCATTACACGTTCGTCATCTTTATTTTAAATGAAACAAGAAACTCTTATTTTGAAAGCGTAACCAGGATGTTTATATCAAGTCCCTCTGACTCGAAAAGTTACCACTTCCAGAAAAATGAGGAACACATTTTAAATGTTTCCTCTGATTAATCTCATTCACTCCAGACACTTCTCTTCTTCTACGAGCGTAAACTGTTCGTTTTAAAGGAGGTAAAACGCTGTCATGAATACAGAAGTGTTGGCTTTGATATTCCTGTTTCAAATGTATGGTCAAAATTTGTGCCAAAATGGAACCAGACCCAACATTGTGATGGTGATGAGTGATGCATTTGTAAGTATGAATTAAGTCGCAGTACAGTGCTTAACTAATGTGTAGTAATTGCCACAATAGCCTTTAGTGCATTTATTTTAGGCTATAGCATTATGAGAGGCCTTTGGCTCAGTATTAAACACCATACAGAGATGCTTCCCCCCCCCCCCCCCATTCAATCATTTTTTGACTATGTACATCATAGCTTTGTGTCTAAATGCCAGTTTTCCTCTTTCTGCAGGACGGGCGATTGACCTTTGATCCTGGCAGCAAAGTTGTGCAGCTGCCATACGTAAACTACCTCAGGGAGCTTGGTACCACATTCCTCAATGCTTACACAAACTCACCCATCTGCTGCCCCTCAAGAGCAGGTACGTTACCCACTAAAAGGCACTGGGAACAAATATATTGTGGTAATTAAGATAGTAATAAAGGTGGAGTTATAAATGTATGTTTAATCTTTGTTCCCCAGCTATGTGGAGCGGTCAGTTTGTTCACCTCACTCAGTCATGGAACAACTACAAGTGCCTCGATGCTAATGCTACAACATGGATGGATTTGCTGGAGGCGAATGGATATCTTACCAAGTCGATGGGCAAGCTGGACTATACCTCAGGAAGTCATTCTGTTAGGTAGGCAGAGTCACTGTATCTCAGATAAGTGTGGTGTGTCAGATAATCAACAATAACACATACAGGCCCATACACAAACAAAAGTGTTCGTGACTTACCGTATGAGTAATAATTAATAACATACTGTGTATGTGGGCGGCTATTTTCTGAACAGTGTGAATCATCTTTTTGGATGTTTTTTTCCATTTCTCTTTTTTGTGTCTCGGCTTGCATCTTGTTGTGCGTTTGCGCAATTTCTGCAGTAATCGAGTTGAGGCCTGGACACGAGATGTTCAGTTCCTCCTGCGCCAAGAGGGCCGGCCTGTTACGCAACTTGTTGGGAACATGTCAACAGTAAGGATCATGAGAAAAGACTGGGAAAACACAGACAAGGCTGCACAGTGGATCCACCAGAGAGCTGCATCCTCACACCAGCCCTTCGCTCTTTATCTTGGCCTTAATTTACCTCACCCATATAAAACTGAATCCCTGGGGCCCACCGCAGGAGGATCCACCTTCCTTACTTCACCATACTGGCTGAAAAAGGCATGCTTTTTAATTCCCTGTTCCTTGAATCTATTCTCATCATTATTCCAGAATTACAGTTTTGTTTTTTATATAAATCACTGTAAAGTTTTACGTTCTTATTTCACACACACAGGTGTCTTCTGAGCTCATCACTGTTCCTAAATGGCTGCCTATTGATGCCATGCATCCTGTCGACTACTACTCCACCTTCACCAAAAACTGCAGTGGTGTTTTCGCTGAGGAGGAAGTCAAAAGCATAAGGGCCATCTATTATGCCATGTGTGCTGAAGCAGATGCCATGCTGGGTTAGTTGACAGCAGTAATTCACCTGGGGACGGACTCTTTAAGCTTAAGTAGGTAGTAACTTTAAGCTTAACCCTCGTCTTTTGGACTCACAAAGATGGCTCAAGTTCAAACAAAACACTGTTGCCGAGATAACTAATGAAGATGTACCAAACCTGCAAGGAGCAGTCCTTAGCTCAGGTTCACAGATCCAAACATGAACCTTAGAAAAAAAACATTAGTCTCCATTCTCACAGGATCCCAAAATGGACAACAATACAATAACTAAAGTAAAGTAGTGTTAGAGAGAGACTTTCTGTGACAGTGTTTCCAGCCAGCATACCACTCTGGCTATAACACAAGATGTAGCTTAACCAACAACAGCAGGTAGTTATATTTTAGGTGTATCAGTAATACTAATATATCAATACGCAGTGCAAGTTCCACTCTCTGTCTTTAGCAGTCTTACTGTTGATTTAGAGCGGCCTGTTAGAACATTCGGCTACTTTAACTTGAATTATCCTCAGTAAAACGTCCATAGTACCTGCTTTTTATAGGCACAATGATATGGTAAGTATATATATCTTTAGAGCCTTGTCAGCAGTGAGATTCTGTTAACTGCTAATTAATCCTGCTTCTGTTTACTTTGTCTCACCAGGCCAGGTGATCTCAGCTCTGAGAGAGACTGCCCTGCTTAACAACACTGTTGTGATCTTTACGGCTGACCACGGAGAGCTAGCCATGGAGCACCGGCAGTTCTACAAGATGTCAATGTTTGAAGGAAGTTCCCATGTTCCCCTGCTGATCATGGGGCCTGAGCTGATGTCTGGGCTGCAGGTCAACCAGCTGGTGTCCTTGGTTGATCTCTATCCCACTGTGCTGGGTAATGAAGTAGACAGAAAACATAGGATTAAAATGTCTATTCAATGTCTGTTGAAAGGTAGAATAAAAAGTGTTATAGTCGTCAAGATGTGATTTGAACTGTCTGTAAAAACCACAGAATAAAAGCACTAGTAGATTTTGATTTTAGTATTTCAACTTAGTATAACATACTTGTGTATTTTACAGACATTGCTGGTATTGCAGCAGTAGGCAGTCTCAGTGGCCACTCGCTCCTTCCTCTGCTATCCAAGGCCAGCGCTTTTTCCATGAAGCAACATCCAGACTGGGTTCTGAGTGAATATCATGGTTGTAATGTCAATGCCTCGACATACATGCTGAGAATTGGCCGGTGGAAATATATTGCCTATGCAGATGGACTGACTGTCCCCCCACAGCTTTTTGGTGAGTTCCTAGCTTCAGAATCTAAACTTCAATAACTCAATCCTCATGTGCTTTCAAGAAGAACAAAACAATCATAACACTCTGGCACCCTGTGAATTTGTTGTACTCTTTTTCTTTTGCAGATGTAAAACTGGACAAAGAAGAACTTCATGATGTAGTTCTCAGATTCCCAATTGTGCAGGCGTACCTGGACAAGCTATTGCGTAGTATTTTAGACTATTCAAAAGTCTCTACAACTGTCCATCTCTACAATAAAGAATCATTTGGTGTCTGGCGCAATAGTTTGGGGAGAAACTACACTCAGGTCATCGCTAACCTCAGGTGGCATGTGGATTGGCAAAAAGATGCGTTAGCCAATGAGAGAGCTATTGACAAGTGGCTCTATGGACTTTTGTGATATTTTCTATTGTTGTAATGATGGTTCAATTTAAGGTGTCTGTTAGTTTTTAATAGTAGTTGATTAAACATGGACTCTCTCACATCTTTGACGATGAGAGAGCCATTTATAGGTTGCTCTGTGGCTCTTAATGGTTAAAAGTTATAATGATGGATAATCTCAGAGTATCATTTTTAATGTCCTTGGCTCACACTAAATCTGGATTTGACACTTATATGTCACATCTCTGATCATTTCACACAGACTTTCAGTGGGGCTTAAATGTAATATGACCATGACATGAAGTATATTAAATTCCTCCCAGTATTAAATTATTTTCTTTTCCGAAATAAAGAAATATTTTGTTTACTTTTATATTGTTTTGTTATATTTGCTTGCATTTTCCACACTGAAGTGGACCGAACGTATTTTTATTTTGAAAATCCAGAGGAGGCGTGGCTACTTCTCTTTCACTTCCGTATCACCGAACAGGAGGAGCAGAGCAAGTTGTCAACAGTGGGTGTTCCCAACATTTGCTCACGTCTGCAACACCTGCGTTGGTAACAGCTCAACTAACTAAACAAATAACCTGTTATGTATCAATGAAGGTCTGAAACCAGTTTTCATTCTAAAGGAATTAAATTAAATAGTTGAAAGGCTCTGACAAGCTCACAGCTAATGCTACATTTAGTTAGCCAACACTGCTAACAGTTAATATAAACCCTTAGTCAATAGTGTTAGCGTTAATTAGCTCATAATGTATTCATATAGACGTCCTGTATGTGTCAAGTTCATTTACCTACTATTATTTGGGACTCGTGAAGTGACTGTTGCTTTGTATATGTCTCTTTGTTTCACTCAGATAATAACAAGATGTCTAGTAAAGAAGTGAAAGCAGCACTGAAAAGTGCCAGAGAGGCCATAAAAAACAAAGAGTTCAAAGAGGCTCTAAAACACTGCAAGGTAAAGTATCTCAGATTCACTTACTACAGCTAAAGTGAGGTATTTACATACATGTTGATATTCATCTGTTCCAAGGAGTCATGAGGCAATGTATCTGTCACAGAGATATTGTACTGTATAGTTGACTTTGCCCTCTCCCATGTGGTTTTAGGCTGTTTTGAAACTTGAGAAGAGCAATTATAATGCATGGGTATTCATCGGCTTGGCAGCCAGTGAACTCGACCAACCAGATCAGTCACAGACAGCTTATAAAAAAGCTGTGGAGCTGGAGCCCGACCAGCTGCTGGCATGGCAGGTAACTTTGGAAAATGTGTTTTTTGGGGGCGTGCACGTCCTTCAAAGTTACATAATCTTAAACAGAGCAATTAATTTACTAATAATATGTATCACTTAATTAAACCATGTCATTTCCCCCTGGATGCCACTGTTGTGTTGTTGTGATATTAATTATACTACTTCTCTGGACCCAGTCATTTTGAACTATGTTTTTTTTAGGGCTTGGCAAATCTTTATGAGAAGACCGATCAGTGGGATTTTAAAGTTGAGCTACCTACCATCTATCAGAAGCTTGTTGAGCTGTATGCAAGGTAACACCTCCTTAAAGATGTTTCTTTGCACTGCAAAGGAAGTTGTGATGATTTAGTTAGTATTTGCTTGTGATTTCTTCGAAAAGGTTCTAGTTTTGAGTAGTTTAACATATTTGATTTGTGATGTTATTGATCCTCATTATGCTCTCCATTCACAGCTCTGACAAAACTAAATGTTATGACATGATCAGTAAGCTGTCCGATATCTATCAGTCTGATAAAGAATATTTAAAGGTAAGTTATTTAAAAACACATGCGTTCAATGGAAGAAGAAAAAAGACGTTGTTTTTTTTGTTCTTTTCACACATTTGAATGCATTTGTATGTTTGCACATAGTTGGCAAAGGTTTGGCTGCAGCTCATTCAGGTGAAGGAGGAAGAGGCCGTGGACAAGAAAGAGTTACTGCAGCTTTGGCAACAGATGACCCAACTCCTCTCAGACTGCTTCAATGAGGAAGAGCTGGACAGTGAAACTCAACAGCATGTAAGATATTTCCCCAAATGTGGACTTAAACCTAGCAATATGAAGTTTCATTTTGTGTATAAACACTTTGCAACACATAAGAGTCGTTCACCTCCAATCTAATATCCCTAAAGATCACATGTCTCTATGCTATCTGACCCTTTTTAAACTGTGTTGTTTGTTTGTGGTCATCAGTTAATCACAGCATTTGAAAAGGCCATGGTTCTCATGGATCCTGTACCTGGAGAGGAACACAAGAAGGTCTCAGCTGACTATGTCAAATGTCTTTCTAAAGTAAGTGCAATTTGTCTGATGTCTGTGTCACCACCACAGACATTCAAATAATCGTAAGTTGCAGCCCTACTCATAATGAATCTTCTCTTCCTGTAGCTGCCACAAGAAGAAGCTAAAATGAAAGAGGCCTGCGAGTCCATGCTGTCCCTCTACCCCAACCAAAGTTATCCTCTTGAAGTCCTTTGTTCTCACTACCTCAAAACAGGTAACATACTGTTGTCTTGCTCATTACATTTAAAAATCACAGAATGCAATGATTGGTTTACAGATATTCTCATTATATTATACTACAGTCATAATCGAGCATTGAGGGGAATCATTGGCTTTTGTTTGCACTCTAAATGCATGTTATCTGATTTAAAGGTGTTCAGAATGAGGATGCAGTCAGCTGTTTTTCCCGGCTCCTGGATCTGGCCCCTAACAGTGGATTAGGTCACTTGGGTTTGGGCACCAAAGCACTTCAAGAAGGAAGGTTTAAAGATGCCATCAAGGACCTTACGCACGGTTAGTTTGTGCATCAACAAAGAATGGATTGTGTTCTTAATGTAAAAGGCATCTGAACACTTGATACTGAAACTTGCACTTAGTTATATCTCTGTACTTTTTAACTTTTGTGCTAACGACATACGTTCTGTCTCTTCTATTTTATTAGGGTTGAAGAAAATGAGCTCCAGCACAGGATGGTGCAGTCTGGCTGAGGCTCAGTTTAAGATGCAGAGATATTCAGACAGTGTTATATCATGCGCTCAAGGTACGTTTAGTCTGCTGGATATCACAACGTTCTCCAGATGTAATCACTGATCCAGCTAGTAAACCAGACTCCATCAAGAGTTCATTAAACAACGTTTGTGAATGAAATAAGGATGTTTGCCACCATTAATCTATAGTCCATGAAGCAGATGACGACCCCTACTGTGTGTCTGCTTCTATTAGGACTGACGATGTGTGTGTCCGGAGACAAGGAGCTGAGGATCCGTCTGCTGAGGCTGAAGCTAGAGGCTTTAGTCAGGAGTGGAGGAGAGAAGACTGCAGACCAGGCTCTGGAGACATTCTCACAGGTAATGTGTTTAACTTATACTTTATTCATTCAGTTAAAAGTGTTTTATTCATTCTGGGTTTAGTGTGAAGCTATTGTTGTAACCTTGGACACACTGTACATGTGTAATGTCAAAGTAAATATCATGTCTACATGTGTTGTTGTTCTTTCTTTCTTTTTAGATCCCAGATGCTGAAAAAGACCCCGTTCTGGTCGCGCTGAGAGGACAGGCATACCTTAACAAGGGACAAGCTGAGGAAGCACTCAAGGTTGAAAACCTTTCACCTACTGAACTCTGTCTGATTTAATGTACGATACTATAGGAAACACACTTGTAGTAAATCATTTATTTAATGTTTTATTTACAGAAATGTACAGAATTGAACACTCAATGATAAATGCTTGAGATAAAACAATTCCTTTCTTTTAGTATAAGGAAAGGAAGAAATGATCTGTTGTTTTAGACACAAGATATATCGATGCAAATGACTTATTGTGTCCTCCGTAGGTGTCATCAGAGCTGGTGGCCTCTAACCCTAATCTGGCCCAGGGGTTGGTACTGAGAGGACTCGCACAATTGTCTCAGGGCCAGCATCAGCTGGCAGAGGAGAGGTACAGCTGCTTCCTGTTTGTGTGCATGTTTTAAATCTGTGGCATTACATTCTCTTAAGCCTTGGTCAAATCAAACAATCCGTTTGTGTAGTGCAAAAACGTTTAGTTCTCCAAGGTGAACTCTTCTTTTGTTTAGTTTCCTAAAGGCGGCTAGACAGAGCCCAGACTGTGGAGAGTATTATTTCTTGCTGGGACAACTCTACTGGGACATGGGAGAAGAGACCCGTAAAGACCGGAGCAAAGCCCTTACACATTTGCTCAAGGCTAGTACAATTATTATAAACCTTTGAAAAACTAATGTAATCTCTAACATATTGATGCTCCAGTCTATGAAAGATTGCAGTTAAACAACTTAACTTGTGAAATGTAACAACATGATTTTTATTGTCAAAGTCAAGTGTAGTGCTGAATGGCATCTTAGTTTCAAAGCTTCATTTGTCCATTCAAGGCTGCAAAGTTAGACCCAAACCTTGGTTGTGTCTTCCGCTACCTGGGACATTACTACCGGGAGGTGGCAAAGGATCATGGCCGGGCACGAGGCTGCTATAAGAAGGCCTTTGAGATGGACAACGATGACGCTGAGTCTGGAGCCGCCTCAGTGGATCTCAGTATGGAGCAGGACGACATGGTAAGTGGATTTTAGTGGACACACATTCCAAAAAAGCCACAACGTTGTCATTCGGTGGTGTTAGCGATTTGATTATAGTGGATCCTTATAGGCATCTCTCTTTCGTCTTGACCCTGCCCATGCTCCTTTTTCCCTTATCCCCCCTTTTTACTCTCCTCTTCCTCTTTCCCAAGGACACTGCCTTAGCAATACTTCAGTCCGTGATTGAGAAAGCCACTCCAGGCTCAGCTAAATGGGCTTGGATGAGACGAGGGCTGTACTACCTGAAGGTCGGAGAGCATCAGCAAGCTGTGTCTGAGTAAGAGTTTCAAATCTTAGAGAGTGAAATATATTGCCTTTGTTCTTTATTATAACAGGTATTTTATGTAAATGAACATTACTGACCATTCTATTAATGATTACAGTCTGCAGGCAGCTCTGAGAGCAGACCCCGAGGACTGGGTGTGTTGGGAGTGTTTAGGTGAGGCCTACTTAAATCGCCGGAGCTTCACAGCAGCTCTGAAGGCCTTTGGTAAGGCCCATCAGCTTCAACCCTCCTCTATCTACAGTGTCTACCAGGCTGCTGCTATCAAACAGACCCTGGGCAAGTTCAGAGAGGCGGTTACAGAGTACTTGCAGATCACAGCGCAGCAGGACTATGTTCCCGCTCTTAAAGGTCGGTGTTTGGTTTAAGATTATGCTTTTTAATGCATACCTCTAAAGCCAGGCAATTTATCAGACTGGAATGATCTGTTGTTCAGGTCTTGGCGAGTGCCAGCTGTCCATGGCAAAAGGTTTGATGGAAGACTGCAGAGATGGGGGAGCCATTGACCTCATTCAGCAAGCCATACAGAACCTCTTCAGGTAATCACTAGACAATAGTTTAATTTGTGAATCTTAAAATGAGATGAGGCTTTTTCTGTGATTCGTTACATTGTAGATTGTTGATCTATGATTTCCCATCTCTTTGATCTTCAGAGCTGTGGAGCTGCGTCCAGACCTGTCCTGTTTGTGGAAGCTGCTGGGAGATGCTTGCACTGCAGTCAGCACCGTGTCGCCTAACAGAGCTCAAGTGTTAGTGCCAGCCCCGCTGGCTGGTTTAGACTCCAACACCCAGAGCCACACACTGAACCAGGCCCAGACTCTCAAAGTTGGTGAGAGGTAAGACCCCAAACAGGCAAAGGACCATTTCTCAAATCCTACATTTAGAATGGTTCTATGGCCTATTTGTTGCCCACTAGGTACCGTGTCTGTCCTTGTTGGCCCAGCATAGAATCTGAACTAAGTGCATGTTTTGGTCTGCAGGTGTTATGCCCGTGCTTTGAAGCTGATGTCTGAGGTTCCCAGCCTTTGGTATGACCTAGGACTCAACTATTACCGCCAGTCCAGCCTACCCTGCCCTACAGAGGGAGAACAGAACTCCCCATCTCTGCTTCTAGAGAAGGCCCAGCAGGTAATTCACACAATCCTGCACTTTTATATAGTTTCCTCTCAGAAGGGAGTCTTTTAAGAGTTTCTTTCTCTTTTCAGTGTTTAAAAAAGGCTATCATGATGGACAGTGGGAACCATGGCCACTGGAATGCCCTGGGAGTGGTTTCCATGACCAAAAGTAAATAATATGCTACCTCATTCTTTTGAATAATAGCGCAAACAGACAAAACATTGATACACTAATTATGTATGTAGATGCTGATGATGAAGACAACTACTTTTTATTGGTCGGTGTCACAGGAACTGATGCAATTCTATCTTGTCACTTTCTTTCCGTTGCATCAGGTCTTGAGAACTTGGCTCTGGCTCAACATTGCTTCATCAAGTCCATACAAGTTGAACCAAATGTATGTACTGCAGGTTTGTTCAGGTGATGGAAAGTAATCTCAGGAAATATTCTGAACATTTTATGTGACTTTTAATATTTCACTACAGAATGTTGTTGCTTGGACCAACCTTGGTACGCTGTATTTGAAGAAGGACAATATAGAGGTGTGTGTGTGTGTGTGATCAATTTTCTTATACATTAGTTTTTTTTAGGCTGACATTTTCTTTAATCAAGTCTGGTCTTATTTTCTTTTTAGCTTGCACACGAGGCCTTCAAGATTGCCCAGTCACTGGAGCCACTTTATGTCAACTGCTGGATCGGACAGGTACAAACACATCGTAAAACAAAGTTCAACAGTAACTGTAATTGCCCAGAATGGACACAATGATTCCAACGTCAAAGAAGTAGAATAAATAAATACCATGTTCTTGACTGTAATATGGTTCTGTTGGTTCGTACATACTTAATGAAATATGGAGTGCAAGGTACAATCAGTGTGCTAGTGTTGATAAAACTTAATGTATTTCTGTCTTTGACCCTGTTTATCTGTCTAAATGAAAGTTATGTCCCTTTGTGCTCCTACCAGTCACTGATAGCCGAGAGAGTGGGAAGCTATGACACCATGGATCTGTTCAGGCACACCACTGAACTCCGTACACACGTGCGTGACCTCCCACAATGACTGTGGTTGCTTTTGTTATACCCACTCATTAACTGGCTAATGACAGTTTAATCTCTGCTTCAGCTATCTCTGTCACTCTGCTAAGTGTTCAGCTATACACCTGTTGCTACTACTAGCATGTAATCAGGGATGATACCACAATGAAACAATGTGTGCTATTTACCTTTCTCTGCTTGTTCTCCCTCTTCCTCTACTTCTCTCTACCACTCATCTTCCCCCGGCAGATGGAGGGAGTGAAAGGTTATGCCTACTGGGTGTGCTCCACCCTGCTGGATAAGAGCAACAGAGACTCTACACTGTACCGCTACAACATAGTCCAGATGAACGCCGTCTCTGCTGCTCATGTGGCCCTCAGCAAGTACACGGGTACGGCATCTGTTTGTGCGTTGATGACGTGCACGCAGGACCCACATGTGTTAGAGCCGGATGTTGTGTGACATGAAGTTTCTTTTGCATCCCTCCCAGAGAGGATCCAGTGTGACCCTGATGCCTTCCTTATGCTTGGCTACCTGAATGAGCATCTACAGCTGAAGAGGCAGGCCTTACAGGCTTACAAAAGGTGTCCGTCTGAATCACACTAACTGACACACAGATGACGCAGTGTACCAAGAAAAGAATGAGAAACTAAAATATCTTGTCAATTTCATCCATAAGAAACAGAATTTAGTGCATATTTGTATACAAGTTACCTTTCTAAATCTTAACTCTCTTTGCTCAGAGCTGTTGAACTGCTTCAGTCCATGGCCTCCACAGAAGAGCTGGCTTTTGCTCTGGGCAGCTATGGCCGGGCTTTGTGGTAACAAACGACTGTCTCATTACCTCGTGCTTTAACCATCTTTCGACAATACTCACAAAATACTCCAAACTCCATTTCTTTGTATATCCCACGGTGTCTATTGCAGCACCTCAGGCCAGTCGGAGGAGGCGGTGCGTGTTTATAAATCCACTCCACTGCAGGAGCTCAGTGATCTGGCTGGGCTGGCTCTGGCGTACTGCAGGGCAGGACTCGTCGCAGAGAGCATCAACGGTCAGGACTGGGACACACACTGAAATCAGAGATTGTGTATGTGTTTACATGCCAGAGTGACGGTGACTAAATTGTTTTGTGTGTACTGTAGCCTATGAACGTGCCTTGGCTGTGGCTGCAACTGAGAAGGAGAAGGCTTACATCTTGACAGCTCTGGCACTGCTTCAGCACCGCCAGGGTAACTTAGACTCAGCCAAGACTCTGCTGTTTAAATGGTGAGTCCACTGTGTTGTCTGGACCATACCAGTGTTTTTATTATAATAATAATAACAATAATTGTACAATACTTGCTTCCAAGCTATTAGTATTTATCTGTCTGCATTCTGCCTCCACAGCTCGATGTTAAAGGAGCCAATCCCAGAGTCTCTGCTGTGTTTGTGTGCCCTTGGCTTGGTCCACAGTGATGCTACACTAGCTGCTGCTGCCTTGACTGAGCTGCTGAAGCAAGGTTCAGCCTCTGGGAATGTTATAGAGCAGCGATGTCTGCTCACCTGCGCCACGCTCGCCCTGCAGGGCAACTACAGCGCGGTGCAAAGAGAGGCTTCCAGGGCTGTACACAGGTAAACTTCTTGTTTAAATTGTTCAAACTGCTGTGCCCTACAATAACCTCATTTGACTTTTAAAAATTCCAATTTGCATCAGTGTGATCGAACTGCACTTTTGATACTGGATGCCAGATTTACTCAGCCTTTTGTCCTTTGTTGTATGTACATTTAAGAGGAGGATTGCACAAAAGGTGGGAGATAGAATGATACGTGTGTTTGATTGCCTGTATCACTGGATTTACAGTCATTAGATTTGGGTTTGTTTTGGATAGACATGTCTTTACTTCATTAAAGCATATGCAATTTACAGCAATCCTGGAAACTCATCTCTGTGGGCCCTGCTGTCCAGACTGGTACCACAATACTACCCCAGGAAGGCAAATGTAAGGAAATCTATTATACTTGCACACATTGAACTGAACAGCCTCTTCCACTTTTGCAAAGGGTTCATGTTTTTGAATGCTGTGTATTCCAGGGCGGAGCGATGGCTGGTCATGTTGCCTGTCTCTCCAGTATGACCCAAGGAAAGGTAAAATAGTGACTATATAGTTTTGTTGAAATAGCTTTATGAATCTTTATCTCTTGTGTTCTCTATCTGGTCTTCTATCTGTTATTTTGAGCTCTGTAGATACGTCAGCATCCAAAACCCATTTTTAGGCTACAACACAAGTCAATACTGACTTTGGTGTCTTTGCCACAGTGTTTGTTTAAGAAACTGAGCTGATCTAAGTTCTGTCCTGCAGAGGGCGCTGTTGTACAGTGGAGTGAACCAGCTGGCTAGTGGGAGACACTCTGGAGAGGACAGTCACAGGAATGCACTAAAGACTATGCAGAGAGCTGTGATGCTCTGTCCTGGTATAAACACACACACACACACACACACACACACACACACACACACACACATGAACTAGTGAAATGCTGTGCATGGTACACCACTGTGAGAACCTTTGTCGAGACAATGTTTTCCCTGATCTATACAAGCAATTTACATTTTTGCAGCTTTTTGGGCAGAGAAGCTTGTTTATGTTTATTCTTGTTCGTTAAATGTAAAGCTATCGTACACCTACCATTAAAGAAATACTGTGAAACATCCGGGTATGATCTCCACCGTCCACTCTTCTCTCTACTTTCAGATGATCCAGCAACGTGGGCGGGACTAATGGCTGCCTGTCACACAGAAAACACTTCATGTTATCTTTCAGGTTCTGCTCCTTGCAGACAAGGACTGGAGCAAACCCTCATGTCAGTGGTTTCAGAGAAAGGTGTGTGCATTTTATGTGTGTTTTTAGGGTGTTTTACTATTTTGTGTGTGTTTGAGTGTATAACGGACACCTTTCTGTATCCCAGTGCATAATGTGGAGGAGATAGAGCGCCCTCTAGCCCAGAGTTTAGAAGGCTGGGTACTACAACAGGCAGTGACTGGTCTCATGCTGGGGGGACAGCTGGAGCAGGCAGAAGCCCTCTGCTCACAGGTGAGACGTAAACACACTTTCACATAAAGCTTCAATATTATTCTCTGATTTACTACATTGTAGGGTTAGACTTGTTTCAGACAATTAACAGATATGAAGTAATAACAAGTTACATGTGAGGCCTCTTCTCTCCATTGCTGTGTTCCTCATGCTCTGCCTGCTTTGTCCCAGGTGCTCAATGTTTCTCCAGAACACCCGGCAGTGATGCTGTCACTGAGACAAGTGCAGTGTCAGCGTCTCCTTCTGGCCGGTGGTGGGACTGTCCTCCCAGACTCTGTGCTGGAGCAACTCAACAACACAGTGATGATGAACCCCACCAGCCTCGGGGGGTGGCATGTAAGTGGACACTCGTACCATACCAGTGACTTAATGACAAGCTAGTACGCTTGTAATTTCAAGCACCAGTTGTTTAATGGTACAACATAAAACACACTATACCACATTGTTCACAGACTTTCTACTAAACTCTATTACATAGCGAGGCTTTAAAATATTGGCATTATCAGTCATGGGTGATCACTTGTTTAAGTGTTGAGGTCAGTGAAATGATGAGATTGTTTTTCTCCTCACCACAAACAGCCATTTCGTATTGCTTCCACTGAGACACTGGCCTAATGAAGACCATTTCTGTGCCTTGTTTGAGACCTCACATTGCTGCACTTAAGATGAAATGGCTGCTACCAGCAGGGGGGAAGCAGCACGGACACACCAGGCTCTCTCTCTTTGCAGCCGTGGACATATTGGCAGATGTAGCCATGGTTAATGACCAGAAATGTTACAGCATAAATGTGGAGTTAAAATGTGTAGCAATGTCATTGTCCGTTCTGTACAAATAGATGATTAATTACATTATGGCCCTTTCCGAATCAACATGCACTCACACTATTGTATATAATTATAGCAAATGATTTGCCCATGCTATTTCTGTTAGTCCTTAGATTTGTGGATAAAATAATTGATTTAGCTTTGGAGTTCAAGTCTAGCTTTGGCTTCGTTGTTATTATTATAGGAATATTGCATCGAGAAGTCATTGTGTCATATTACTAGCTGACCATACGAGCAATTTTGTACCCATAGTTTTAATTTTGCTTCAACGTTAGGCACAAGGCAGAGGATTGTTTGTCAGTGATCATCAGATGTAAACTCTTGAGTGTGGAAAAATAATCGTATCATTCTTACCTCTTCTTCTCTTCTCTTCTAATCGTTGTCTCACATTGCTTCTAATAATGTCATCTATGACCCTCTTCCCTCACCTCTCATATTTCCTCTTCCATCCATCCCTCTGTAATTCTCACATTCTCACCTCTACTCCCACGCATTCTTGATTTCCAATCCCTCTCCTACTTTCCCTCTCTCAGTGGCTGGCTGAGGTGTATCGTAGCCAGGGCCTGCTGGTCCAGGCAGTCATGGCTTACAGGCAGAGTCTGCAGCTAGCCTCGCAGCTCGGCCTGCACAGCAGCCAGGTAGCCAGCCTGCTGCGACTAGCCCTGCTAGCCCTAGGACCCTGTATGGTGAGTTCCTGCGTAGGATGCAACATGAATCTAGATCCAGGCTAAATTTAGGCTGATAAAGTACAGCTATTACAGTACAACTATCCTACAACACTGTGGCCATGAATAAAAACATTTTAGAAATGTAATATGATTGCAAAATAGAGGTTAAAATTACTACTATTTAAGGATGGTAGCACGGTGTGTCTTTTGCCTCAGGAGTAATGTTGAAGCAATAAGAACTAGTATTGTTTTAGAATAATAACAAGAAGACTTGTATATTATTACGCACACACAAGCCCAGGGGGCAGCTCCTGTCAACATCCCTGTCAGTGGGCAGAAACAAGGTAGAGGAGATGAAAGCTGGGTGAATATCCAGCAGAGTTATAGGATCAGCAGGCAAGGCCAAGTGGAAATACAAACAAGACAAGAAGCTGCCTTTGTGATTTATTTGTCCACTGCTCACAGGACAGTGAATCTCATAGGTAAATACAATTCTTTTTTATGTGGCATTTTGAAAGCTCTATCATTCATGTAACTTTGTGCAAGCTGTTACTTACACAGTAGGCAGTGGTTGCACAACAATACGGTTGTCAGCATTACAAGTGTAGTGGATTAATTTTTCAATGTGTGAAGGACACTCGTTGCTAGTTTTATTCTTAACCACGTATCATCTGACCTCTCAGGCAGATGTCCCAGGAAACGACTGGACGGACATGATACTCGAAGCCACCACCGAAGTCTTGAAGCTGGGTTCATCCTCTATGGCCCTCCTTTTCCAGGCCCTGCTCCAGTATGTGACCAAGATGGGTGCCAGGTCAGTGCTTCTCACCGTGTTTTGTTTCCTCTGCAGCAGGTAGTATGCAAATGCATGTTGCTTGTGTTGTTCTGCGTGGATATGCAAATGATTCCATCCCATTTTCTTGTAAGTGAAATATATCATCTAAAGTGATTTCAATAAATCACAAGATTCCTGAAGCTTCAGATTTATGACTCCCATCTGTCTTTTCAAGATGTTGGTATTTTTGAGACTGCAGAGCAATTTACAAAGCAAAGATTTCTTGCCCTGGCATAAAAGCCTTCTGTCACTACCTCACAGGCCTGCCAGGACGCTTAATTTGAATGCTACATTCATCAGAGAGCGGAGGAGAATGAATATGCCAATCATGAACTGGCTAATTTCCTTGAGAGATGCTGCAGGATCTCCCCTGTGCCAAGCATAATCACAATATCGAAGCCAGAGACAAGTTTCATTTTATCATATATATATCATGATATATTGGAAAACTGAGAGAACACTTAGATTCAGACATGGTTTTAATCCAGACCTGCCAAAGTACATTTGTGCCAGCTAATTTCAGCTAGACAACAAATCAGATCAGCAGCCATCTAATTCCATGTTTTCAAGAGTAAATTTGCATATGTGTTATTTACATCAAGACAAGGCAGCACCATTAGGAATACACGTTTCCTGCTCATTTCATTCACAAATTATACTCCTACATTTGTACGAGACATCCAAACAATGAAATTGAAGTTACAAGTTACACTGCTAATGTTGTACCTTTGCCTGTTTTTGCATGTGTCTTCTGCAGGGAAACAAGGCGTTTGTTGGAGAGGCTGGTATACTCTCAAGACCTCCCTGTGTCGGTGGTGCAGGTGGCCAGCTGGTACCTCCTCAGACACTTGCATGCCAAAAACGACCAGGAGCTGATGAATGTGAGCACGCAGCTGCCTCATACCTACACTGGCACCGGATCGAAATATTTATTAGTTTGAAATCCCTTCTTCCATCCATGACTTCTGTGGACACAGTGTGTGAAACTGAATCTAGTCTTACTTGCGTTCTTTGACAGTGAACATATTTTCTCGTGTTTTTTGCAGGTCCTTTTGCAACATGCCAAGATGAAGGGAGATCAACGACTGCTGGAGTTTCATTCACTGCTTGCCTCTTCCTCAGCCTGAGTCTACAAATGCATCACTATGAAATCATGCAGCTCAGCAGGTTTATCTACAGGTGGAAATACTCACCAATTTTGCTTTTCTGGGTCTCTTTGCTAAATATGAAATCATATCAAACTGGACATTATGTGTCAGATATCATAATATTTATTGGCTTTACATGATTCTTTGGTTTTACAATATAAAACAATTCAGCAAATAAAAATCATGAGCGAAATAAAGGCATCTTGCTCGGTACAAAAAGCATTGTCTCATCTTGATTGCACATAAACCTTATGCATATTGAATATAATGAGAATGAAGTATCAGATAGATCATTATAGTGAACTTCAGTATGAACAGTACTTCAATACATACAAAAGGACTTTGCAGATAACCTCTCAGATACTCGCTGCACAGACATGCTTGGTCATGTTAATGCAGATGTTTTGCCCACAGCCCCAACATGTTTGGTTGATGTGCTGAGAACCCTGCTGGGTCTTTCTCTTACACAGTGAGCACACTTCCACATCACCTGCCAAGGTGCGATGCTGCACCCACATTTCCTCCGCCGGGATTTCTTAGACCATTAGCTACCAGCTCCTGAAGCTCTGTCAGTGCCGTATCTGGAGCCTGTGAAATTCCTACAACCTTCACTTTTTGGGGGTCAAACACACAATCCTCCTGTAAGCCACTAGGCACGGCTTTCATGCCACAATTAGCGGGCACCCAAGCAGTGTCGTAGCCCTGCGTGCTCCAGGTGTACTGCATAGGATGGTTGTCCTTGTCAATACGCTTGACACGGCCCACACGCACACCTAACTCAAGGACCACACGGTCTGAAGAGTTAATATTCAAAGGATAACGTTCCGCCTTTTTCTTATCTCGACTGACATACACGCCCTTGCCCAACATGCCACCTGATGACTGACGAAAGCCATTAGCAATGATGAGCCGTGCGTTGGCAACGCTGGTGCCATGGTACATGGTGTAGACACCACTGTCTTTGGGCTCCTGAGATGCCCCCAGCTCCACACGAGGAGAGGCATCATCATAGGTCACCTCCCATCCAAAGAACGGCAGCGACATCTTTCTTTTACAAGGGATGCTGTTTAAGACCAGAAGCTCTGTGAGAATAAATGCAAACATAGCATCGTGTTATAACAGATTCATGAGAGATTGGGTGTCATTCTTCATGACCAGTGTTTTAAAATGTATGTAGCTTTGATTCTTAAGTGGACATGGTGGCATGTGTCAGTGTTGCACCAATTATATGTCCTATTATAGTCTGTGTCCCATTTAGACATTTCAGCTATATTGCTGCTATAAACACTGCTTTATGCACAGGGTCACCATTTTTGATATCTGACAGCAGAAACTGTGTGAAAATGTCAGATCATTTATTAGAATTTAGAAGGAAGTTAACGACGGAATTTAACTGATTTATTACCGTTAAGTATAGTAACTTAATGTAACTAATACTGCATGTTCTTTAAAGTCATAAGCTATAGTGTCGTTTAAGTTTCTGAATTCGCGTTAACTAGTAAATGAACTAAACTTACCGTATGTGACGAGTCGCTCTCTAACTTTCACTTTCTGTTCAGTGGATTTAAATATACACTTTCCGACTTTCGAAGTCACATCCTACCCCTGTTCATATTGATAACTGTGATGACGATCATACGTGGCCGGTTAGCTCAGTTGGTTAGAGCGTGGTGCTAATAACGCCAAGGTCGCGGGTTCGATCCCCGTACTGGCCATAAGTATCTTTTGTCAAATTTATGAAGTCTTGTACCCCAGAAGCAACGATATAGTACCGCTTTTATAGATACAAGAAAATTCCACTTCTGTATTTGCCTTCATAAAGACCTGAATGCCTACTGTATTACATTTCATGTCAGCTGCATTCATTGGAAGGAGGCTGGGTTAACAACTGGTTCATTGTGTTGCAATTGGTTTTGGTGATATGGTCAATTTTGTCTTGGAATATGTACTACAAAAGCTTAATATCAGCTGACATGATAAGGACTTTAAGATGGGTGATGCTTTAGTACCTGATCTTGAGGCCCTGTCTGGTTCCCTGTGTCTAAAATGAACAAAAACTAAGCATAAATTCACTCTATTTGTGTTTAATCATTTAACAACAAGCATGCAAACCAGGTAGTATTCCAGCAGTGGAATACTGTATTAAGTGCACAGAGAAGGGGAGGACAGGAGTATGTGCCAAAGCCCACCCCCCAGGTAATCTGGTAATGGTGATAAGCAAGGCCAAGAGAAAACCCCACTGGAGTGTGCTACTCTGAGAAGCAGTATAATTGTTCCTTCATGTATAATATGTACAGTAGTGGTATCATAAAAAAAAGCTGTTATATTGTGTTACTCCCATTGCTATGCCCTTAGAAATTAAACTTGTGTAAAGCAGAGAACTGTCTATTTTTGTATCAGCCTGAAAACAACACTATTTATTTCCTCATATCTTTAGTAAGACTTCAGAGCGTCAGACTTCAGAGACTTCAGATCCTGAATGTTGTAACAGCTAAAAGTATGAAATCGTAAAACTGTCTCTATCTGAAGGCTGAGTTCCTTACTACTGAATGAACTTTTCTGAATCTGTTCACCATTATGGAATCAAATCAAACATACACACATTATGGGTCTGATAATATAGCAATGATATTTATTGGCTTCAGTTCAGTGAAATCATCTGTCACATATTTCCAAATTGACATTGACAATTGACAAAAGAACTGTCGTACACTGTTGCACAGGAAAAAGTAATCTTGCGTTGCGTGTGATTATAATGCATGCTGATCAGATAATAGAAAACTATAACATATAGATTATACAACTTTAAAACTAAAAGAGCTATGGTTTACTATAAACTAGTGTCAATTCATTAATGAAATGTGGTCGATCATTAACAGAGATCTCCAAAACATTTCCAGCAGTATTTAAACATATTGATTTATAGAAGGAAAAGATTACACAACCATGATTCCTGTTTCCAAAATATGACAACAACAATTTGGAATTGTTATTTCATCTATATCTATTTCCCCTCACTCCTGTCAGGGTTTGGCTGGACAGAAATGCTTGGCCATGAGAATGCAGATGTTTTTCCCACACTCCCAGCACTGTTGCTTGATGTGTGGAGAACCCAGCTGGGTCTTTCTCTTACACAGTGAACACAAATCTGCAGCACCATCTCCTCTGGATGTGTTGGATTGCTTTGATATAAGAAGTTTAAGTTCTTTCTCTATGGTTGTGTTTGGTGCCTTTGCAATGCCTTCCACCTTCACTCTTTTGGGGTCAAACACACAATCCTCCTCTAGGCCACTGCGCACAGCTGCAAAGCCACAATTAGGGGGCACCCACGCACTGTCGTAGCCATTGGCTTTCCAGGTGTACTGCAAGGGATGGTTGTCCTTGTCAATGCGCTTAACTCGGCCAACACGCACTTGCACCTTAAAGACCACACGGTCTGTAGTGATACTTAGCAGAGGATAACGAGATGCCTTATTTATATCACGACTGACATACACGCCCTTTCCCAGCATGCCACCTGATGACTGTTTAAAGCCATTGGCAATGATGAGCCGTGCACTGGCAATGCTGGTCCCGTGGTACATAGAGTAAGCGCCCCGGTTTCGAGGTTTCTGGGACGGCTGCAGCTCCCCACCAGAAAAGGAAGCACCATCGTCGAACACCTGCCATCCAGAGAACTGTATTGACATCTTGATTTAGAAATGTGACTGATAGAGGACGTTGTTCAAGTCCCGCAAAGAGCTGAAGTTCTGCGAGAAATTAAAACAGAGATGTGGCATCATGTTAGAGCAGAATCAAGAGAAATCAGTGTGTAACAAAATAAAACATGGAACAATTTGGTTTGGAATCTTTCTGTGTCTTTATATACACTGTATTTATTTCATAACTTGTCTTGATGCCTTGTTACGTTTTTATTTAAAGCACTATGAATAGCCTTGTTGTTGAGAAGTGCTATAGCCTGCACATGAACTTGCATTGGCTTGTGTTACTTCGTCCTACTTGTGGATTTGAGTGACATATTTTCTAACTGAATCTCCTGTGTCCTTGTTTGGCTAACTTGAATCTTGATAGCCTTGCTAGTTTCAGTGCACACGGTGCATTCGGTTAGTCTTACTTTATAAATTAGAACTAAACTTTAACGTTATGACACACCACTGGTCTACATGATAACTTAGTTCTTTAAAACCACAGTTGCAGTCCTCGTGTATGAGAAAAGTATACATAAATCATATAAAACTCTAGACATTTTAGAACACAGGGTGACTATATATTTTAGCATTTGTCAGACTGAACACTATCACTTCTAGAATAGCCTTTCATATACAGCTCCATACAACACTGCTGTTATTCTATTCACTCCCTCTAAAAATCTATCAAAGTACGAAACATTTAAATGTTAAACCAGTTTTGTCTTACCGTCAGTGAGGAGTCGCTTTCTCTTTCTATATTTTACTTTCTGTTTCGTGGGTTTTATTTAGTCTTTGATTACGTCACATTTTCCGCTTCGCCACGGCCGGTTAGCTCTGTTGCTTAGAGCGTGATGCTAAAACTCCAAGGTCGGTGGTTCGATCCCCGTACTGGCAATAAGTAGCTTTTTGTCAACCTCTACAATTTATGAAGCCTTGTTTCCCAGAAGCAATGAAATATGGCAGATAGTAGTGGAGGAATACTGTATTAAGTGCACAGAGAAGGGGAGGACAGGAGTATGTGCCAAAGCCCACCCCCTAGCTAATCTGGTAATGGTGACAAGCAAGGCCAAGAGAAATCCCCACTGGAGTGTGCTACTCTGAGAAGCAGTATAATTGTTCCTTCTTGTATAATATGTACAGGTATCATAAAAATAAGCTGTTATATTGTGTTACTCCCATTGCTATGCCCTTAGAAATTAAACATGTGTAAAGCAGTAAACTGTCTATTTTTGTATCAGCCTGAAAACAAAACTATTTGATATTAGAGCCTTTCCTCATATCTTTAGTAAGACTTCAGAGCGCAGCCGGCACGTCTGTCTCCTTGTAGCACATGAATAGGACATTTAATATATTCACCACATCTTTTTTTTTGCATGTACCTTTGGGACACGTCAAAATAAATGTTTCATTCACCGCTTACTACACTTCACCATCCTGAATGTTGTAACAGCTAAAAGTATGAAATCGTAAAACTGTCTCTATCTGAAGGCTGAGTTCCTTACTACTGAATGAACTTTTCTGAATCTGTTCACCATTATGGAATCAAATCAAACATACAGACATTATGGGTCTGATAATATAGCAATGATATTTATTGGCTTCAGTTCAGTGAAATCATCTGTCACATATTTCCAAATTGACATTGACAATTGACAAAATAACTGTCGTACACTGTTGCACAGGAAAAAGTAATCTTGCGTTGCGTGTGATTATAATGCATGCTGATCAGATAATAGAAAACTATAAGATATAGATTATACAACTTTAAAACTAAAAGAGCTATGGTTTACTATAAACTAGTGTCAATTCATTAATGAAATGTGGTCGATCATTAACAGAGATCTCCAAAACATTTCCAGCAGTATTTAAACATATTGATTTATAGAAGGAAAAGATTACACAACCATGATTCCTGTTTCCAAAATATGACAACAACAATTTGGAATTGTTATTTTCATCTATATCTATTTCCCCTCACTCCTGTCAGGGTTTGGCTGGACAGAAATGCTTGGCCATGAGAATGCAGATGTTTTTCCCACACTCCCAGCACTGTTGCTTGATGTGTGGAGAACCCAGCTGGGTCTTTCTCTTACACAGTGAACACAAATCTGCAGCACCGTCTCCTCTGGATGTTTTGGATTGCTTTGATATAAGAAGTTTAAGTTCTTCCTCTATGGTTGTGTTTGGTGCCTTTGCAATGCCTTCCACCTTGACTCTTTTGGGGTCAAACACGCAATCCTCCTCTAGGCCACTGCGCACAGCTTTAAGTCCACAATTAGGGGGCACCCACGCAGTATCGTAGCCATTGGCGCTCCAAGTGAACTGCAAGGGATGGTTGTCCTGGTCAATGCGCTTAACTCGGCCAACACGCACTTGCACCTTAAGGACCACACGGTCTGTAATGTTACTTTGCAGAGGATAATGAGCCGCCTTTTTTATATTACGACTGACATACACGCCCTTTCCCAGCATGCCACTTGATGACTGTTTAAAGCCATTGGCAAGGATGAGCCGTGCACTGGCAATGCTGGTCCCGTGGTACATAGAGTAAGCGCCCCGGTTTTGGGGTTTCTGGGACGGCTGCAGCTCCTCACCAGAAAAGGAAGCGCCATCGTCGAACACCTGCCATCCAGAGAACTGTATTGACATCTTGATTTAGGAATGTGACTGATAGAGAACGTTGTTCAAGTCCCGCAAAGATCTGAAGTTCTGTGAGAAAATAAAACAGAGATGTGGCATCATGTTAGAGCAGAATCAAGAGAAATCAGTGTGTAACCTTTACTTAACAGAGGCAAGAAAAAACAACATGGAACAATTTGGTTTGGACTCTTTCTGTGTCTTTATATACACTGTATTTATTTAATAACTTGTCTTGATGCCTTGTTACGTTTTTATTTGAAGCTACGTTTTTATTTGAAGCACTGAAGAAGTGAAGAAGTGCTATACAAATAAACTTGCATTGGCTTGTGTTACTTCGTCCTACTTGTGGATTTGAGTGACATATTTTCTGACTGACTGAGTTTGCTTCCTTGTTTTGCTAACTTGAATCTTGATGGCCTTGCTAGTTTCAGTGCATTCGGTTAGTCTTACTATTAATCAGAACTTCACTTTAACGTTATGGCACACCACTGGTCTACATGATAACTTAGTTCTTTAAAACCACAGTTGCAGTCCTCGTGTATGAGACAAGTATACATAAATCATATAAAACTCTAGACATTTTACTCCCTCTAAAAATCTATCAAAACATGTTAAAACAGTTTTGCCTTACCGTCAGTGAGGAGTCGCTTTCTCCTTGTAAATGTTACTTTCTGTTTGGTAGGTTTCATTTCCTCGTTCCTTACGTCACATAGCTCAGTTGGTTATAGCGTGGTGCCAATAACTACAAGGGCTCGGGATCGACATCCATCTGTGTGAAGTAAATAACTCCTGATTGTATTAATCCACACTTGAAGACTATCATATGTATTTGACTACCTCAATCATATATGTATTTCTGCACAATATGTATTTTCTGCACTGAATGGATAATGAACACAATATTGAATGTAAAACACAATAGGTACACTTCTCCTGTCAGGTAAACAGGTCTAACATCAACTCGTCATAACGCTGCTCTCCAAGGGGCGTGACCGCACCAACGTTGACCAATGGGAGAGACTCCGCCCTTCTGAGGAGAAGACTCCGCCCTTCTGAGGAGAATTTAGCAAAATGTTTATGAGGAATTTGTACCACTTCCGGCTTTACCAACAGATAGTTAACTGATTTAGTTCGGGCTGTGGACTTGGTGACGCAGAAATTGCCCTCAGCTGAGAGTATTATCAAAATGCTGTTATCATCACTTTAAATAAATATTATCTTTGGTAGAGAGGTGAACGAAATTCTTCGTCCAATCACGATACTTACTGTCCTTTGTGAGAATGGACCTAAGCCAATCACGCCGCTTGCTGTCCATTGTGCGGTTAGTGGTCCCTATGAATGAGTGCGAGAGTGATTAGTTGTCGTCATATGGTGAAGTAAAGTCGAACAAGCCGAAATAGCTCAGTTGGGAGAGCGTTAGACTGAAGATCTAAAGGTCCCTGGTTCGATCCCGGGTTTCGGCAGGTGTCTTTTTCCTTCTTTCCTTTTAACAGTACATGTACTTCCTGTACTCAGTCGTAGTTCTCTTAGTAGCCAGAGCAAGTCTCCATTAAACAACAACATCAATACTGGCAATGTAGTACCCCATTCTGACAGTTTCTTATCATTCAATACATTTACCATATTCACAAACATTGTTTGACATTCATTAGCGTTCAGGATATATAGTGCAGCTTTAGACTGTAATAGTAAAAGAAAAACTGGTTTAAAACAGGGTTATACTGACAATGCAATAAGACATCTTAAAATAGCCAATACTATTTAATTGCATTACTTTACAAAAACTATTAAAAAAAAGAAGAAGATTTACTTAATTTATTAAAAATAATATTAGGACAATCGTTTGATGCACTAGTTTGCTCATCTCAAGTTTTCAACAAGATAAATGAAAAATAATGGCTGAACCTTGTATGTTTTAAGTAATACAAAAACAACAACAGATGGGGTGAATTTAAAAGGGAAATGGTAGACAATTAATCTTCTTGACACAACGTAACTGTCATTAACAGGTCTGACTGCTCAAGTAGCCTAACATTTAACAAAATATTTTCTACTTCAAATTACAGGATAATCTGATTTTCAAAGAGTGATTCAGTTAAATATATCCATAGTACAAATAGCTGTGGGTTCATAGAATAAGATGTGAATATAAGCCAGTGAGGAAACAGTTAACACTTACTGACTGGCATGCCTTTTGGTTTTAAAGAGTTTGACTCTAGCTGTTGCTCCAGTTTAGGTGTGACAGTAACATTGGAGCTCTTCTTCAGTTGATTATGTCACAAGTCATTGAGCTCAGCCACCTTGCTGCAGACATGCTTGATGTCCTTCTGAAGCTTCTTCTTGTCAAGGCGGGATTTGATGTCACCTATCTGCCTCAAGGACTCAATGGCATCATGCACAGACAGGAACCCTTTTAAAAAGAGAAGCAGGGTGTAGAGGATCAGTTTTACTCTACTGTCCTCTTTCTAATTTCTGATTAAAATTGCCTATGGTCCTAATCATCACTTATTATGACATCATTAAGAACACTGTACTCTAAGAAGTAATATCCAGTGACTATGAGCTATGGGATGGAGTGATAAACTTTCTTGTACAATGATGGGATATTAAATCTCTCTCCTTCTCTTTCTGACTCCTCGCCTGTCTTGCCTTGAATATTTACGACACTCATCAATTATGTATTGCTTTTCTCCCATCTAATACCATCGCCTTCCATCTTTTCATCCTATACTTAAAATAGAGTGAGGGATGGATGGATGGATGGCTCTCCACAAGTGAGAGCGGCGGCTGAACGATGATTCATATAGCAGTTTACTCCTGCTCTTATTTACCTCTTTTCTATTCGTCTACACTTTAATAAGAGCTGGAGACTGAGCGAGGTTGACAGAAAGTGGGAAGGGTTAGAGATCTTGTGCCAGGGCTCCTGGGAAATAAGATGCCAATTGGCACATCAGTGAGATGGAGATCGAAGTCAACAGCAGCTTGATGCAGAGCAGAGCTGCTGTACTGAGTTACCTGGATGGCTGTGTATGGCTTGACCTATAACTTATTATATTTGTGGTAGCTACTTAAAGCAGCTGTAGCTCACATTGCAGTTATATATACTTTAACCTTGGCCCAAGTCTGTTGTAAGCCATATGACTCAACATGTATGATCAATCGATCCTGGCCTGTTAAAGAGATCTTCAGGCCAATCTTCTGTCATCGAATCCATCACTGTACTGGTTCTGGTCAGGTTCCATAGTCATGTTTCTTCGTGAAATAATAACTAAAATAGTTCCAGATACTTAGGATAAGGGTAATACACAAACCCACTTTACACTGTGGTTGTCAACATTGTTACACTGTGGTGTAACAATTTAATGAAACCACATGTTGTGTGAGACTTAGGCATGTTGCCTCCTGTGTATAAAAGCTCTGCTGCCCTTATTATCAGCATCATTCAAATTTAGCTCACTTATCATGCTTAATTTAAGATGTAATCACAAAGTAATTGATTGGGATATTAAGCATCTCATTTGTGGTCAAAATAAATGAACCATATTAGTCAAGTTGTCATGTCACTTTAATTATGACTCTCTTTTTCTGACTCTTTTGTGAAGCTCTTCTGCATGTGTATTTTTTCCTTGACGTATATGGTACATATGTGGAGAATGTGTGTGTTTACTCACTGATGACAGCGAGTTACAGACAGTGATCCCCCACCTTTGTGGTATTCTTGTTTGAGCAGCTGCAGCTCCTGATGAAGTCTGCTCTCCACAGAGGTGATTCTTTTACGGAGTTTGTTTTCAGAGAGTTTCAGCTGATCTGCCCGACTGCGGTCGGCCTGAACCTGCTGCGTCTCAAACTGCTCCACACGGGCCTCCAGAGCACGTAGCCCGACAGCTAATCTAGACTCTGCTTCTAACTGAATACAGAATTAAAAAAAAAATTTCCAACGTACATCACTGCAGAGCATATTTGAACTCTCAAGCTGTATATGTGACCAGCCCGGAACATTCTTTTTAATCCTGATTTCGAAGGTGCTGCTTGTAAAGTTTGAGCTTTACTAATTCAGAACCATATTACTTTTAATGTATTAGAGTACAAGAGTGTAGTTATAGGTCTCATGGTTAATTTAAAATGATATATCATTGCTAGAAAATGTCTCATGTTAAATGAAGATGAACAACTCACCCAAACGAAACCCTCCCTTTAACTTTGCAGCTTTCTCACCATCTGTTACACTTAATTATCATTTTTCAAAGTGAAGTACTTTTTTTCTTTTTGAGTCACATCTCAAAAAGTTTTACTGAACTTTGCACCAATGAACGCCACTCACAAAAAAATAAGTCTATTGTAGAGCCTGAAAATGTCATAGTGGAGGCATGAAAATGACGGTAAAGGCAAAGGAGTCATAAAGTACAGATATACCATATTCTGAATACAGCCAGACTATTACTTGCATTTTGCTACTGTGGACATAATTGCTTAAGTTGTGGGTCAAACTGACAGCTACGATACCGTTTTGTCCTGCAGTTGTGTGCGTTGCTGCTGGCTGCGTTCCGCATGAGTCTGGGCCAGACTGTTGAGCTGTTGTTGTGTCCACTTCCTCAGTGAATCTGTCTGCTCCTTGGCTTGCTTCAGTTCACCTGACATCCTGCAAACCAGCAGGAATAAAAAGAAGATAAATGTAGTCGGCTTTACTTTGAAAATGCAGTCACAGATGAAAGTTAAGAATTTTCAAATTGCATTTATTTGTTTCAAACTAGAAACTAAAAACACCATGTATACTGACTGGCAATAAATTGTAGTGCTTTTTGTAGTTTAGGCCTACTTGAGGCCAGCCTCAGCAGGCAGAACAGTGTTGCTCTATAGTTAGATGCTGCTGTTATATGTGCATAGAAACACACACACTTGATTCCTTGTGGTGGAATGATGTTGCATGAACAGTGAAGAAACACTTGATGTTGATCCCATGACCTTTTGTTGATCTTATGGCTCTGAACACTGAGTTTGTTTCGGGTGAGAAAAACAAATCTCTTCCTGAAATATTGAACATGGTTGCCATTTATTTAGGCTAGCTGTATGTAGCTCACATTACTCACACAGCCCATTGGCTCAACAATACAAATGTGTGGGCTGTATTGTACCATAAGACACAATATTTTCTATTATATAAAAACATACGGGCAATTCAATTGACCTTCTTTCCTCTAATTCCTCCGATTTAAGGGATTCTTCCTAAATGAGAAAATCATTGAGGCAAATAGCAGCGCTTTATTTGTGTCTGTTTGACCGCAATACAAATCAGACTCCTGCTATACATTCATATAACTCTTCATGTCTGCTACAGAGACACCTCATTTATAACTCCATGCTTGCTGGCTAATCTAGCTAATGTTGACAGTTGTTAGGCGAGGAACACTAGATAACAGGACAGCTGATTTGATCTTGTGAAATGAGTTTTCAGAAGTGTGTGCAGGCATTGAAGAAGAACATTATAAGGTTGATGTAAGTTTTTTTTTTAAAGTGGCTGTCAGTAGTAACTCATTGTATCTTAAGTAAATGAGGTGGACTTTAAATGTTTAACAAAAAGCCAGGAGGATTCAAAATCTACTGAGGTCCGTCTGTTGCCAGAAGGTTAATAAAGGACTCCCTGAAATCAGCTGTGTTTGCTTCAAAATAACTTGGCAACAGATGAGTCAGGTCAAGTTTAGGGAGTAAATAAACAAGGAGCAGCCTGCATGGGTGGATGGAATATATAATATTAGAAGTTCTTTGTTGTTGTCATTATTCTACCTGGCTCAGAAACACAGACTGTGTTGCTTTTCATCTATTTTTATCTATTGTTCTTTTGGTTCCAACATGTTCAGTGACCTGGTTTCCATTACAGATATTACTGAACATTACTACATAAAGCATCATTTCATCATTCATGTCTCTCTGTTTCTGTTTCCAACATGGTACAACTATGTGATTCATTTTGCATGTTGCTGCCAATTGAGATTACATATGAGTTAGGACTGACTGGGCATATTATTTCATAAACAAATTAGTAACTCATAGATTATTATTCATTTTGTGGGTCTGGGCAGAATGACAAAGGGAGCATAACAAACCGATCACTTGAGGAGTGCTGCTAAAGGGAAAATAAACAAGAAAGTGGCCATGTGTCCCAGTCAATAGCAGCACACACACTAAATACAGAAAGCTCTGGAGTCTGGAGAAAATATGGAATTCAAAAAGCATAGCAAGCTCATATTTACAAACATGTGTATGTTAAATTAAAAGTTATCTCCACAGATGTTTCTAACATACCGTGGATTTACAGGAACACAAGGCCAATTATTGTGGAAAAAGCATCTTCATGTAAATATTGAAATTATCATAAAACTTTGCAGTGCAACAGCTTAATTTCCCCCCTAAATCATCGGTTTGATAATCAGGTGAATCCCAAGAAGCATGTATTCTAGCAGTATGTATGTCTGCACAAATAATTAGCACCATGAGATAAGACGTCGGCTGTGAGACATTTTTGCTGCCTTTTTCATTTTATTTTTTTACTCCTAATCAGTGCTAACTATGTTGCTGGTAATTGACAGAAGCACCACTGCGCACTGAGGTCCCTAAGCCCATGAAAAGAAACGAAAAAAGAAATCAAAGAAATCTGACTAATACATGCTTTACTATTAGAACAAGTAACCCATGTATTTTTGTGCTTTCTCTTGAATTAAAGGCCTTACCTGAATTCTAGTAGTTTAAGTTGTGTATGCAGATCAGCCATGGAGCTCTTTTGGCCCTGGAAATGCTCAGACAATGAAGCCTCCAGCCTCCCGAGGTCATGATAAAGCTGGAAAAAGGAAAACACACAAGCACATGCTGTTATGTGATGTTGGAGCATCTTGTGGTGGCGCCTCAATCATTTGACCTTTACCCTCTGCTGTTTCTGCTGAGTCGAGCTGATTGAGTTACTGCACCACTCCTGTGGCCAATCAGGACTAGGAGTAACGGCGGTGACCCACTTTCTCTGAGGTTTCAATTATCTTTATAGTTCATGCTTGACCATTGCTCCACAGCTAATGTACTGCCATCACAGTGATTTACCTCCCTGTGCCACCAACAGAACTGCATACAGGCTGGATCACCGTGAGTGTGTGTTGAGGGCAGTTGAGGTTGGCTTTGGATTTAGTAAAGGGATGGAAAGTATTATAACATGTGACATACTGTATGTGTCCTAATCCAGTATTTTTTATAATATTTATCTTGTAAAGAAAATTTGACCTCAAAGGGCAGTAAACGCTGTTTTAATGGAGTGACCTTTACATCCCTGTTTGAATTGATTTCACATCTCATTTACCTTTTTCAGAGAGTGTGGTCGTGGTTGAGCCTCTGACTTTACTGGAAAAGGCCAGTCTCACTCTGCAGCAATAAACTCCAACTCATCACAGCGAGCTAGCCTCTCTAGGATAAACAGCACCAACTCCCTCTGGGCATATTGGTCAGTTGGTCATATCCTTCATGCAAGCAACATCTAACTTAATGTAATACCCTTTTTATAGCTTAATAAATTCACAAAGGAAAATGTTATTCCTTAATTGGAAACTGGAGTATTCAAATGAATCCTAGGCTCAACACTGTGTGTGCATGTGTTAAAATAGAGGAGGGGTAAGGATTAGGTTAGGGTTGTAGACTTTTTACTTAGTGGAGTACAGCATAATTTAAGAAATATGAGAACAAGTTTAAGAGTCCACGTCTTAGTCTCTATTTAGGTAAAGTGGTGCTTTGAGCTCAAAGCCAATGCCAGCATGCTAACATGCTAATGTTTATCATGTGTGTTAGCATGCTCACATTTTCTAATAAGGTCTAAACCTAAAGTACAACTAAAGCTGATGGTAATGTCATTAGTTTAGCAGGTATTAGGTCATATTCTAAATTATTAGGAACATTGAATCCTTTTTGTCCTGGTGATTATGGCACTAGATGAAAGTTAAAGGATCACTTAAGTCAGACCCAAGCGGCAAACTTGATGCGGAAGTGCCCCAAACTGCAGCTCATCGATTGGCTACTTGAGGCTGGCTCCAAATGGAAACAATTTCCATATACCTCAATGTTAAAATGCCTGACGTTACAGCAGAAATACACTTTTGGTCTCTATCTCAAATTCTAGTATTCTTTTATTTATATGTTAGCTCTAAAGAGCATGTATCGGTGTATTTAGCCAGCTAATGAATTCGCCTTGGGTTAGCATAGCTGTGCTAACGATGCTAATAATAGCGCTGAAGTCAAAGCGTGTTAACATTAAGAGTGATAATACGTAAGAACAAAATTAGTCTGTGAGAGGTTGGAAAATAAAGGTCATCCACGTTAGTTAATTAGTTATAACGTTATACTTGCCATGCAAGACGAGTTAACATTGACTAGGTGACGTCAACGTTATGGTAAAAAGTGGCTGACTGTGCAATGACGTTACAATAAGGTAAACCGTTAACCTAGATATCGCAATATGTTTTTGGTTGAGCTGGACTTAGTTATTGAGACTATACAGTAACATTAACGTCCATTATATCTGCTTATCCAATGCATTAATGGTTTTATGTTGACTTATTTACTTTTTGCACTGATTTTTAGCTCCTTGGTACATAATGTGGACTAAAGTGCTGCCTTACGTTTCCTCTGCCCAACCCTTTGTAAGCATTCATGTATCATCTCTTACCTTGACTTCCAGCTCTTTGAGCCGTACGTCCACAGCTGACCTGAGCTCTGCCACCTCCTGATGCAGTCTAATCACCCGCCGCTCCCCAGAGCTCACGTCAGCGCTCAGTTTGCCAATGCCGACATCGCACCTGACATAATAGGTGAGAAAGCAGAGAGGGACCACTACATCAGAAAAATGGGATGGGAGGGGGTTGAAGGAAACGTGTGAAGTCAGGGAGACGAGCAAAAGGCTGGACTCAACAGGGAGAAAGCCCTTTTTTGTACTGCACACATTTCAGATAGTAATCAAATAGGACAAGCTGCCCTTATCAATACTTTCCAAGGCATCCTGATGGATGACAGGACAAGGCTCTGCAGAATCTTAATCCGTGATCATGTATCCATGTTATATTGAAAAAACACATTTGAAAGGGGAAGCTATCAGTATCTCATGGTGAATTATTGATTAAAATACAGCATAGCAATGAAATAACTAAACTAGTTTAATTAATTTATCACAAAATGCAATCAGCAGATTGATTGTGGAAAAATACTTTACACCGTCTCACATGCAACATCGATCCGTTTATGTATTAAGCATGAATTGTGTTGACCATTATTATCAGCATTGCACTATAGCTCTCTTCCTTCCTGTGCTTAATTTAAGATACCATCAGCCAGGAAACACTCTCTCCTTGTCTATAATAATATTCATGGTAAAATACAATGTAAGATCAACAACTAAAGCCAGTAGCTAATTATTAAGATGCCCAGTGTGAAATAAGGATTATTTCCCTAGGCCACTACAGCGCTTCCATAAAGGGTTTTACAGAACAATACAGTTTATCAAAAATCACCGGCCATCACATTACCTGGTTATTTATGACTAACACACAAGAGAGATAATTAGTAGATGAGGTTTTTCTATGGCGTTTATTGGACCATAAATCAGCTGTTTGTTGAGTAATAAGCAATATCCTCTATCTATCACCTCTTGGCAGGCCTACTGTGAAATAACAATAATCTACTGTCTGATGAAAAATCTGGTTACCTTATCTCAGGTGTATTCACCAATTATTGCCAGGGCTGTTCAAAAGAATTTAGTCGAGGTAGCTACACTGGAAAAACACTCACAACAATCCTACTGGTCACAGCCTCTCTTCAGGAATCCAATCTGATAAACGCAATCTTCACAGACACCAAATAATGAGCAAGCGCTAATCAGCATCTAGAGTGTGTTCAAATCTGGAAACCTCCCTCTGGTGAAAACAAAATAATGAATTTGTGCAATGCATGAGTACGTGTCTGAGGGAGTGTGAGAGGCGATGCTACAGCGGATTGGAAATTGTGAGACTGTAAAGAGCTGCCAGACAGGATGCAGGCTATATAATTTCACTTCATTGGAGAAAAACAAGTAGGATATCAGCAAGATAAGCTAATCAGTCAATTCCATGGACTGTCACTTGTGCACCAGACCTGGCTCTAAATAATTGCACAATCCCTTCAAATAGTGCTTTAGAGGAATGTTTGAATGTGCTAGTACTTGGCAGTTATTGTTTTATTTGTCAACACTGAACAGTTTTTACCACAGACATTAGTAGACATTAGTTGAGCCAGTCGGCCTGGTGTGCATACCTCGGTACTCTTCCTCTCAAGTCTCCAAAGCCAGCCGTGTTCTTCTGGTCCAGGCTTTGAACAGCTATTGTGGTGCCAGAGGTGGTGGAGTCCCGCTGGGCGATCTGTCTCTCCAGGGCCTGCTCAGAACAAAGACAGCACATTGGTCTATTTTATGTTGAAGGAAGCGTGTTAACTCCCTTTCTGACCCTCGTTTTAATTCTGTTAAAATAACCATTGTGGCTAAAACTGTCATATGTCATTTGCTGAAAAAGCTAAATTAAAAGTGTCAGAAATTTCATCACCGCTTTTGCATGAATGATCATTGTGTAAAATAGTTCTCTGATAACCCAACATCAACAGGACGACCCTCTGGCTTATCATGAGATAAGTCGTGACTGTGTGATGTTCCTTTCATTTCATTTACCAGAATATTCACTTCACGCCTTTGCTTATTTCTTCATGTGCAGAATTAATTGGCTCTCAGGCGTTCATGTAATATTTCAGATAATGACAGTCTCTAATCATGTTAATGGCCCAATTGGTATACGCTAATGAAGTAATGCATTTAATTTGTGTGCTTTGTCTATAAAGTGGTTATCAAACTGTGGCTTGTTATTCTGCTCAATCAAAGATGACTGTACATCATTGTTTTTGTACATGCACAGACAAAATGTTCACGAGTTGATGTTGACGTGGAGGCGAGCAGGCTCAGGTGCTGCACCGTTCTATCAGGTGTAATCAAATCAGCTGTGCGTGTGTGTCCAGGAGTGTGCTGCACATCAAGAGAGATGAGAAGAGAGGAAAGCAGATCAATGAAGGAGCGAGAAAAGAGAACTAGACGGGTAGAGGGAAAAGGGAATGCACACGGAAAATTACTTTATATGACCTTTTATGACTCGCATAATGAGAAGATATTTCCGACATGAAAGGCTACAGGACACATGGCAACAATACATAAATTAAATGCATTAATAACTTTCAAAATCCACCATCTGCATCTGCACCATCTTGTATACCCGTATGTCCATGCTAAGCTGCTTGACAATGCGTGTGATGGTCAGTATGTGATTCTCCAGCAGCTTGCGGGACAGTGCCTCGACCCGTAGGGAGCCCTGTGCGGACTGCAGACCTGCTGCCACCTCCTCTTTGATCCTGAAAGCCTGTTCCAGCAGCACAGCCAGTGTCCTCTCCTGACTGCTCAGGCTACCCTCCAAGACATCAGGCCTTAATCAGACAGTAAACAAACAGAAAATTAAACCATAAACTTTAGAGGGCTCTTTATTATACATTTCGGTAGGGATACGTGTTGCAAATCATGAAAGGCTAACATTTTCTAGCACTGGAGACTCGGAATCATTTTATAATTCAATGAAGCATTCATCTACCCAGAAGAATGATGAAGACGGAAAGAAATGATGTGTGCTGGTTTTCATCCCCTCAGGTCATCCTCATACCAGATCTATCACTGTCCCTGTGCGTGCTGTGTCACCCTGTCTAATGCTACTGTGGATTAAGGAATAATTTGATCAGTGTGATTCACAGCGGTGTGAGAAAGGGAGCTGGTTGCTCCTGACCACAGTCCTATCCCGTCAGCGGGAGGAAATAGAACTTATCTTCCTCTTGGACAGAGATTGTTTTTAGAATTGAATGAATGACCCACAGTGACTACGGAAGGTGGAAAATATGAAGGTACTAGAATAATAGTTATGGTAATAAATAGAAATATAAAATAGAGTAATTAAATAAGAAAAGTTACCTGCTGGGGTTCTGGTAGGTCGGTAACTTTGACTTGTGTGACATAGTTCTTGTGTAAAAAGAAAAACATATTACATATTAGGGAGTGATATACAGAACACTTATCATTAAACTGTTTCTAGTCTTCTCTGTCAACCTCACTGCAGTGTTAAATGTATTGTAATTTTGATTCAACAGAATAATAGAAGGCAACATGCACAACACTTCCTATAGAATAGTAATTAAAAAGAAAAAGTTAATTTCCGCACATACTTTTATTATCGCTGCATTGATTTATGAAAAAAAAGGCAAAGTTCAGTCACAAGGACGGTTTAGAAGTGTATGCAGGAATTACTTCTTTAAAAAAATGAAATCAGACCGAATAAACATTTTAACATTTTGCCCTATCTAGGCATAATGCAATATGATCCCTTTTTTTTTAAACAATATATTTAGCAGTAACTTTCACTTTTTACACTTTAGAATACTCACTGGCCTGTGCTTTTCTTCAGCCAGCTCTTGATTTCATGTCTTTGTGTTGTCACTTGGTAACTGTGGTATCCTTGAGTGGGGTGTGCCTGCCTGCCAGTGTGAATGTGTCAACACAGTAATGCAAGAGTGATGCATTGTATACTTTGTGAAGCAGCTTATTCTTATTCTGCCAGCGATTCTGGAGAAAATGTTGATGTTTGAACTCACCACTCAAATAAAAAAAAAGATTTACCCTCTTGCTCCCACTTTTTCCTGCAGCTGTTTGGCTGGAATAGTGTTGTGTGATTTCGAGACATTTAGTCTGTTTCCTATTTACAGAGCCAGGGCTGTAGATGAACAGTAAAAACATTTCAGCACACAGAACGGAGAGCTAGCGGACCGTGAGGAGATATTCACTGAATTTGACAAAAAGTGTATTGGATTAGAATCGCTGACTCCATCTCTAACTCAGCCAACAAGAACAATGAGTACGAGCATCACTTTTACTTAAACTCTTAAGAAATGTAGCTGACTAAATCCACAATGAGTCCATCTTCCTTTCAGTTTGTTCCTCTGAATATTATAAGACCTGGATGGTTGATTACTTTATAGATATCGGAATCTAAAAAAACTTTGGTAATGGTGACAGTCAGTTCCTCATTTCAGTAGTATCACTGTTCTCTGATTCATAATAAGCTGCAAAACCCAAATGTTAGAACTTATCGGTTTCATTTGGTGTCTTACTGTATTTGGCAGCCCCTTTCACTAGAGTTAGACTTATCATTATACAAGTAAACACTATAATCATTAATGGTTTAATGTTTTAAGTAATTAAGGATCTATTAAATGTGTCTATGGAATACAACAATCTAGCCCTCCTGGGGTGGTCCCTCTAATGCAGCCGCATTACATTATTTAATGTAGTAAATTATAGCATCGTAGCATTTCATTCAATTTCAAACTGAGCTTTGTGTTAATATTTCGAACTAAATTCAAGTCAATAACAGACCAAACCTTTTTGCCCACAGTATTTATTCTATCCCGATCGCAGCCATAATAAAAACACTATTCTCAAGGTGTTTGAGTAAAGCATTAAGCTTTAAATTACTAATTTGTCTGAACCAAGATGTCATACCAGGCAGCTCCAATGGCTGTGGCTGAGGCTGTAAAAAAGAATATGTGAGTATTTGAACTGGACATGGGCAGTAATATAAAGGAATATTGGCTAAATCAGCAATTTATCCCTTCCGTCTGCTGTTTCATTGCACACAATATAACCTATTCAACATTGAGCTTTTCTCTGACTGAATGAATTATTATAGGCATGACAGTAAAATGGCCTTATCATGTTTCATTTAACCAAGGCCTGACCTACATTCTCATACAGCGTGACTGAAGTTGTTCTTGTAGTGCCATTCATTTACAAGCAATTGCAGTGAGTAGACAAGATTGAGTTTTTAATTATCTGTTTCTGTTTGTAGGTGTGTGTGTGTGTGTGTGTGTGTGTGTGTGTGTGTGTGTGTGTGTGTGTGTGTGTGTATGTGTGTGTAGCAGCCCTTCCAGTGTGTGCACAGCCGCACACACTTTGTTCTCTTATCTACAGGACCAGGATTAATAAGAGGGAAGGCCTTCTTACTGCAGACTCATCAGTTATCCAGCTGATAGCTGAAAGGAATTGTTTGGCTCACTTGCTCACATCTCCATCTACTTAAATGAGAGAGGGCCTCAGGCCAGTCCACTGTGTTGCTGCCAGTGCCCTCCTTGGTTGTAATTTAAGTGTATTATTTTGTAGGAAGGAGGAATGATCCCAAGCTACAACACAACTCTTTATTGTATTATCATCCAATGTTTGATAAACATCCCATTTACTCAAAGACATTCTATAGAGGTCAATATTCATCATCACACAATATTGAAGGCTGATTATCATTTTCTAATTATTAGATGGTCATGGCTAAGTGCTCGCAAATGAAGGCGTTATCAGCACCACTCACACCTTCATCATCACTCCTACAAGTGATACCAAGGTCCTATCAGTGTGTCCCACGTGAATAAATGTCCATACAAGCAACATACAAGGTATAGGACTCTCTTCCTCTCTGTGCAGTTGGCTGACGTGCAACATCCAGTTATTACATTCCCCTAAGAAGTACATTTTCATCAGCCCTGTTTGCAGATAAAAGGTCACTCTGTGTGTACATGTGTGCTACTGAGCTTACATTATTGTAATTAGTGTCTCTGTGTGTTTGTTTACGTGATAGTGGACACAGTGTTAACCAGGGGGACAGAACAGGCCAGCACTGAAACAATGGCCAGAGGGGAAGACGTAATGAGTTATTGCACGGCAGCAGTACAGCATCTAAAATGAGAAAAGGCTGTTCAGGGTTGCATGCTCACTGCTGCATGTGGGTGATAACATTCACAGCGCAAGAACATCCACGCGATACAAAAGAGAACATGTCTTTAAAACCTCGAAGGTTGACTCACTGTAAACTCAGGATTTACCAAGGTCACTGCTTTTTAAAGAGTGAATCTAGAGGCTGAAACTCACCAGGCACAATCTACAAAGAGATACACTCGGATGGGGGTGACAGAGGATCCACAGTTGAATTATAAACATCTCCACGAGGCATTGTGGGGTTGTGTTATGCAATCACAAGCATACAGATTATCCAGTGACATGGTTGGCCAGAGGGAGGCGCGGTGCAGCCTTCGTCCTTCATTTGAATAGAACAATTAATGGGAAAGTTTGACAAAAACCCTTGTAACGCACAGTTTACAGCAGGGACGCAAAGACCGCCAACAACCAAACGGAGCATCACCAAGTATTTTTAGGTATTCTTGAAGAAGTCACTGCACAACTTCACAACTGAGCTGAGATAGATCTTCGAAGGATGAGGCTATTACCTGCCGTCTAACAAGCGTGCTGCACTGTGTGTGACATCAAATTTACGGTGCTGCATGCATAGGCATTTTACAAGGTTCGTACACCCCCTCCATCATCACATTGTGCGTCTCCTTCTTGGCGCTCTAAACCTGATCATCAGTGGAAGTGCTCCCGAGTGGTTGCAGCCCAACTGTAACATCCTTCCACAATTCAGAGTCTGCTCAGGCTGGCTGGCTGCTGCACAGGCACCATGGAGCAGAAATCACCCAAGGATGAAAGCACCGCCAAAGGACAAGAGTCTCTGTCCTACCAACGGAGGATGTGGAAGAATTTCCAGGAGAAAACCAAGCCTTGGCTCAGTCCTAAACTGGGATCGGAGCGTCGGAGTTCCGGGGGCGCAGAGGGCAGCAAAAAGGAATCGGGGTTATGGATGTTTAAGAGGAAAAAGAAACAGTTGGACCGGGTGTTTTCGTCGTCTCAGCCGAATCTGTGCTGCACTCCGCCGGCGTCTTTAGAAGGAGACTGTGAAGTCCCATGGAGGCGACGCGGTCCCCGGCACCAGCAGCGAGGGGCAGCATCTACACCCCCTTGGCGCAGCTTCTGGAGCCACTGGGAGCAAACCCGAGTTGACGGCGCACGGAAGCCCTAAACTCCCCATATCCCAGCTGATCACGTACCAGCAGAAAAGCTCCTCTCTCGGCTCGGCGTGCTTCGAGAAACTGGTGGTGGACCCGGCCGCGGTGGTGGGAGAGGAGGATCAGCTGCGTAAAAACGCAAGCGATTCTGTGAGTATAGAAGCATGTGGTAAAAAAAAAAATCTAGATTATCTGTTCATATCAAGGAAGGCTATTTACAAAAACAATATCCACAAGGAGCCCGGCATTGCTCTGGAAATTAAATGAAAGAGACAGGATCTATCATGTGATGCACTAATCAATTTGCCAGTCCATTGCTTTTTTTACTCTGCATGTAAGGACCATATGACTACAGCCAACGCCAGTGTATGCCTATGTGATCATGCTTGGTTTGCTATTGTGTCATTATCACAGTCACCCCATGCACTTATTCTGGCTGTGTATCGGGTTATTTCAATTATAGACTCCCTGATAGGATTTCTAAACAGGCTACATGCTCTGATGTCAGCCTCCTTTTGCCTGCTCACATCATTTCCCCCCTCTATAGGGATTGTGCCCTAGCTTCACAGTCCATCTGTCACAGTGTCCTTGCCAGTAGACAGGGGTTGCAACAGGCCCATGCAAGCTCAACGGTTCATCATGCGTTTCCTTTTCATGAAAAGTGGCCAGTTTGGAAATGGTTATCAGTCACGCTGAACACCAGTGTTGGAGATTGATGCAGGTATATTCCCACATAGCTCATCATGCTGAGTCAGGCTGCCCTAGAAGAAACAGTAACACAGGGATATGTCAGCTCGAGCAGGCTAGTTGTGAAGCCTACACACAATGACAGACAGCGCCAAAGGTCTGAGAGTATGTGACATTTTAAGTCAAATTATATGGAAAACGTCTAATGAGAGTAATAATTAAGAAATCCCCTGCTGCTAGTCCAATTCTCTATTCCTACATGTAATTTCGGATCGGCTGTTCTGATATTTAACAGTACTGTCGATAGAAATAATATTGAAGATATGTGTGCCCATAAGTGCATACTGTTTCAGTGGCAGCAGTCATTGCAAAAGCTTTTCATCACACCACTCCTGAAGTGTTCCAGGCCTACTTTTCTGAGCATCATCCAGATCGCTGTCTAAAAGTAATTTAGCATATGAACACTTCTCCCCACTGAAGTTATGGACATAGATCTCTTATCCATTACATCTCTATGAGAAGTGCAATGCACTCAGCTGAAGAGGTAAAAGAGAGCAACTAACATGACTTCATTGAAACTGATCTTGCATCTTCATCACAGCACTTACCAAGTCAGTTACATTATACACAGGGATCTCACTTTGCCAAATTAAGTCTTAGCATCCAGTGTGAGCTACTAGTTAGGCTAGCTCCTGTTGTTGCCATGTTTATCCAAGCTTCTGTTGTTCATTTGTTGGATTTTCCACATATGAGGAGAGCAGTGGTAAACACTAAGTGACAGCATCATCTTCGCAAGTTTCAGTACAGTTAATGATTGTCATTTTTTGTCAGCTTGACTAAAAGCATGTGCAATCACAGATGTAAGACATACAGTATGGTCTTAGTGTATTATGTAATGAGGTTAGAGAAAGAAGAAAAGACGGCACAAGATGATGGGTGACGAGAGGAAATAAAGGTGATGAATACAGATCAGACAGGGTTATATGTGATGAGGTCAACTGAGCTAAGATGAGAGATGATGATGTTATGTGTGATAAAAGAAGATTAAGATGAGAGGGGAAGAAGTGAAGAGAGAGGAGATTAGAACAGATGAGATTAGACATGCTTTTTTAATACCTGGGGGGAAATTAAATATTATATGAAAAAGAAGTCAGTGAAATAAACACCCAACATCACAACACAGGCCGGTAATCTAGCTAAAAAGAAGTCTATGGTTGATGCATGTACATTTTTGTGCATGCTAATTAATTGCATTATTATTGACAGAGCATTTATGTGCTGCCTAAACACTTTCCTAACCCTACAAGGATTATAACTCAAAATCACACACTTTTACATTCATCCACAAATCCAGCATTAAGTGAGTGTATATAACTTTTCATCACTAAAGTGCAAGCACTAAGCTCCAAGCCATGATTTAATTAATTAAATAAGAATATATGGAACATGACAAGCAAATACCTTTTTTCTCAGTTTGATTTGGAAAGTTAATGATGGAAGGGATTAATGTCAAAGTTCTGAAAGTTATTTCAATATTGACTCATTGGAGAAAAAACAAAAACAAGCACATTGAACTTTTGATTGCAATGCACTGCATATATTAATGTGTGTGTGTGTGTGTGTGTGTGTGTGTGTGTGTGTGTGTGTGTGTGTGGGTGTATGATGGGTACAGTAAAATATGAGCACCTGCTGAAATAGAAAATATTAGAGTCATTTTACTGCTGTCACCTTTGCACACTCCATATTACACTAGTCTCAATGATTTATGAATAATGAAGCAATAGATAAGTATTGTGTTCTGATATCTCATGTTAGTGTGCTTTGATAGCAGTTAGAATGGTAATGTATTTATCATGTTCTTCCTCATTCTGTCTCTCTAAATGTCAGGGGAACTATCCCTTCTTAGTCTCTTCTTTCATTTTTAGGCTAATAGGTTTTATTGGATCTGCAGAAGTTTCAATATGTTTTTCATATACGTGTCTTCCAGCTGGGAAGAGACCCCGGGGAAGACCCAGGACTCGGTGGAGAGATTATATCTCCTCACTGGCCTGGGAACGCCTCGGGATCCCCCAGTTGGAGCTGGCGGATGTGGCCCGGAGAAGGGAAGTTTGGGGTTCCTTACTGGAGCTGCTGCCCCCGAGACCCGACCCCGGATAAGTGGTAGACGATGGATGGATGGTGTCTTTACACTAAATCAAAGTGTCTTTATCACCTAATGCAAGTCTGCTCTCATCTCTGATACCTTTACTCAATGTATACAGTACATCATATTGATGTATCAGATTGTCTCCAGCGCTTGTGTCAGTTGAGCTAAACCTTTTGGATTCCAAACTCTTCTGTCCTTCTTCTGTCCAGTCTCAGGCAGCGTTGCCCTTCTATCATTACCCACTTGATCTGTTAGACGCCCAGTGCCAAGTACAACATTACTCTAAAATAGTACTGACTGGGGGCAGCTTTTTTTAGATAGTAGATTATTTCTTGCGACAACAAAAAACAAACAAAAAAGTAGCCTAGATTAGGATTCCTTCTGGCTGTTTTTCTTTCGGCTATTTCATCTCAAATGAGTTCAACATTGTTACTTTATCAGCCTGTAAAGCAGCCATCCTCCGTTTCAACCTGAATCAGTCAATGTACTATTTGCTGTACAGTGCAGACCTTGAATCTTAACATAGGTAGAAAGATCCAAAATAAAATTAAAAGATAGTTTACCAAATTTAAGTGGATTGCAGCAAGGCAATTGTAAGACCATTCACTATCTTTAGAACAAAATCACCCATAAATAAAGAAATACAAAATAAAATAAAATACATCAATGTTTGTTTTTGATAAACAATAAATGAAAAATAATAAAACGTTAATATAGTGTCTAAAGGATGAATGATTTTGCACAGAAATGTTTTCCACATTATTGTTCTGACAGAAAGTAAGGCAACTGTAGGGCAAACAAACTACGCACCTGAATTCTGAATTAGACTAATTAGCTAACAGCTACGTCTCGTGACCTATTTTAAACAGTCTATGCTCGTGACATGCCTAAACCAACAGTAGGCTACAGAGACCAGATATACCAACATCTGAAATACTCGGGTGTACAAAGCGAGGGAAATCAGCGGAGTTTAGAGGTGGACAAAGTTTATCTACACGTTAGCGGCTAACTGGTAGCATCACGATACCGTGAACGACCCCCCTTCTTTCCCCACTGGCTGCTCCCGCTGCTAACACCTGTCCCAACCGGTTACGGATATCAAACCGAACCAAATTCGTTAACGGCGTTACCCAGTCCGTTATACAAATATGAAACCAATTTGATAGTGCTTGATAGGTTATGAGGACAGACACAGGTTAGAAAGTCACCCCCCCCCCGCCGCCATTATTTTTGTAAACTTTCTGCGTGGCATTCAGGTACCCCAGCATGTACTCTATTCAAACATGGTCCGACTTCTGTTCATCACCAAATACCGAGGGGCCATACTTCACACAGGGAAGGTCGAGTTAGCGCATCTGCCATTTGAAAGAGGCCCAACAAGATCCAACAAAACCATTATTTTATGGTGAGTGAAGCTTTGGCATTGTTTTCTACGATTCGCACTTGTTGTGCTCTTAACGGTACAATAATGTCGGCCTGATTCGCTATGGTTTGTCACTTGGAAGTGTCGCTGTCCATGGTATACTACAGCTCTGGTCACCTTTCTCTATCATTTCCAACCAGTTTAGTTCTCTCCATGTAATCACAGAAAAGTAATCATGACTTCTATTTTTATTTTTTAGCTCTAGTAGCCTACTTTTCCTATAAATATGCAATTAGTTATTAGTATGCACTACATGGAGCCCTAGCATAGTTTCACATCTCTTTGAAAGATCAACATTTCAGCTAAACAAACAGACTATTTGAGGGAAACATATCTCTGCTGTTACTGAGGTTCAGCTTGTCTCCAGTTCTCAGTCTCAGCTACTCGGCTCATATGGAGCGCTTTAAAATATTTAACACTTACAAACCAGGGAAGTAGGTTTTTGTGTCACAGAGACTATACACTCACAGCCTAATGCTAAATATATCAGATGTAATAGATGTTTTGTGGGTATTTCATTCATGGAATTGTCTCACAGACAGGGTGCATGGTAATGTTTGGATCTAATACACTTCTTTTTAGAAGAACATGGCCTTGATAAGTGCTTCATCCTTTAACACACTGAGTCAAGTTTTTAAACACTGCATCTGAAGAATTATTAGGTTAGTAATCAGGCATGTATCTAGTCATTTGAAAAACATGATTTGTGTATCTTCAATGCCTCCATTTAAAAAGATTGTTGTGTTAAGAAATATTTATAAACCACTCCTTGCTGATTGATATAGCTTCTATATCTCCTTCTGGTTTCATGGATGTTTGCTGACTAAAATCAATTATAGGCATAATCGCATTGTAAGATTTCTGCTGGCAAGGCCAGGCATTTGGGCCAATCGATTAAACAGTTTACTTTTAGTGAAAGGTAAAATAAAGATACCAGACCCATGAAATACAGCTTACAGATCTCAGTACATGTTGCATATAAGATGCTGTAACTTTGGGACAATTTTGGTATTGTCCTCTTTTGGTTAATGCAGTGACATGTGACCTGAAATGAGCAATGGTTGGCTGTCCTGTAGGAATAAGTGTCTCGCTTGTGGCTGTTGTTGTGTTTTTCAGAACAGCATCATGGTCACTTGGAAACAGCCCGTGGCCTTCTTCTGGAAGTGTTTTGATGGCAAGCTCAAATTAGGATTCATTACAGCACAGTAGACCATCGTTGTAACACGTATGCACTGTCAAGCACATGATTGATGCTGCCCTCGAAGCAGAAACATTTTTACATTGGCGAAAGTATGACTGACACCATTTGGGGATGTTGATGGCTTCTTGCTCTCACTTTGTCTTGTAGTGCCTGTTATCTGCCTCCCACACATCCAAGTTCCCTGGTTCACTGCCAATAAAATCTGAACGACCTGAGAGAGTGTTCGAGTGGTTTTACCTGTAGACAAGTGCAATTGTGAGCAGCAAATGTAGATTTAATTTAAATTTAAGGTGATGGTGTGGTGGCTCAGTGCTGAATCTCTTTGCTCCAGCTTTGTCTCTGTACACAAGAGCTGTCAGCATTTGAAGCATGTGCAACTTGGGTGCATCAAAACATTGTATGTGCCCATAAGTATGAATATGAGAGAGTATTATCTATCTGTTAGACATGCTATGAACTGGTGGCCTCACAGCAGTGTGGGAAAAATATTGAACATTTTATAACATAGCCTTTTCTTCCAGTTGTCATTTAATATGTTTTTGTGCCTCTGGAAATTTAGATGTCTTTTCAGATTCTTTCCATATTTTCTTTTTATCATCTGTTCAAATTACTGGAAGAATTTGAGTAATTCTTGATTCAAAATGAACAAGCTGTTAAAAAAACACCACCAGAGACTAAAACAACTTGGGGAGCATTTCAATTCAGCTGGGGTGCTGCTCCAACTTAGTTTATTAAACTATTATCTTATACAATTCTGATAACATACACAATGTACAAATCTTACAATATACTTTCCTGTAGAACATGCTTATTATTTTATTATACGCTTAATTGTTGTTTTCCAAATGCTTGTTTTGTCTGAACAACATTAAAAACAACACAGGCAATCAGTTTATAATCATAAAATACAGAAAAGCTGCAGATCCTCACACTGTTCTTCACAGTTAACTAATTTAACTTAGTAATCCGTTAGCTGACCGTTAGTTAACTGTTAACTAACGGTCAGCTAAGCCTTTCAGCACTACATTCAACAGCCTGATTAACTGTCACTTGATCAAAAGCAACCTTTTACCCTATTATCATTAAATTCCTTTCTGCCCGTCAATCATTCTGAATTATTCATGCAGTAAGGTCACAATGTGTTTTGGAAAGTCATTGCCCTCAGTGATCCAAAACTCTTCTAGTCCCCTTTTCCTTCCTTCCATCACTCCTCGGTATGTCTCTGAGTCATAACCCTACCTGCGTTGTCTCTTTCTCCCTGATCTCCCTGATCTATCTCACTGATCCTAGTCTGAGCATCCCTCATAATGACACTCTTTTACAAGAGCTTTCAGAGGAAAAATCCAAAATATATCCCAGCCTGTTAGAGGAAACAGTCTGTGAAAGATGTGCAAGATGGGGACTCTACACTGTGACATTGTGTTACCCTCCAGCGTTGTTCTCTGCTTTCTCAGCCAGTCCCTCTACAGTCTCATACACACATAAACAGACGTGCACACCCACACACTCGCTAGTCTGAGCCCCTGAGTGTTATTGTAAACAAGGTTAAGCATGACAGTGTAGACTGCTAAATGACTGGGGGAGTGCCGACACGCCTTTATGAATGGAAGCATTACACAGAGAGAGAAAAAGAGGATGCTGTGGCTCTGGTAATGCTCTCCACACTGATGGATAAATCCAACTCTCTGCTCCTCTTTATGCTTAATATAGCATCATGCAATGATCAAGCATGCACATATATATATATATATATATATATATATATATATAACAAAGTCCAAAAGCGGTGGCAGACCAGATTGTCAGTCAGAGTAATGAGAGAGCAGGTAGAGATGGATCCGCCTTTAAATCAATGGATGGAGCTAGGGAATTAGCTTTCTAACTCTTAATGCTGCCCTCCCACATAGATTAATCCTCACTGAGTCTAGTCAGAACAAAGTTGTGTGTGTGTGTGTGTGTGTGTGTGTGTGTGTGTGTGTGTGTGTGGGGACGGTGGTCAAATTACAGTTGACATTCAATAAAAGCCTGCTATGTGATATTTGTTGATCCTCAAGAAACCGATAGTTTGTATTATTTGAGTGAAAGGATACGTTAACAGATAATGTAATTTACTTGTTTAAGAGCCAAAACAAAGGTTCTGTGTCTGCTACTTATTGTATCTTCTCACTAAACTCCCACCCTAATACTCATTACATTTAACAACCTAGCAACTGAGCCATGACATATTTTATAAGTGGGTCGAATGCACGGGATGAAAGCGAGGGTAAAACCCAGGCAGACGGAGACAGACTGACTACAATAATATGGCACAGGTGGGCTGTGGCCATTCTTTCCGGACAAAACAACACATGGTGGCCAAAGGCTGCGGGGTGTATTTCCTACTTCTCATGCTAATTAAACATAGATCATTTGCAACTCAATGTAGACCGCACTTCCTCAGTGGTGAGTGGATATTGAATATTTGCAAATGAGCTTCCCTGTAGCATGGAGGAAGCTGTCCTAATAATCTCTGAGTCATAAGTATTCCTGCAGCACATTACGATCAATATAGGAGCATGGCTGTACATTGGATGTACTGCATATTAGGAAGTGGACAGCATGCTGTCTATTATTCTAGTTAATGATGGGTTTGTTGTGTTTCATGTGCAATGCAGGTTGCACCTTTTTTTTTATTATAAATATCCATTTTGTTACATTTGAATGCGACCCAAAACCCACTCAAGATGTTTAAATGAGCTGATTTACTTATTGACACATTGATACCTCATTTGAGTTTCACATCAGCCACATCTACCGAACTCAAAACGTTACAAAACAAAACATCTGACAGTGGACCGCAGCTCTGTACTGGTGGGGCTGGGCGATATGGCCTGAAAATAAAATCTCATAAACCTGCGTTTACCATTAGTACGGGAGCTCAAGGGAAGCTTTTGTGGTTCCTTAGCGTAATTACCAAGGTTGAAGTGAAAATCGATCTTCCTTAACCATACATTTTAATGAATTGATAAAATGGATTTATCGCTCAACGCTGATTTATAGCAATGTCCTCTCTGGAGTATAGATTTCTCCACGCTGAATACAATAAGTGCTGTGAGGTCTAATATCACCTCTTCTCTGATTCCTGCAACAATTTAGTCAGATCTGCTGTTAAAAATGAGCAGATATCACATGAACATAGATACACTGAAACTAAAAGGTGCCTTGCTTAATGAGGCCACACAAAAATGAAATGAGACAAGGGCAGTGTCTTATACTGATTGTTGCTGATAAACAAATAAAGTCTTCAATATTTAATTTCACAGAATTCTTGTGCTCCTGTTAGCAGATTACAAACGTCTATTTTGACAAGTTAAGTAGAACTGAGCCTTTTAAACTTGAAAGAACATCATTATGTGTCTGTGGGCTTTCCTAGCAAATTATTGCAATTAGTTGAATGGCCACTATATTGATCCAGAGAGAGCAACGGAGAGAGGCTGAACGAGGGTTGTTGATACTGGGGTAGTGTGAGTTGGGGAAACATTTGCAAAGGCTGAGTCATTTATTTACTCCCACCTCCCTTGTTGTCCATGAGCTTTCTTTAACATAAAGCCCAGTATTCAGTGATTTCTGTAGTTACAGAAGAAAGTGGACCTGAACAGCTCTAAGACTGTTAGAGTAGAACTTTCATGCTTGCCAATTGTCACTGCAGTAGCACTTGCTGTGAAAAACTGCCCACTAGAAATGTTCCAATACAAATGGGCACCTCAAGATATAGCTGTACTGTTTTTAGTTTTCTAGGAGTTTTCTTTCTACATGAATTTACTTATTGGTGTTAGAAGGACTAATACTAAAACGTTTTTTTTAATGGATGAGAGCAAAAGAACAGAATTTCTCTCTAATCTTCCTCTTTCTTTCTTTTTGATGTAATCTTTGAGAGGTTAAATCAAGGAATGGGGTGATTTAATGTTTGTGTGTCCACTCGTACCTTTTTGGCTTCTGGATAGCTTTGCCCTTTTGTGCATGTGTGTCTGTGTCTCTGGTTTAGTGTTCTCAAGTCGATTGACCGTGAGACATCCTTAATTTCACCACCTAACAGACTAGAAGACTGTCTAATTCCACAGTGAGGTTCAGTTTGCTCAAGGCAAACATAAATGTCTCTCCAACTCAGGGTTAGAGGCTGGGCTATAGCTGAGGGACGAGGTCTACTTGAATTATATTGTACATAAAGTTCTTTATTTATTTTCTTGTATTTCTTTCTTTATACCACGTGGTTCCTTGTATACGGCATTCAAAGGAATAATTTAATTGTACAGGGAAACTTGTTTTTACCTGTGCATATAAACAATTTGACTGGATATGAATATGAATACTCTGATTATTAATGTAACTAAATATTGCAATTCCACTCGAAGAAACGTCAATTAAAAGTATTTTTGTTTCTGTTTTCTACTGACATGGAACTTACAGATCATGCACAACAGATGAGACAATATAGCAAATACATCTTTCTTACAAAGGTGATAAGAGATTCAGGCTAACTCAAGACTATTAGATTAGATTAGATTATTAATTTGTGCGCTTGCCATTTCAGCATGGAGCTGACGGACAGCCTGCAGACATTGACTGCATTAGACTGCTTCCTAACCCTGATACATTGGTGTGGAAGGATGAACTCCATAACTGCTGAGCAGATTTATAGAGAATCTTTCACATGAAGGCCTGTTTTGTTCCCTGCATGTCTGATGTAATGAAAATAACAGTGGTGGCAGACACTGAGAGCGTGCTGTTCTGTACAGTTTTTCACAAAGCACATGTTCAGTGATGCTTTTAACTGATTGATAGCGTATGATTTAGTGTGAGAGATCAGTATGATACAGATAGTCACATATCTTTTATACATTTCTTACATCGCTGTGGTTTTAACATAGCATTTTTTGTTAGTGTGATTACAAATTCTAGAGAGAAAGTGTGTGTGTGGTGGTGGTGGTGGTGGTGGTGTGGTCTTTTAGAGTCATTTAGTCCCTGAAAGCCCATCTGTTAAAACATGTTGTTTCAGTGTGCATCGCTGTGAAGCTGTCATCTTTCCGGGGTATGGTTTTATTCAGAGCTCTGACTGTGTGAGAGCAACCTAATTGTGGCACATGATCATCACATCAGCAAAGTGTTATCCAGAGCAGAGACAATATTCCAGTATTTCTGTGCTTTTATTCAAAAAGCATGCAGACTGGAGACCGGCTGATGATCAACTCTGCACAGTGAACTGCTCTTTACTAGTGTTATGATATGCTGCTTAATTTGTCTGGAGTTTGGAAGGTATTTAGTGCCACCTACTGGTGCTGATGTGGATCTCTGGAGAGAAGAGAGGGAACTGGTATAAAATGATTAAAGAGGCTGCTGGCTGGATGGATGTGATGCTTCACTTCCATTAATATCAAACCAAGGCCACTTTCTGCAAACTCTGCACTCTTTCTAAATTAAAAGGCCCTTGTGCAATAGCTTTATTGTTATTGTACATCATTTATGCATAAATCATAGTCTCTCAACTTAGGTGAGGTAGTGTTATTTTGATGTTGGACTAATAAACTAGACGAGCTTCTCATATTATCATTATCATCTTTTTTCTCCAAAGAGCGGTTACTTTTTATAGATGGGCAGGAAAGAAAAACAGGAGGGACCTTCCTTATCTCTCATGTTCATTCAAATATTACTCTTTGTAATTTATGAGTTTCATTGTGGAGAGAGATGTGAGAAAGATGATGTGCACAATGAAAGGAGAATATTCTGGGTTTTAAGTCCCCAATGCCGTGCAAACAAACGGTATGCGTATTGTATTTGTGTGTAGGATTGTGGGTTGCGTAGGATTTTAGTGAGTGTTCTTATTAACACCAAGTCCAGTCTCAGTGTGGTGCCAGGCCTAACCCCATATCTTGGACTGTATCCTGAGTACTACAGAAGGTAGGAAGCTTCACTGCTGTGTTTCCTTTCAACTAAGGGTTTTACAATGATCAGACCTGAAAGTCTGAAACCTTTGTCATGACTCTTAGATTGTAACTTTAACCTTCAGATGGACATTTTCTGAAGTTTCGTTGAAGCTAAGATGCTTTCTGATGGATGCGTTTTAATATTTTATTGCCCTGATGAAAGCTTATGTAGGCGTGGAAACATTTTTAGCAACATAACTGTTCTCCCCTTTGAACTATTGACTATATCTCTCAGTTTTTGAAGAACATAAAACCTTAGAGTATTAAGTGTTTTTAAGGTAGGAGTGGAGTGAAGATAGCAGGTCATCTGGGACGGTGCCTAGGTTACCAAAAAGCTCCACTATCATTTTCCGCCACTGACCAACTCATAAATCAATCTGATATACACTGCAGCACCAACACATTGGGGAGAGAGGAGAGAGAGAGAGAGAGAGAGAGAGAGAGAGAGAGAGAGAGATAGAGAGAGAGAGAGAGAGAGAGAGAGAGAGAGAGAGAGAGAGAGAGAGAGAGAGAGAGAGAGAGAGAGAGAGAGAGAGAGAGAGAGAGAGAGAGAGAGAGAGAGAGAGCTTCAGGAGCTGAGAGAGCAGATATTAAAGCTGGAAATTCTACTCGTAATGCACAATGTTTTATTTACTGAATTCCAAACTGATACATTCAAATGTTTTGACCATCAGTCCTCATCTTCTAATCTCTTCCATTTGTAAGATGTATGAGGATTTAAAAGGCCACAGAAATATTTCTTAATTTTTGTCACTGTGTGCACTTCTTTTGAGTTTCGCTTCCATTGTTTCCGTGATACAGGAGGTGCCGCTCCTCCCGGTTTTTCAGTATTCTGTTGCTCATCTGGCTTTGTTTTGTTATGGTTTCCTCTCATTTCCTGTTTGTCCATCCATTCCTTCCATTGTCTCTCCTTCAGCAAAGCCTCCTCCTCTTTTGTTCCATTCACTTTCAGCTTTTCCTCCTCCCATCCAAGTTCCTCGGTCATGCTGTACTGACGGTATGTACTGATATCATAGGATGTTTCAGAAAGATGAAAGTAGAATGTTTCCAGGTCCAGGGAATTCACTTCATGGTTTTCATCCTCTTCAGTTTTCTCTCCTGCTTCTTCTGCCACCAGCTCTCTCTGCTCTCTCTGCTCTCTCTGCTCTCTCTGCTCTCTCTGCTCACTCGGCTCTCTCTGCTCTCTCTGCTCTCTCTGCTCACTCGGCTCTCTCTGCTCTCTCTGCTCTCTCTGCTCTCTCTGCTCTCTCAGCTCTCTCAGCTCTTTCAGCTCTCTCTGCTCTATCAGCTCCTGAAACTCAGCCGCCATCTCCTCTCTCAGCTCTCTCAGCTCTCTCAGCTCTCTCAGCTCTTTCAGCTCTCTCTGCTCTCTCTGCTCTCTCAGCTCCTGAAGCTCAGCCGCCATCTCCTCTCTCAGGCCATGACTCAATAGAATGAGTTCTATACTCAGCGCAGAGATTAGCTTCTCCACCTTTTTATTCATCATCCTGTTGATCCATAAGATGCAGAACCTCCTGTCTTTTGCTGCCTGTTGTCTCCTCCTGACCAGTCATTAAGACAAGTCATTAAATTGGGAAAAGCAATGTACTGATGAACCTCTTAGTAATAACACATTGCATCTTTGCGTTATTCATATATGTTCCAGAAGCATTTTCTTATATTGTGTATATAAATGATTTGTATTAAAGAAAATCCTATTAGGAAAACAAAATGACTTGTACCTGAAGGGAGAGCAACTTGGATAATTCTTTCCACCAGATCTTATCATCACGATATCTTCTCGGCCCGATTTCTGTGTGCAAAAAAAAAAGTGATTTGCTAGGATGTTGGGATTAGCTTTTGGTAACCAGAGTATAACTGAACAACAAAAGAGCTGTTAGCGCCATATAAATACAACAACTTTTAAATAGTAGTAGTGAAGTAATAGTAAAGTAAAGTGAGATCAACATTTGTAGTACAAATGCACCACAAATATTCTTTATTTGATTAACATTTTGTTTGCAAGTGGTCATTGTATAAGTGGGATAATACCCTCCCAAGTGTATTCCATTGTAATGGACGATACTAGGGCAAACACCACCTAACACAAAGGTGGGTATTATGTCTTAGTTAATGGACCAAATCAGCAAAAAGAAAATCAGCATTAATAGTAGCTGTGCATTTAATGATTACATTTCTGATTTGTTAGAAACTACAACAGTGTATTTTTAAAAAATACCTTTGAAGAAAACGTTAAACAGCCATTTATTTTTACCAAATAAAGCTTTACAGATAGCCTAGCGTTACTCCTTTGTGTAAAGAGGTAGCTACTGTCCAGTAGGTGATGGCTATGCTGCAGATGACTCGCTGTTGCCATCATCTAAGATAGTTACTTTTCTCAATTCCTATGTGGGCTCACACAATTGGATTGTTTTTCTTAACTAAACTTTTGAATAATAACATTACAGAAATGTTTCCATTAATTAATATCATTCAAAATGGACTTACCTCAGTTAACAAGTTGAAATGTATCTTTATGTAGCTGCACCAACTAGACTTTTTCTTCTGTATAATTTGAAATTCATGAAGCTTTGCAACATCTTCTCCAGAACTGTGTTGTTGCTACGCAACGTCCCAGTGTATTCCTAGACAAACGTACAATAACAATATTTATTTCAAAACGTATTTCAAATATTCTGTGGATGTTTTATTCTGTAGTTTTCCTTTCTCTTCTTGTGTAATGTTATGTTATGCTCCATGAGGTTGGGTTGGGCAGTATTCTGTTGTTTGTCCTGATCGTTTCATGTCATGGGTTTTTTAATCACAATCATGATGCCCCCCTTTTAATATGCAAGTGTTCAATGTCTCCCCCCGTTTTTATTACTTTACCCTCAAACTTTATTTTTAAAACACATTAAAAAAATAATAATATTAAAACCTAAATTTACTGGTTTAGTTTAGTCCCACACACATATTGAGTTTCATTAGTTTCTTATAAAAATGTGAAGCCTACAAATACTTTACAGTCACCATATGAACTACTACATATTATTATATAATATATAATATAATATTTTTATTAGGTTATTTGTAATCTTGATATAATGAGGTCTTCTGTTTCTATGTGATAGGTTGAGAGGGTGTGTAGGTCAGGATTGCTTCTTGCCAGACACTATTGCACTGGAGTCTCCACCTCCAACAGGTGGCTGCTATTTCTAAGTCATGATTATGACCACAGGACCCAGGGGTCTCTTTGAAAAGGCTTGTGACGTTATAGTGTTACGTTCCATTTCACTTTATTTAATTTTATGCTTTGCCGCCTGTCACTTTTATTCTACTTCTGTTAGTATGCTTGCCTCTCTTCTCCGTCTCATTTGTCACTTTTCGTCATTCTCCATCTCAAGGTCATATAACAGAGATGTTGAGGAGGGTTACTGACTTTTAATTATATACTAAGAAGTGTCAGGAGAGTCTTATTCTTTTACCAGCTGGCATGCTCGTTCATCCACAAATGTGTTAATTCCTTGGTGTGACATTAATGTGCTACACCCTCTCTGGTGACCTTGCTGAAGCTGCCAGGCTCAGAGGATTCCCTTACCCATTGTTGACACACCAGCTGACTTTTATTACTCTTGGACACACGTATTACCCATTAACTCTCTGTCCCCTGACTGTATTCTGTTGCTGTGAGGGACATCGGACTGTTCACACTCGTTTATCCATGAACTCCACAGAACCAGTGGTGAGTTTATTACCACATCACTCTAACTGTGATTTATTATGAAGCTACTTAACAGCATTATCACTCTTTCACTCAGTTTATTATTTTATATTTATATCTGCTAGGTAAACTGATGCATGTCATTTAATTATTTTTAGAGAAATGTCAATTTCTCTATTGGGAATACTAAAAACAGATACGAAGATTTATATAAAAATGACTTTGACTGATAGACACGAAGACGGATGAAATCAATGTTGATCTGAATCAGAGCATGCAGTGACGAGACATTATTACCATTAGACATTTGAAATCTGAGATGATTTACTGTCGAGAGACTGAGACTCACTTAGCTTTTTAATTATTTCTGAACAGTGGGTCTGAAGTGTCCGTCATCGTGTGGAAAATGGGAATATTTCTTTTTATTAGCCATCTGTTCATCCCTGTCCTTCTGTCCCTTTTGCTGCTTTAATCATAAAATATATCCTGCTGCTCTTACTCGTGTATTCTCTTTTGCACACCAGTGCATTTCCAGAGTACAGAATCAATTCAAGTAGGAATTTTTTGTGTAAAATGTTTGCTTACTATACAGTGGACCATTCCTAGCAGCCCACGTTTTGACCATAAAATCCATAGTCTGTACATGAGAATGCTGAAATATTATTATTATTATTATTACAATCCAGTGTTCCCATTAAGAGAGATCAGTTTCATCTTATGTTATTTCTTTATATTTAAATACAAACAAAACATGATTACAGGGCTGCAGCTGCAAGAATGAATGCATACACCGTACTCTGTGACCATATTGTACTTTAAAGGTGTAAGCGTTAACACACATTAGTCCCAGCCTTTTAATTATTGTGTTACTGTTGTACTGTATGGTAGTATTAAGTGGCCAGACCAAAACCCTACTGACCGATTAGTTGAGAGGGACCGTCCTGCCTTGTGATGTCACTGCAGAGCTAATGTAAAATGTGTTTTGGGTAAGATGAGAAAGACATCATTAAACTTTAGGAACCTGTGGCAGTTTTCACAATGAGACTCTGGTAGAACCAGAGATTTCTATAATTATTGAAGAATTCATATGGGTGAATTAAAGCCACCAATGAGCTCTCATTGGCTAGAATAGAACGATGTGGCAGTATGCATGAGTGTGCGTGTGGGTGGTGTTGTAATGAAAGAGGATGAATCACTGGGTTGAACTTGTAAGGTTTGCTACTATCGCTCAGGTCTTGTTGTAAGGAAAGAGGATGATTCACTGGGTAAACTTGTAAGGTTTGCTACGACAATCACTCAGGTCTGGAGTGTAGGCTGCTGTGATGACGCATTGTGTGGGGGAAGAATCCCGGGATGTTCTAGGAAAAGCCTATTCTGAAACTTTTCACGCAGTCATTGTGACGTACATAGCATCTGTTTGAGCATTTATTTCTGTTTTTGTGGATAATGTGTAGTGTATACTTAGAAAACCTCTTTGTATCGTCCCGCAGGTACCGTAGTGCCCAATAGTACCGCCTGGGCTCGAAACTAATGGCTTCCTGTCATCCAGGGGACGATAGAAAATGTGTTTGCGACGCAGTAAACGCTACATTGTGAACAATAAATCCGTGTTGAGATCTGCAGGAGGAGAGCTAGTTACCGTTAGCTGTCCGGTAAACGGAGGCTCCATAGAGTTGCATTATGGTGTGTTCAAGCTCTATTCAGAAAAAAATAATATTGGGCAAAGGTAAATTATCACATTTTCTGCATGTGTTCAATGTAGTCTTGTAAAATTTAGTTTTTGTCGAGAAACTATGACATGTTGACCATGTGACCATGGGAGAATAATGTGTGAGTCAGAGTTCAGCAACAGTTTCACACTGAAAAGGTAATTTGCCTTAAACTATTTTTAGATTAAAAAAATAAAATTGTGCCACAATACAGTGCGTCATGTCAATGTCCGTGTGCTAAATTAAATTGTGAAGTGGTCAATGTTATTTTCCACAAGTCTTTCAAGCTACAGACTCATTCAAACCACATGGCAGCTGCTTCTTTGATGTGCAAGTCAGAATTAGATTTGTTTTAATGAGGTCCTCTGTTGCCTGTTGCTCGAATTACAGTGACATACACAAAATAATACTGTATGCGTAACAACAGGATTGAAGTTAACAAATTAAGAAAGTTAAAGGGAGGGGTAGGGTAGGAGTAGCGGCGTCATCTAAGTCTATGTGCAAAACAACAGTTAAAATAAATAAAGTTAATACAAAAACAACTAAAATAGCACTTGTACAGCGCAGACAACACACAGTATTGTCTATATATGTATAATTCAGTAACACAATCTCAAATTAGTTGAGGCGATTTGGCGCAGTTCAATTCAACCAATAATCTAAAGGTCAAAGTTTTTGTCCTCATGTCCTCTGATTTGGATGACCATTTACTTTAAGTTTGTCTTCACATTTGTCTTTGAGATGCTGAATGCCAATTTGCAATCTGGCTGAAACAGAAACTGTTTAAGGATACTGACTCAAAGCGCAAAGAAGACAAATGGGAGACGAGAGCAGTGAAATTAATCCAGCCATAGCTCCAGAGGAAGCAGTGATTCTCCCAGAAGGGTGTAAGCCATGTCTGGGCTTGGCTCCCAGTGTGTGCCTCTTCTGTTGGCGTTCACTTGAGCTACTCAGTCAGCGTTTAACTCCAGACTATGTCATTTAAACATCACCGCATCCCTTTCTCTGCGCTGACTTAAACCTCTCATCTCTCTGTTCTATTTGCATTTCATCACTTCTGGTGTGCTTTCTCTTGATTTGTTTTTATTTCTCATTTGGATTTCATTTTGTTCGGTTTAGTTTGAACCGTTGTCTTCTGTCGTTGTTCTACTATGTTCATTGGAATTATTTCTTTCAGATTTGGACTTTTATTTTTGTTTGGCTACTGTGGGTTTATTTTTTCCCCCATGATGCTCTGAATTAGTATTGATGGCACTTGTCTCTAATTAGTTCAAGTGCCAATTTTTCACATCGCTTTCAAGGCCTGTCTGCTGTGCTTAGTCTATCACAGCTGTCATAAGCTAATTAGCGAGAAGATAAAGGACACATCTTAGATCTCACAAATAAAATTTAAAACCCTAATCCTATTTGTTAAGATGAGTTTCAATGATCATTTCACACACATAGAAAAGCACATACAACCCCTGGCTTCACGTCACCTAACATACTGTGGGGTAAACGGATCTCAAATTGGAGGGAGGGGGGTAAACAGGGGTATCAGATGGGGCCTCAGTTTTGGCAGATTACCCGTAGTTGAGATTTTGGAATCGGTATCGGGAGACAAGACAAGTTTCATTGGGCATGCCTATCGGAATAATCAGTTTATACTTTAATTTCTAAGATGCTGGTAATCAATCTCATTGTTTAACAAGGCATTTACAGTCCACTAATATTTAACTGTACACACACACACACACACACACACACACACACACAAAATAAGAGAAAGGGAATTGATGAGGAGTGAGAGGAATAATAATTTAGAAAAAGGGTAAGCATCATATGTGTGCCCAGTGCCCACCTGTACAAAGCGACATTTATAGTGAGCTCCTGGGTTTCCTGCCGGGATAGAGATTAGTTGATCGCTGTAATTGTATGGAGAACCTACTCCTGGTGGCTGCTTTACATTTGTTTAATTTATTATTGATTTGTATTCTTGAGTAAATGTCACAAGCCTGCTCCGAGGTATGGGGTATAAAAATAAATAAATCAGTCTTTGTGTGTGTGCGCTTGTCTGCCTTGCCTATCTCTTCCACTTCTCTCCCTGTCCATATGTCTCTCTGCTCATTGAGGCCACCATGCTACTTCCAGCACCGATAAAGCCCGTATCTCTTCCTGTTTCTTCCATTTACGCAGTAGTTGAAGAATGATGGGAGAGGCTTGCAGAGGCTTTGAAGAGCTTGTGTCAGCCCCACTGTCAGACATGTCAGGGAGTGTCTAAGGCTGAAATGTTGTATGCATGTGTGTTTTACTGATGTTATGCTGTCCATATTTGTGTGTGTGTGTTTATGTGTATGTACTGTGAGTAATGAGCAGACAGATGGTACACACTCCAGGGTTTGGTGGTGCAGACATGCTGACACAGGAGGTTCAGGCATAGATGGTGGCATTGCATGGGTGTGTTTGTTTATTATGTCATATATGTGTGTCTATGCACAAGCATGTGTGTAGAAATGAAACACATTTCATAAGGGTGTGTGTGTGTGTGTGTGTGTGTGTGTGTGTGTGTGTGTGTGTGTGTGTGTGTGTGTGTGTGTGTGTGTGTGTGTGTGTGTGTGTGTGTGTGTGTGTGTAAAAACTGTTGTTTGTTACCTTAAAGGCAGTGCTAGGAGGTTTATGTGTTTGAGCAAGCATGAAGCTGAATAGACCGCTTCAATCGCCACATGTTCTCTAAATATACATAAATGTGCTTACACATGCATGCATACTGAACTGTATATGCAGGCAATTGAGCCTTACTGGTCTTGCTTATGTCATTTCTAAACCTTTCAGAATTGCTTTACCTTAAGGAAAATAGGGTTTATTACTAAACGCACTGAGGCATCAAAAACCATTTTGTGGTTGTTTTTTTTTTTCTTGAGCGTTCTAGGAGGATTTCAGTTTGATCTGTTTTTCTGCCCCAGGCAGTGAGGATGAGGTGTGTTGTGTTGTGTTGGATTGAACTGAGCAACTGAAGTCATAAGACCGACACAACATTGTACTAGCCTTCTACGACAACACGCATGTAAGAGACAGCTGTCGTGTCCTGGGATCTGACTCTATTGTAATATAAGAACACACGCACACACTCCACTCCCTCTCTGTGCCTCTACAAGAGTTTTTTTCATGACTCTGCAGAGCTGTGGGTGCTAGGAAGCAGAGTGGCACCTCCCTTCCTATCGTGCCCCTTGTCTGGCCTGGCAATCACCCTGTTCTATTTCATTCTTACTGACCACCAGAGGCAGTGCTTAACACTGAATATCTTCTGTCTCATGCATGCAAGCTTTCGCCCAAGCTAATTGATGGTTTGCTAACTAGAGCGTGTCCGCTCGGTGTTGGCTGATATTGCCGGCTTTCTGTGTCAGTAAAGAGAGTGTTCCGCCCCCCTCTCACTGTAGTGTTGTGCGCTGGCTCGCGTCGTGTTTTCACAGTTTACCCTCGTTAGGGCTAACGTGGTGGGGCGCTAGTAGGAGTTAGCTGATATTTATACTGTGTGCATTATTTTCCTGTTACTGTTGTTTTTTCATTACAGTTAGTAGAGTGCTCTCGCTCACGCTAACCCACAACTGCACCACCACACCCCCCTCTCACTGCATATACTGCTTCCTGGCCTCGTTTTCTGGTTTACAGTCGGCGGAGTGCTCTCGCTTAAGACTGAAGTAGCAGTTATATCAAGACTACCGCGTGCTTACAACGGTCCGAACAACTCCTCATCTGTTACGGTGGTCCTAGGATGAGCTGTTCTCTCTCTCAAAGCAGCGCCTGTCCCACTGGATCGTGGATGTAATGTCCTATGCATACAGGGCGAATGACCGTTCTCTGCTGCCCAGAGTAAAGTGCCACTCCAACAGGAGTGTCTCCACATCATGGGCAAACCTGAGAGGTGTGCCCTTGGAGGACATGTGCCGTGGCTACATGGGCATCACCGAGCACATTCTCCAGGTTCTACAGGGTGAATGTCGCCACCCCTCATTCATTAGGCGTGGTTCTTCTGCAGAGTCCCTCTGCTCCACCTTTTATCTGGTGGGTACTCAGGATACCTCGTGACTCTGTTGTTATAAGTCATCCAGTGTTAAGCCCTGCCTCTGGCGGTCAGTAAGGAGTAAATAAAACAAAGGTTACGGATGTAACTACGGTTCGATGAATCCTGGATGACCGCCAGAGTTCTTAGTCACTTGGAATCTCGTGATCCCACAAGAAGAGTCTGTAGGACTGATCTCATCGATCACACTGGAACTTAGACATGACCAGGGTCATTTGAGGTCACATGTGAATTTATTGCTATATATACTTGACCTGCGCGAGACGGAAGATATTCAGTGTTAAGTAACTTTCATTTTGCTTCTTAAATTCAAAGAGAAAAAAGCGAGAAATGTTTATGCTCCCTGCTGTGTGAGTCTCCCAGCATTTCATTCCTTTTCTTAGTGTTATCAGGTCTTGTTTTTTTTATACTTCCCACTTTTTCAGTATAATTTTAGTCTCTTCTGCTGCTTTTCATCATATTTGCCGCTGAGGTTCTTTCAGTATTGTGACAACCTACGCTGCCATACAAATGTTTGCCCGTCAGATGTTTTCTGTATCTACCATCCCATCTCAATAACCTCTTGTTTCTCCTATTGGTTTCAGTCATCTACACTGCTGCATATTTTCTAACGACTCACCTTACCAAAACACTTCTCTTTTTTTATTGTAAAGGGAACCTTTGCACAGTTGTGCCACAGTGCATAAATAAATAGTCTCATTACAGCAAATTTACTTCCATTTTCTCTTCCCACACACTGTACAATTCATTGTTTATTAAGCATTGATTGGCCACCTAAGAGAAAAAACTTGAACTACCTCATGATGTCCTAAAGGGGAAGTACCAACTCAGCAGGAAAGTTTGGTTTTCCACAGCATTGGTTGGCTAGTATTTTTCTTTCAGAGGGAACGTTTAGCCCTTCTGTTGTTGTTGTTTTTTCCAGTTTTACTTGGTCTTCAGCCTCAGTCACATGCCTGTTATGGTGTGTAAAGGAATTGCAAACCACCAGAACTATAGCTAAATTGCTTTATTACGATTCTGCTGCCTGTAATTCTGACTATGTTCACGTCAGCCTCTAGATCTTTTTAGATGTTCTCTGCTGTCTGTGTCGGAGTTTGAGGTTTGGTGTGACACACGTCTAAGCACTGATTTAAAAGGACATATACTTTGTTTGTTTGCATCCGGTTTTACTTGTTATTGAACTACAGTATAACTCAAATAGTAACACAGCAGAAATGTTTAATTTAGGTTATTTGCTAGCAGGCAAAGTAACCATCTTGTAATAATGCACGAATGCTCCGTAGTTGGAATATCTTTCTTGTTCTTTCCATTCTGCTGCTTTGGAGTGAATGAAGTATTGTAACAGTGTAAGCTGTCCCACCTTATAAGCGGCATCAAAGACAGGAGAGTGAAGGAAATGTCAGTCAAGCCCAGTCAGCCTCACAGTGCTGAGAAAAGGTCCAAACACACAACACTTGTGCATGGACTATGGATGTGCAGGAAGGTTTTAAAAAGGTGCCAAAAGAATGTTTGTTAATATGACTGAGGTAACATGAAGAAGATGGAAGGAGAACATCTCTTTTTAGGCAGCTATTTGTGGCAGGGTTGGTGGTCTGAAGACACTGAACCCCAATTTCCCCTGATGGCTAGCAGATGGATCAGCAATGTGTATGCTGGTGAATGAGAAGCAGCATGTAAAGCACTTTGGTATAAAATGACTATACAGTACATACAGAAAAATATACGACGGGCTGGGCCACTCATACTTTTGAGGTATATTGCCTAAAATATATATATTTTTTAACTCTCCTATAATGGGAACAGCGTTGCACTCAGTGGGAGCAGTGATGCTGCGCTTTGGACTGAAGGATGCTGCAGGTCAGGAGTAAATTTGGTGGTTGAGATACGAAGGACATCACAGAGATGCTGTCGGTCATTTTAGTTCTCAATCTGCTTTTGTTCAGAGTTAACAGAAAATGTTTGCTCATATATATTTGAGTGGGGAAGTGCGCAACATTGAAGTTGCGTAGTTGTGTCTCAAAGAGACGGAGCTTCACACAGAATGCTTTCATGTGCGCAGTAGGCTCTTGTTCAGTGTTGAGATGATCAGTGAGATCAACTAAAAATGCCAGGTCTGCCAAACATGGAGGGTCACTCAGCTCACGAAGAGGTCGGTCCTTCTCTTTCAAAAACAGGTCGGTTTCTGATCTCAGGGAATAAAACCGCTGCAGCACGGAGCCGCGACTCAGCCAGCGCACATCAGAACTGTGGAGTACGTCTCCATATTCAGCATCGACATCAGACAGGAAAGCTTGAAATTCTCTGTGGTAAAGTCCTCATGCTCGAATTATGTTGTGCCCTTTAGACTCCTAAGACCAAGCAGCTCTTCCTGTAAGGTTAGCTGGAACCGACAGAACTGAACCCAAAAGCACGACACAGAGACAGGCAGAATACAATATAGTTCAGTTTACTCAGTAAGGGTCAGGGTCAAAAACCAGTAAATCAGTCCAAAAGGCAAACAAATCCAGTTAAGGGGCAGGCAGAAGAATCAGAGTCCAGAAACAGGCAGGCAGGGTCAAAACGGGCAGGTCAGGCAGACTAGAAGATCGCTGGAGAGCTTGGCAGGTGAACACAAGACAATCTGGCAGGGAACAAGTGGGAGAGAACTGGTATATATCCTCTGAGAGACTAATGAGGGAATGAGAAGCAGGTGAGGAGATGGGCTGGGGAAACCAAGTGAGGGGAATAAGTTGATTGCAGGCGGTGAGGAGGACACAGGATCTGAAATGATAAGAGAATTACTGACAAGGTGAAAACAAACTAATAGTGGGTGGAACGCGTGACATTTCCATAACGCAAAAGTTATCGCCAACTCCCCGGAAAAAAAAATGAACAGCTGCGCGGTGTCTGTCACATCTGTGCGCTCATCACATATAATCGAGTAAAAATCAAAAGCATAAGCTTTATCTGACACTACAGAACTGTGTTTCTGTGTTTGAACAAAGATGTACAAAACATTCAAGCGCAAGTTTCTATCTGGGCCATATTCTATTATACTTTTAGAATTTGCTGCGGGCCAATTAAATTTTTTATTTTTAATTGGCTGTAGTTTGGACACCCCTGCCTTATAGGTACTCCTCCTGCTGACATCCCATCACATCCTTTTGTACATAAATGATTTCTTTGTCTCTGTAATTCATCCCCATTAACCTAATTTTCTTGCCGCCTCTCTCGCTTAGCACTTTCCGTCACTTTCTGTCTCTTTGTTATGTTGTTCAATAAATATTGCATATATCATCAGATAAAACCACTACTAACTAAACATCAGACGTTTGAGACAGCAGCTGGTAGCAAGAAGTGGTAGTGGCCCTTTTAAGATTTTGTGACATAGTTCCATCTCGGAGGATTAGTCAGTCGACAGCATCTCTGCACAGTTGTGTGTGAGTGACAGCGAGAGAGAGTGAGAGAGTGAGAGAGAAAGAGAGAGAGAGAAATCTGCAGAGTTGTGATGCTGAATGGCTGCCTGTGGGGTATGCACAAACCTCACAGCTGGTTGTCCTTTGCTATGTGTGTGTGTGAGCAAGGTAAGGAGGGAGCCGTTGTGTGTCTCGCTCTCATATAGGAGAGTAAGCCAGCAGCAGCAGCAGCTGTAGTACAGTGGAACGTGGTCAGTGTCTGGATGTTAGCGCTGCCTCTCTCAGCTGCGGGACGAAGCCTTACTGTAGGTATACACACACACACACACACAAATGAACATATATGCAATGCTGTTTTGACTGTCTACCTGCTGTTTTTCCTTGTATGCTACTTATTTCTGTATGCTGATGTTTCTTGCTTCTTAAACATATCTGTGTATTGAGTGTGAAAGCTAAGAGTGGCATTACATGAGTGTTCCTTTCCCTCAAGAGTATTTCAGTCCAGAGGATTTGAGACAGTTCAGTGAGGATTAAAATGTGCCACTCATCAGCTAAATGTTTCCATCACTACAGCACGTTCACACATTTGCATGCAGAACATATTTTCATACAGTATTTACATAAACCTGAGCACCCCCTTTTGTGTATGTGGATGATTTGCACTTAGTTTTGCCAATAGCCACTGGCCATCTTAACACTATGTGCAGGTGTTATTGTGTTTTTGTTTGCGAGTATGGCAGGGTGCAGGTGCAGTGGGTGTGTTGTGTCCAGTTTCCAATAATGTGGAACTTGAGCTGGCTACTAGTATGACATGACATGACATGGGACTGTTAGTCAGTCGCCAGTAAGAAAGAGAGGCAGAGGGGGTGAACAGAATGAAAAAATAGGGATGTAAAACATAAGTGTAAGGAAGAGAGACAAAAATGAGGAAGCATTCTGGATTCAGAAATGTACGGTTTGATGCAGTTGATGCTGTCTTCCCGTTTGTGCTTCCATTTTTACCAGAAGAAGGATAGATTGCTAGATTTGTAGGAGAGCATCCCCATTGAAGGGAATTAAGGCTGATGTCCCCCCCCACCTCACCGACTCCTGGTCCGCACCCCTCTGCCTGTCTCTCCAGCCGCAGTCTTGTTCCCTTAATTCCTGTTTTTCAAGGCTGGGTGCTGAACGTGCTCAGAATGAGAGCAAAATAGCAGCGACTGTGGGAGAGGGGGGGGGGGACAGGAACGAAAGAGATGGACGAGGAAAATGACAGAAAGTGAGAGGAGAAAAGTACAATCGAGGCAAGGTGAAATTTGATTTGAGAAAAGACAGCCTGAGGAGGGTGAAGAGCAATGGTCTGATAAGAAGATGCGAGTGACTCCACTTGTGTTCCTCTCATCCGACAAATGCTGGATACATTGCAGGGTTTCTTTTCACCCTTTGATTGTTTAAGTAGAATTCTCATCAATTTTCAAGATCGGTTTATGGCAAAAGAAAATCAGTCGAGAAAACGGTCATTTTCACATCCCTCCTCAAAATGTCTGTGTCATCTAAAAAGAATCATTTCCAAGAAAAGTGGCAACTTGTGTCTGAATTCCTGAATAGTATTTCTTATTAGTGCTTGCACACTCAGTACAGGACATGCATAATGCACACGACGAAGTTCTCCTGGGAGAGACTAATGTGTTTTAAGTAAGTGCAGCAGTCCTTATGTAGAATGTAATGTTTCTGACTTGTGACTAGATCATTCATTTTGTCATGTATTGCATTTCAAATACTGTGCATACTTTCTTTTCAATACATACATGAGTATACATGAAAGCTAATAACAGAAGATGTATGTAAATGGAAGATAATTTGGGAAAGGAGCTGAAAACCTGAAACTAAAAGATGCACTTTTTTATTCTTTATATATTAGATAAACTCATTGCATGCATGGCTGGGATGGGCTCATGCTAAAATCACCCCTAACAGACTCGGCTTAGTATAGACTCAAGTGTTTGCATCAGCGTCATCCCTGCAGTCCGTAGGATTTATTGGAGTCTTCCATTCATTTAATAACAAAACATACTCTGGCTCGGAAACAAACTATGTTTATGACCAAACAGGTTAGGCTGCTAGATTACAACATTCATCAGCCACTTCTGCTACTGAGATGCTTTTAAATTGAGTTTTCCGAATTTTAAAAGGATTTCCAAACTATGACTGATTACCTGTCAACGCGCCTAGCAGAGTTCAGCCAACAGCCAACAGTTTCAGCATTTGGCTGGTATGTATGAATCGGATAAATTCACTCGGTTTGCATCTTACCACGTCTTGCTATGCCTTTTACAATTCCTCTGTCTCTTTTCCTCACTTGGCACATTGCTTCATATCCATCACCTGCTTATTGCAGTGATACTATTTACTCCTACGATCCCTCTAACCTCTCAGTCACTTCAGTCTCACATTTCTTTCTAGCAAAGGTAATGGTGTGAAAGGTACACACTCTTGTCATTCTGCCAGTTGGCTTGTCAGTCAGTGTGGAGATGGTGCCACAGTTTCTGATCATCACGGTGTTTAGAGAAGGCACTACCTGCCACAGAGACCAACTGTTTTATCAATTGAAAGTCGAGATGTGACTTATTGCATGATACTTTCTCACAAAGAAATGGATTTAGTGCTTAGCTTTATCAATTCTCAATGAAATATTTCCTGTAAATCTTTGGTATAGACGCCCGGGATGAAGCCAGCCCATCTGGTCGGCGTTCCTAACCTTTTTCAGAGCCGAACTATTCATTGTCTTACATGCTGCAGCGTCCACTGATTATATTGTTAATTGATAAGCTTGCTATTCTCCACAACATCTAAAGCTTTCAGAGCATTTCAGATGAAAAACAGGAGCTGATGCAGATGATTAAAAAATGGAATGATCTAAATAAATACTGTATTTATGAAATGCATCGGGTCGTATCTGAACAGATGCTCTTCACACCAGATCTATATTCCAGCATCACGACTCAGACGGCGAGAGAACTGGTGGTGCCCTCGCTGCTGCAGTGCTACTGATGAGAGAGGCCTGCCTTGTCACACATAGTCAATATAATGCTGTGGATGTAATTAAAAGAGGAGCATATCATAACACATGGCAGCCTTCAGTCTAGGGAATTCAACATTGATATGAAAAAGGGGAAAATCTCAATAATAAAGTAAGAAATGCCAGAATCTCCCCTCCGTGTCATTAGTGTGTCTGCTACCGGAGAAGGTGCTGCACATCACAAGACAAAAAATGCTAATGCCACTACAGGCTCTTTTTTCAATATAGTAGGAGTATCAATGGTTCACAGTAGCACTGCATCACACAGGAATGCATTTGAAATGACATGATAATATGTTATCTCTTATTTTACACCTCCTTAGTGTCAGAGATGGTTGCTTATGATAACAAGCAGCAGTACGAGTAAGGAATAACAGAAACAACGCTGTTAGATGTTAGGCATACTGGCACTGGTGCTTCTTTATACATCATGAAGTGAACAGCATGTATCAGACCAGCACAGCACTCCCATTAAAACGCTACATCTTTTATGAATCTATCAAGTTGTTTTTCATTCTTCAATATGCAAGAAGTGACGCATAAACAAGTGTAATTAATCATATACAGCAAACGATGCTCAACAGGTTGAATCCCAGGGGCTTTTACATAACCTAAACAAGCAATATTCAAGCAGGATGATTTTAATTTAAACTAGAACATTTTACATAATACAAAACAAATCTATTTAGTAGCAGTAGTAGTTATGAGTATGAGCTTGATTAACATGCTCTTCTCACATTACCAACATAATCACATTGCTACTTTTAGTATTTGCACATTTTGATTGAGTGGCATCTTTTCCACAAATCAGTGGTTTGATTTATGACATACTTTTGATCCTCCTTTTTATGATTTATTAAAGGGAGATCTAATGAACGATTAATGAGAGGTAGCATTCAACATTTAAAGATTATAATTAATAATGCATTAACAGGTATCTTTGTCACATGCCAGTAAATAATTTTGAAAGCGATCCAAAAAGGTAATGCTTCTATCTTTTGATTCCTGGAATCCCAAATATATATATATATATATATACACACACACACAGTGTTGTTGGTGTGTTGGAGGAAAACCCATCAACAATGTTTTTGGGCTGATTCTGTTCTGCTGTGAAGTTGCTGAGCCAGCAAAGAGAGGCTGTTATTCCTGGCGGATGCGCTCTTCTCTTTTCAGAGCCGCATTGTTTGTGAGGCGTGTCAGCGTGATCTCAGACTGGCATTGACGTGCTTCTGGTCGGTTGACAGGTTGGGTTGGCAGTGGGGCGAGCAGCTTGTGTGACTGCGATGTCAGCAACACTTGACACTCCCTGCTTAGTTTGTCAGCGCACCGAATTTAGTGGTGACAAACGCATGTTGAAAACCTGCTAATGCTCCGCAGTCTGCCAATATGAGAGATGTTTCCTGCTTTTTGATCTCTTTGAGTTTGTTTGTGTCTGCGTACCAAAAAGGTTTCTTGTCTGTCCATCTACCTGTCGTCTTTTTCCCTCCACATAACTCCTCCTCTTTGCTGCCTTAATCTCTAGTTGTACTCGTGTGCTGTTTTCCGATCATCAATGTACACCTCATGTTACTCTTCCAAGCTGCCTTCCTTCCTTTTTCGCTCTCTACCTTCGCTCACTCTGTTCCCCCTGTGCTCTTGTTTCACCTCCTCCTCCTCCTCCGTCCTTTTTACTCAGTGGAAGTGGATCTTTCCTCTTCATTATTTATGAAGAGTGGCTGTGTTGTGAAGCTGTCTGACGAGTGCTGTCTCTGTAGCGTTAACCTGCAACCTGGCAAATTCATGTGTCATATGTTCTGAGAGCAAAGTACCTGTGAGTGTAATTTATCTCAACTCTCACTATGTGCTACTTCTCAGTAGAGTGGTTGCAAAGGGAAGTAACATACTGTTGCGTTCATTAACGAAACCAACTGATAAACTGAGAACTTAACGTTACTATTCTTGTCTACTGCCACGCTTTTTAATGATGTAGCCTTTTCCTCGACATCCAATAGCATTCTAACAAACTGAATAAGCTCCACGTTTTTCAGCAAATAAAACTAATTAGCAAGTGGATTCTTAATCCATAGACTGGACTATTATCTCACAAATCACGGGTCGGATGCGACAGGACGTGAGAGAAAATGTATGCATCGAGAACATTAAGAACATAAACCCATCTCTCATTTAAGTAATGCCTCATTAAGCTTCATTACTGCAGTAGATGAATGGCGATGAGGGCTGGGGTGACACGTAGACGTCATCGATTACAGAAATACAACGATTGGCATAACGTGCGTAGATTAAATGAATCTGTGTCGCAGCAATCCTTTTTAATTTGATTTCCAGTATTTCTCTGATCAGGCATCTGAGAAATAGGGTTAAATATCTTGTTACATTTGTTTGTTGTTCAGAGGTGATCAAATAATGTATTGCAATATTAATATGTATGTAATAGATTACAATTTAATTTTGTACATCATGGGATTTGCCGTGAAAGAGGCTCACCCTTCGTCTGGTCTCCTCCCATATATGTTTATCGGTAGACCCCCCAATTCACCATAAACCAAAGTGGGCCAAGCCACACAGCTCAGCCCTGACATGTGGTACTACTGGGAGGGAGGGTCTTCTTGACACATCTGGCAGGAAGGATGGACAGTGGGTTTTACTGTGTGGGTGTGGTGTCAGAGCTCTAGATTGGAGTCACACTCAGGGCAGCTGGGCTGACATTAAGAGGGATCATGATGGTGATGTCTCAGAGCAAAAGGGCTCTGCTCCTTTTTGTTTTAAGTCTGGTGACGTATTGTGGTCCAGAGAAAAGACCTGTACTAAAGTGATGATGTTTCCATCCTCACTCTATTTATCTTTATTCCACTGTCTCTCTCCTTCTCTCTGTCCTGTCCAGGCTTTGTTTTAATGTAATATTTAACATGTTTATTGGACATAAACCAGGCTTTCAAGTATAACCACTTGGTCCCCTAATTCCCCATAGCGTTGCTGCAACGTAAAGAGAAAACGTTACATAACGACACACACACACCAAAGCATTCACTGTCACCACACGCAAGCCTCAGGTTCACTGGGTGGATCATTTTAATGAATTCAGACAAGTTGTCAAGTATGACACATAGAGGTTGTGTGAGTCTTTTTAACTGGGTCTTCATCTTTCCTTGGTTAAAGTGGCAAACACTTAGTTACTTTAACGTATCATTAAAAACTAAATGTTTGCCTACTTATTAATACTACACGCTGTTTTCCTCTGCCTCTTATCATAGCTCTGAGATCGTGGGTTTCTAATTCTTTGGGATTCTTACGGTTGTTTGTTGCTTTGGACAGCAGCTTCAGCCAGGCAGTGTGTCCGGTGTTGTTTGTAGCTCTGAGGAAGATGTAAAGAGATCCGGTTATCTTTGGTTGTCTGCACCAACAATAATATACAAGTTGAAATACTGTCTGTTTCCACTTTAAGTTCTTACTTAATTGTAGTTACTGCAAATGTAACACACAATAACATAAATGTAAGCTGTATTTCAGATACATTTGTGATAATTATGCTTAATATAGTGTTTATTTATGTACGTGTAAACATGCATACATAATTACAGTTCCAGCATTTGGTTTAAAAGGTTCCTTGCTAGCAGTAAGCTCAACATTGTCCTCGGGGTTGGAGAACTGCGGGGTAATCATAATGGCTTTGACAGTAATGTATGCAGCTCTCCTGCTGCTCTGAACTGGATGTCAAAAACAGATAGGGGGAACACAAGTCAGCTCAGAGACTTCTGTCCTCGGTTGGTCCTCTGTCTCCCTGTCTTCGTCCACAAATACTCATGCATGTGCAGGCTGACAACCACCCAGTTTGAATAAAGTCCTTTTTTTTTTTTAACTCGGCTAGGAGTCAATCTGAACACAGATTAATGAGAGAGCGAGCGTTGTTCTTCTACTCAAGATGTGTCGCAACATAAAAAGTTCCCTTTAATAATAGCAGACAGGTGAGGAAGTCTTGTGACTTCACGATCAACGTGATTGATGTGGTAATTTAGGCTTTACCACCGCCCATCTTTATTAAAAAGACTTGAAAATGCAGTAGTAATAATAAACAAAGATGTTTGCAGTGCATGCAAATGACTAAGTTATGTTTCCCCTCATTGACAGATTCAAGATTCAGTATTTTTAATGTGAAATCTGGCAGATACTTCATAGAGTGGATCTGTTATCCGCAGCACCGGCTGCATCAAGAGACTCACCCCAGCTTTATCTAAGATGCTATAAGAGGAAGTGGAGAAGCTTGCTCTTTGTACAGTGCACTGCTAGACTGTTGTTAGGAAAAGTACACCACGAAGAGACCTCATTATCTAGCCGAGTGGCTGTTGGCTTTCTACCTGTCTGAGCTCTGCACTGGCTCTGTGTTCTGTCACATTACACATTATCAGGCTGCACATACTCGGGAGTGGAGAGCATCAGTAATGGCCCTGAGATGGTGGTAGTTAATGTAGTAGCTTATTTGGCTGGGAAAGTATAATGGGGAACATTTTCCAAGGCTTTGTGTCTGCCACTGTGTGATTTATAAAAAGAGAAATATGTGCACATGTATCTATCTCATCTGTTTGAACAAAACATATATAATATAGTGCCAATATTTTTTCTAATATGATATTAACTAATATGAGTCTAAGACATAGCAGTGGAAAAGGGCTTTGTGATACGGTCACAAAGTCTAACTGATAAGAAGAGAAAAAGAAAGTAAACTAGAGCAGGAGAGAGTAGACGATTCTGTTGAAAAGAGGCAGCGGAGAATAATGATGAGTCACTACTACATCATTGATGAAGTGACCACTTTCTTTACCATATGGGACCAAGGCTGGCTGAAATATGGCTCGATCAGCAATGTGTGGGATTTAAGTGCAATTTTTCTGTGAGTTTAAGTCGGACTTTGTGAAGTGGTAGATGACAAATAGAACAATTTATTCATGATGTTTCAAACTCTGAATGATATTTCTTAATGTGATGCTTACATACTCTGGCACATCATTCTATCAACTATAGTTTTAGTTTTTTTATGGATTATATGAAAAAACTAAACAAAATAAATGCAGTTCAACTGTTATAGTTGGACATCACACTGTTAATTTACTTCATTAGATGCTTTGAGTGTCACGAGGGTCTTGAGGGAGAAACATACTGTAGTGTACTGTAACATACAGCTGGAAGCAACCTCAACCTGAATCTTTTTTTTTCTTCCTCTCTTTGCCTCCCCCATATGTCCTATATTTAGAACCAGTACATGAAAGATGCATTTCTAGCAATTCAATAGGCCTATCTGACAGACCTCAAGAGCCTTCCTATCCTTATGTCAGTGTTGTAGTGTCTATGCACTGCATGTGTGTTCAGAAATGTATTTTTACTGTTTATGTTTTAGTTGGTGGATATGTCAGAGGCTAAGGGTAGAAATAGTGAAGCGTCACACCCAAGGGAGAAGATTGGAACGGGCTGGTGTTCATTACAAATCTTATTTTTTTACACGTGTAATAACGTTAAAATTAATGGTTTCAGCCGCGTTATCTCCTCCTGTTTCTATGTGCATATGCAAAATGTGTATGTATGTGTATATGGTGCTCAGCTTGCATTTTTGAAACCTTATACAGTACGTATGTTTGATGGACGATAACATATCGTGTGCATGCTAAGCCTGTTAAGGCTCTGTGGCTTAAAAATAATCCATAAAGAAAAGAAATATGGAAACGCTTCATTAGCCTGTGAAATAACGCAACTGGGTTAGGCTCAGCCTCCCTCCTACGTCATACTCACTTTGTCTGCTCTCATGATACACTATTTTTGTGTTCATTGTGGAAATCAAGGGGATATGTTTTTATCTCTATCTGTGAACTTAATTATATTTTTGAGGTTCTTTTTTTGTGGTTGCGTAGCAACACTTATCCCGCATCTTATACTTTTTGCCTGAACAAGATCCATACCCTCAAAGAAACAAACCCTCATAGAGTAGACGAGAGATGCAGACTTCAGTATTATGTCCCAGTTATAACCTTCTCCGATAGATCTGCTCCAGGAAGGAAGCATTTCAATATCAGTTTCCTTCTTGTTTTTTTTTTTATTAATTAATCATTTTCTACCCATGTGTTTTCCTGTTTGCATGCTCAGCTGCCTTTTATTAAAACATAGTTTCCATTCATGTTTTCATCAACACATCAAGGCGACATTATTTACAGGGATCAGAGTCACATGAGCCCGAGAGACACAACTGCATCGTCCTGCTAGTGTCCTGCTAGTGTCCTGCTAGTGTCCTGCTAGTGTCCTGCTAGTTCCATCATTGAAACATCGTTGACTGATGATTGCACATTTGAATGATTTTAATTAAAGAGCCTAAATTTACCGGATTTACCTCCATAATGTTTTTTGATTATTGTACTGTAGTAGAGCAGTTTTGTTTTCAATTAAGGCAAGGGGATTATATTTCCGATCATTACTAAACTGCTCAGGTTATGGCTTTGAGGAGCTGGTGGCTCATGGTTTTCATCACAGCACAACATCGCAGCACTGGAGTAAGTCACATTTCAACTGGCTAAAATGGAAAAATGAATTAGTCATGTCTTATGCAAATAACCCTTCATTCATTATCCATACAAAGACTCACACATCATCCATTGATGGATGTTTTTTTAGCCTATGCTTATTTATTAATTTTCTAAAAAGATGCTTTGTGTGCAGCTTTAGGGATTACACATGAAATGACACTCAAAAGCTAACTAACTTTTTCAACCTTCAGTAAATAACAGCAAATAAAAAGAACTCTGAAGATTCTTGGACAGAAAAGCAGATTTTCAGAGAGATTCTTTTAAATCTTTGGCAGCAGGAAGTGGCATCTCTACTAACCCAAGGAGAACTGTCACAATGTCCTTTGTTAATGAGCAAAGCATGAACAGGTTATTGTTATGCAGGAAATGACCTGCCATCGCTGTGAGAAACGAGAGTCTGGCTCCACACCGTGCCCAGGGCTAAATACAGGCTTCCTCCTCCATTAAGACACCACTGTCGTGACATATAGTCCCGGATTACAAGTATATGACTCTGGTTGATGTCCCAGAAGAGAAGTTTTCTAAGCAGTTCTGTTACTGTTACCCATTTGCCCTCTTAAATGTAAGAACAGTCTCCCAGTAGGCCGTTCTTTCAAGCAGCAGTCGATATTAAGGGGCTCTGCTGAAACGCAATGGCACAACACAGTCGTATAGTACAACTCTTAAAATAATGTCACCATAAGCCACCACCATCACTAGGTCACCCTGGGGGTAAAGCGATAAGAAAATGGATTCTAAGTGTTTTCTGTGTAATGGTTGAATTATTACCAGAGGGGAGCTAGGAGGCTGAAGTTCTAACTCTGCATGTGTGCTTCATGCTTCTGTGAGCAAGTTTGGAAATGAACCCTATTCTCTTGTACAAGGATAAGTGTTGACTTTCTAAATATCTATTATCTCATGCTCAAAGATGCCCCTAATGTGTTCTGTTGTCATTTGGTGGGAGGGTTGAGGAGCAGTCATTCACAAACACCCAGATAGTTTACTCTTTTTTTTCCTGTTTAGTCTGTCACTTTAATATATTTCAGCCAGAAGCTTCTCACAATAGTATCATGTTTTTATTACTGCCGGATTTTGGTTTAACCTTTCACAACTGGCTATTTTCACCCAGAGCCTGGAGTGGAAAGTTATGGGTCATGTCTGGCTTTTGAGTACATCGTTGGTGACGAGCCACACTTGGTGCTGAAAAGACGTGGAACTTCTTTAAGCTGCCAGATGAACAACTTTAGTCTTTTGACGTTTGCCACATTGCCACACTGAACTTGCTACGCGTTTCCTTTTTATGAGTTGGATACTGTGCCCTAAACACTGCAGATTCAGGAGCAAGATGTTGACCTACAAAGCCAAAATGTATTCCCCATTAGAACAGAAAGTGCTGGTTGAAAGGTCACAGATTCAGTTCATTAGTTCAACACTAAACCTGCTGTTAGTTTTCTTTTATATCTGGCACATTGAAAGAATGATATACCAGCATTGTGTGTGTGTGTGTGTGTGTGTGTGTGTGTGTGTGTGTGTGGATCTTTTATGAGTTTTGTTGTACAGCACGGTACCTGTTCAGGCGAGTCAATAGAAGCGAGGCTGTTTGACTAAGTCGTTTTTATGGCTTCATAACATGTCCCAGAGCTGAACTAATGCGCATGCAGCATATCAAGATAAAGTACTCCTAAACCTCTTGTGCCCTTTCTCTCAGACTGTAAACGACAGATGATTGTGTCTGGCTGGAGTCCATCGGTGTAAAATATCCTATTGAATATTTATCCTCATCACAGAAGTGTGATGCATCACCCTTCTTAGGTAATGATGAAGGATCCCGTTTCCTACCTCTGATGTTGATAACCCTACACATTCACACACACACACACACACACACACACACACACACACACACATGAAGGAACAGGCAGCAAAACACACACGCATGCACTCTTTGTGTTTGCAATCACATGCAAACAGCCCCCCTGGAGATGATGGGAAAATGCAACGTTTCCATCAGTATTTGCAACGTTGGACTCTGATGAAAAAGAAATGAGTATTGATTGATATTTGAATGGATTCAGTCCGAAGGGTTTTCTGCGAAATGCTGAAGGCTTGTATCCAAATACACAAAGCACTTCTCATTGTAGTTCTCCAGGGATTATTCAATGTAAATGTAAAGTGCTCTGATAGTTGACTCTCACTGGATCGGTGCCACATGCAGCTGTAATGGAGCTCCTTTCTTTCCTGTATTTGCATTGTGCTGCTGCTCTGTTATTTATTCACACAGAACTTGCTCGTGTTTCTTTGCATAAAATTATCGTTAAAAATCTAAGTTGTGTTTGTGCTCAGAGACCTTAAATAAACTCTTGTAATCTTGCTTTTTTTTTTGTGTGTATATCCTGTAAGTCACCGCAGAATTCTTTCATTGCAAAGAAAATGCGATGAAGTGTCGGCCAAATATGCACAATTTACCCAGTCTGTTGTTCTGTAAGGTCCCCCTCAGCCAGAATGTTTATTTCCCTCCGACACAGGAGAGGGATTACAATGAGGTTGTGGTAGCAATTGTTTATTTCTTTCAGCTTCAAGGAATCACACAGTGAAACACAGAGCAGGTGCGGTCGGGTGAATCTTAGCTGCCTTTTTTATTCCTTCCTCTCGTCTCCTCTTCAACTTCTGCCACTGTAAAATGTGTGTATAGTGTGTGCTCAGTCAAGATTACCGCCCTTCTGACCCACTCCCATGAGTTTGGATATGCAACCCTAAACTTAAACTGCTCGTTTTTTTTTTTAGCAAAGACTCCATTGATCCTCTCGTGTGTACCGTCCCTCACTCAAAGAGCTTGCACTCTCTGCAAAGCCATTTCCAATCCCATAATGTTTGTGTATGTGCTTCACTTGTGTGTCGGTGACAAATATAAAATACAGAAGATTTCATACATGTGCAGCAGAGAAGAAAACAACACGTGCTTTTTCTTAATCGCTGTGTGTTATGATGTGACCCGGCTCGACATTGTGTTGCTCTGTGTGTCTTTTTGTCTCTGTTCATTAGTTAGATTTATAGACGAAAGGGCTTAATGTTAGTAGTCAGACGCTCGCAACTCCACACACAGTTCAATTACAGTGACTTACATGGACTTTTGACCCCAGGTTAATCCTTTGCGAAGACACAGCTTTAACTTGTCCCTGAATGTTCACATCAGATTTCTCCAGGATCTATTTGTTGAGCTGGTGCACCTGTTACCTAACAGATTACATTTTGTTCTGTTTTTGTTTTTATTGTATATTTTCCTTTTTCCCCCAAAAAGGTACACTCCATTTCCCTCTGTTTTTCTGCGTGTTTGACAGCAGGTGCTGTGAAGCTTTTCAGTTCCATGGAGATTTGTTAACTCCAAGCTTTACACAGCACCACATTTCTCAGCCAGCTGCTGTGGTTTGTAATACTGCTGCGTGTAGTCTGAACGAACATCTACACATGCACATTTTCATATCCATAATCATAAGTAAATTCATTATTACGTAATGATAACTCCTAATGTGGTAATAATACTCTCCCGTAAGTGTCAGTGAGCTGATGCCTGAACTGCAAACATCTATCTTGATATTCCTCCAAGTAATATAATCTAAAATGATAGTTAAGCATGATGTTCATTATATAATATAGTCATTTGTGAGGCCCAAGATTGTCGCTATGGGTCAGCAGGGACTGCAGTGTAATTATACTCACTATTATTAACCTATAGCCTCAGTGCAGGGCTGTCTCTAAAGAATAGAAGAACAGTTGAATGCACATTGCTGTGCATATTCTGGGTTTATTTTATCATCCTTAGTTTTTCTTTCCAATAACGTGCAACCGTAACATTGCAATATATACAAAGTACCCGTTTCAGTCAACACCAACCTTTCTGTACCTGAAATATTTCCATACAACAGATGTTTCTCCTGTTTCTCTCTCATGTTCGATGCCGATGCTAAAACGATGCATTGTGCAGCCCAAATCCCTTTTAGTTATTAAAGGGATTTTCATCTGAGCCTCTTTTTGGAAGAAAAAAAAAACGGACCCATGGTCAGTTAATTTTTTTTATGGCAATCAGACTTTATTCCTGTAGGGAAACTATGTTATTAACAAGTACAGGAAATGCTTTGACAGCATAGTAAGTGTGCGTCTCGATGACAGAGTTAATGGGGAGTCTACTCCTGGGTCTTCTGCTATATTCCAAGCATCCTTACCCTGATTAGCTCAAAGATCGTTCTGCTCTTATGCTCCCCTCTAGTGGGAGTTGTTACCCTTAGCAGTCTGTTAGAATCCTCCCTGTGGCCCACGAGCATTTTTCTGCTTTTGTATAGTTATTCTTAGCCTCACTCAGAATAAGATAGCTGCGTAGACATGACAGAAACGCCCACGCATGGGTTGTCTAATGAAGAGGAGAGAGGAATGAGGGTCAGAGAATAAGATCAGTAAGAGATTGAGAAAGAAAGTTGGCTGTAGTGGATCTCAGAGCATAGCCCTGTTAATCATGTGGCTCGCTAATGGACCTCTATCTCCAAGGGGAACCACGACTTAAGCCAGTGGGGGATTCCTGTCCGAGGAAAGTACAGCAGTGACTTCAGGGTAACAGCGTGACAACGTGACATATAAAGCCACAGAGATGATTCACACAAACAATCAAAACACAACACTCCAAGAAGCCATTAGCTAAAGTTTAACATTCACTGTCTCTAAATGTTGATGGTTGTTGGAGTGTTGCTGGAGTTAGAGCAAGATCTATCCGCATTTTAATATGGAAATAGCTATATGAAGCTGATCGTCTTCAAAAATGTATTAAGATATTGACCATTTTCAAATGGCAGTCCAAAGTCTCCTGTGCTTGCTGATTGCCCATATAGGAAGTAAACGTTATTGTGTGTGGCTTATGTACTGTAAGTCTTCTCTCCTTTCCTCAGGTATTTTATTTTACAATGCTCTTTTCTTTTGCCTCTGTTCTTTTTTTTTTTAATGATCCCGCGGGAGTTAGTGGCACTGTACTGGTAAACCTGTATAACTTCTGTAACTTGATCTCTCTTCAGGGCATCAACATTGTGGGGCCCAGTAATGCAGAGCCCCCGCCTCGACCTCCTAGTCCAGCCATGTACCAGCTGGATATCGTCCTGAAGAAAGGGAACAACCTGGCCATCCGAGATCGGACAGGTAGGAACTCTGTTTATTCATCTTGTTACTTTAACAGCGTTGAGGTTTATGTAGGGAGATGGGGTGGACATTTAACTATTTAACCCTCCAAATGAAAGCTACCCTGTCCCGGTCTCTTTTCATCGACACACACAGTCCAGCAACCAGGATGCTACCATCTCCAAAGAACTGTCTTATGCTCAGTTTCATTGTTATTGTATTTTCTATTTGTCTGTTATCTTTAGGTGTCTTCTCCCATTTGTAGACTGGCCTCTTTTTGTCACTGTAATATTTCTATTGGCATTATTGTTCTTCCCACCTTTCATCGCTATTATTTTCTTTCTCACGCTTCGCAGCCTTTCTTCTCTCTTGTCTGGCTTTCCTTGCAGTGTTTTATTAAAATCGCACGACTCGTCCTCACAGCTCGTTGTCAATGTGTGAAGTGAGATGGCATTACTAGGAATGATGTGGCACGTTTCCTGTGCATCTATGCATGAAAAGAATTCAACGCTGGCTTAAGCTGGAACATTGTCACATTTGGAGCCCAGTAAAAGATACTAATATGATCTCCTGGTTACTTTTGTGAAATAAATCATACCCCAGTGTGATTGCCTGTGTGATCAAGGCTTTTAGTGCAAGTAAAAACTATACAGTACTGTCTGTCCACGGCTAATCTCGAATACTACCGGACGCATCAGCCTAATATGTGTGCACATTTATGACTGTATGCTAAAAGACCTCTCGTATTCTGTTCACAATTGTTTGAATTACACATTTTATTGACTGTTCACCGTCACTGCTGACTTCTCACTCAACATCGGCTTCAGGTGGAATCTTGTTTGTGCGATTAGGAATCATTCCTGTCCCGATTTGCACGCCAGTAGTCCAGTAGTATTACTGATCTATTTTCTATAGTATATGGCTTATACTCTTTATGGTTGCATTTTGTTTATGAATATTTTATCTAGTAACTTTAGGGAACCAAAGTTAGAGACCGAAAAGAAGGCAGAGTGGCACTTCAGAATGGTCGATAGGGGTCAGTGCATGTTCTTGTAGCGTTATCTTGAGTCGTCCAATTCATTACACTTACCTATTTCTCCTATTGTGGGAAGAAATATAGTTGATCTACTCTTTGAACCAGAATAAAAGATATCCTCTCATATGAATCCACTCTGGAGTGTTTGTGATTTTTAAGTGCAGGATATCTGACTAAAGCCCCTCTACTGATTTTAAGCTGGCAGTATTGTCTAGCCTAGTGGGAAGGCCAGCCAACTAAAACAAGCAAGACCCAGAGATTTTCTTCTAAACTCTCACACACAGTGGTTTGAATAGTGATGGCTGCAGGGGTCTCATTAACAGCTACAGCAGTCACCATGTGGGCAGATCCGAACACGCTGCCTTGCTCCCTCCCGCACATTCCGCCTGACTGCCTCTCCGCATGGATAATGAGCAGTGAGTCGCAGAGCTCACCTGTCCTGTCCTGAGCCTAGCAAGACAGCTCATTATAGAGCGAGGGAGGGACAGAGACACGGTCACATAACAGATAATTAAATAGTGGATTGGATTTAATACGTGCAATAATGTCTCGATAACAATCAGGGTTGTTTTGTCACAGTGTTCAGAGAGGACTTATTCTAATTATCAATATATACAGCAGTTTATGTCAAATCTTGACACGTTAAACTGTCGGGACCTTCACATGTTGCCGCTGTTTTACAGCAGACGAAGGATAAATCCCAGAAGACAGACGCAGGATTAGTGAGATTTTCCATTAATCAATCAGTCCTGGCTCCCTTGTCAGGTGTGTATGCTTGAGAAGAGCTTGGTTGTTGAATAAAAGTAGTTTTCTGGGAGAAGCAATTTAAGTCTGGTGCCTATTGATTCACCTAAATCCCTGACATGAATTATAAATGGTACGGCTTCCAGTGTTGTTGGCAAAACATTTGAGGAAACATCATTTTTCACAGTTTGCTTTATGGGATTTTAGTTATCTTTTAGATATTTAGTTAGTGAACCTGAACTGGAAAATAAAGTAACACCTCAACATGCAGACATGCATACTTATCACTTCATTATAATATTTCCCAAACCTGAAACCAGGTGGCTGATGGTTGAAATACAAGTCTGAATTATTAACGAATGCTGGGATTTACAACCAAACTTTAAGGGAGACTTGAAAGGACTTGACTTTACAAGGAGCTAACAGCAGCACACAGGTCGCAAACATCTGACACCGCTCGGATCCATGCATCACAGTCATGTCTACACCCAGAGACAAGGCTGACTAACCAGACACAATAGAGGGAGGAGGCCTCAGTTACAAGGAGCATCTGGATCCACATTAGCGTTTTGTCTTCCGCCAATGTCCCTTCGGGTAAGTTCCAAGTCATAGAAAGGAACCTTTTTGTACCTGAGCGAGAGAACAAGGGAAATGGATCAACTACAGTTCAAAATGCAACGGCTCTCGCAGCCAATTAAAGGATCTGTTGCTATAACATGTCCCCAGAAATGAAAGTCTTGATATCTGTAAAAGTGAATACAAATAATGTGCCTTTTTAAAGACGGACAGCGGAGAATCAGTAATGGCTCCAAAGTATTGGACATTTGAAATAGATTTGTGTCTGATCATTCTCTGGGCTGTTTTCCAGAGAAGCCCTCTTCACTTTATCATCTTAAAATAGGGCTGACGTTTCTTCATCTGTTCATGTATTATATTAATCAAAAAACCTTTCTGTTTTTGACTAAAGCCAGCCCATAATGCAGTATTGTAAAGAAAAATCACTTGCGCAGTTACGTCTTTGGCCAGGGGTTTGTTACATTGTTGGATAAACATGATGCTGCATTTATTTGGCCGTTTACTGAAAAGGAGGATATTACTGTTACTGCCTTGGTTTTATAAACAATTATAGCCCAATTTGAATCATTTGGAGATTTCCTCTTCAATTCGAGGGAAGAAGCATTTCACGTTTTCAGACTGTTATTACGATCAGTCTACAAAGGTTCAGTGTTGTCCCTCTCATACCTTTTAAATCCTTTAATTTCACTTTCTATAACCATAAAGCACCAGCCAAAAGTGCATATTGTACAGTAGCTCACCTGCAAGCACTGTACAATATGTCGTTATTGTCCTGTGACACAGTAAAAACTTCCAAATATTATTTAATCAAACATCACGCCTACATATTTTTCTTATTACGCAGTTTAAGCTTGAAGCACGCCAAATAATTAAACTACTGTGTATATATGAACTATAAGCCTCTCTATAAGTCGTGGTCCTCATGAAGCATTTTGAGGTCTTGCACCCTCTTGTGCTCATGCATTTCTGCTGAACATGCAAGTTCTGTCGGCTTAAGTCCGTGAGCATTCAGGGTTTAGGACAGAGGGTGGACATGTGAGTGGGGAACAGTGCAGACACTGACCTGCCATACTGAGAGATGATGGTATTACACTGTATTTCACTTTACTTGAGCTTTTACTGAGTGGGAGCACTGATGACAGTTATGACACATTGCTCTCACTTTCTACAACATAAGCAATATGTTTTGAAAATGTGTTTTAATGCTTTGTTTACTGTACATACACACATAGTGCTTGTATAGGTAATATATGCATCTATATCCAGGATCAGTTCATTCTCTGTTTGTCTTCATGTGTTGCTCAGAAATTGATAAGTGTAAGGAGATATCACTCGCTCACTTCTCTGGTGTTAAACAAACACGAGCCATTTCGGAGCTTTTTCAATACAACCACAGTAACTTGCTGGCATTGTCATCGGTCTCTCTTCAGCCTGCACAAACCATTTCACAGATTGTCGCCAGGAGAGCCAGCCAACACTTGACGTGGTTTAATATAATCACAAGAGGAAACAAATGAGCATTGGATACGGATGAATGAAGTTGTTTTAACAAGGTACAGCTTGTACAAGAGGAGTGTCTACCCCGATGATGTGGGTCCCAGTGTAATCCTGCCTCTGTTCATTCACACCTGCCTCTGATCATATTGTATTGAATTGAAGCTGCAGAGATGAGAGACATTAAAAGCAACAAATAAGAAGCAGCAGGTGTCAGAGCCACATGATGATGACCATGCTTTTCCTTTTCATATTTATTCTTCCAGCCAAGCTAATTCTACCTGTGAAATAACCTTGCTTTGAATTTTTACTTATACTTATCCTGTAAGGGAAAGACCCTGTAATGTCCCCAGGGCCCTAAGCCTGACTCCGCTGTCATATATGATGAGATACCAATGAGACGTTTTGCAGCGTTAAAGGGGACCTCAGATGAAAACAGCCTTCAGTCCATCCTCCTAGATCCCTTTTTAGTGAGGTACTACAACGTGAAGCGTACCTATAGCCCAAGACGTGACAGCCTCTCTTCCTATCTTGCAATATCTTCTGTGTGTCGGGCAGAGCGACGCCTGTTCGCTGCGATTGCCTGAATATAATCATATGCAAAAATCTCATCCAATCTTTGACCAAGAGACTGATGAAGATAGATAAACATGACCCTGGATGGTGTGTAGTGTGTGTTATGTTTTAATCATGTCTACATCATTTTGTATTTACTCATCTGTGTGGAGTATCTAGTATTGACACTTAATGTTTGATTGAGTTATCTAGCTTTTCAAAGTCACCATGTCATTTCTTTTTTTTTTTTAATACTTTTAAAGTTGACGCTTGAATATTTCCGTGTGTGGATATCCGTCCCTCACAGGCCTTGAAACCGGGGAGAGTGGACTCCTGCGCATTTTAAGCACCAGAATTATTCCTGCAGCTCGACTCTGGTTTGCATGTTATGAAGGATAATTATGCAACAGCTGCAAGTTCAAATACACCGACTCCATTCCACTCCATTTTAGTTTAATTTTACTTGAATGATTAATGTCAAAATGTTGCCTAATGGAAAGTGGTTCTTAGTGTCAACCTGCAGCTAATATTATGAATGTATCTCTCCCTTGAAGCTTTTCTTGTTTCTAACACTCATGTTATCCACCCATCTATCCCTGTCCGTATTGTTGTTTTAGCACATGAAATGCTCCATTTACACATTTTTACAGCTTACTAAATATTATGCATGGGCTCTAAATGATCAGCTTTTGGATCTGTATCAAATTGGCAGATGAATCTAAAAGATGACAATAGGTGTATAAGTGGCTGTTTTGGCCATTCAGACATCAAGACACTTTACACAATATTCCCACAACTGATGTGAAAGAAGCTCCTCACAATATATTTCTGCAGAAATATCATACAATTTTATGAACTGTTAAACCTAGTCGAAATGTAATTTGCCCGTAAAAATTGGTTGCACTAGCAGTATTGAGTTATGTGCAGCCATAGCCTGATTCCTAGTCCTTCCACATCCCAACTAGAAACTACTGTAATTTCATCCCTCGGAGACCAAGTAATGACTACTTAGACGGTTGCGTGTGCTGGCACATTTTGTGTTCATTATACAGTACATGTGTGCTGTGCTGTGTGTGTGCGTGTGCTGTGTGTGTGTGTATATTTAAATGTCTAATATTAGTGCGGAGGTTTACAGTGATCAGTTTGCAAAGTACGGCTAAGACCATTTGTGTCTACAGCGAGCCTAATTATCTCGTCCGTCGCACTTTCTTAAGATGTGAAAACAGTGAGAGAGCCAGAGCTTGACACCACAGTCGTCTCTTGTTTTATTTCAAGTCCCCTGCACTTTAATTGCAGAAAGCTCATGTTGGAGTTGCACATAATGAAGGTTCATTTGGGGTGAATGTCAGCGGAGGAGAGTGCAGTAAACTCCTCCCCAGCATAAAGCAGCAGGAGGCAGCGTTATGTGTTATTGTGTGTAATTGTAATGAGTCAGTTGTTCTGTCAGCATCCCACAGTGGCATTTCTTGAATTTGCAGCCTTTCCCAACCAATGCATCCTCTTGAGCAGATTGCATTCTGGGTAATGGGAAACCCCAGAGCTGCAAACATCCATCAATCCCGACACTGCACATAGGCCAGCAGCTCACAATGCAGCCACACGCAGTACTACATCTGAGCATGAGGCTGCTCTGGGTTTGCAGCTGGAGCATGACTGAGGGTTTTATGGGCAGCTTTACTGTGTTTTCCTTCTCCTGTTCTCAGATCTCATGACAAGCATCAGTGAACCTCCTTCATGCTGTGGTTCTTAATAACAGCCTTTTTGACAGGCAATGTGTTGGCTAACTCTGAATAGGTCCTCCTGCGCTCACTATCAGTGAAGCGATGAGTGCCAAGAGGAGGTCAAAGCTCAGAATGACTCCTTGATTTTAAGGTTAATACTTAGATTATTATGGTGCCACTTTTATCATCTTTGTGGAATTGAGTTTCTTCTTTTTAAATGTTGCTTCTTTTCAACAGTTTTTGTTTTTGTCTCAGTGTGTAGTTAAAAGGTTAATGTGGAATTGTTAGATCAGCCTAACTTCTTCTTCTCTATCACCCATCAGAAGCAGCTCCTTGCATTAAAAGATACTGCAAATGTATAATCTCCCATGCTGGGTTTAATGGTTTAATCCTAGAATTTAGACATTTTTCCTAAATACAGAATTCTAACAGTTTTATAATAGAGATTCTTCAGGACAGATTTGACATTGCAGGGAAATCACAGGTGCAACTACCAACCTTACAATGATTCATTTCTATTCAGAACATCCGATTCCAGTAATCCAGCATTCAGATTTACTGGAACATCTAAATGTACTTGGAAATATATTGTAATAGTCATAAAGTTATTAATCAAACCTGTGCTTTTGCTGTCATTGTGACATGTCATAACGAGTAAGTGTATGAGGTGTTGAATATTGCCCGCGGGTTTCTAAAAGCAAACTGACTTGCGGAGGTGTTTTGCTCTGCTCTGAAGGTTAATGATATATTTCATTAAAGTTTAATGATTTGTTTGATTTTTTTTGCAGAGGTGGTATTTGTTTCAGGAAAGGCACCAAACAGGGTTTCCTGAATAATTCACTGCAGGAAACCCTGTTATTTTATATATTTGTTACTGGCTAAAGTTAGCAAGTTCAGTTTAAATGAATATGTAGATGTTGTCTGATCAGCCAACAATCTCTGGAAAAAGGTTTCAACTGTAGTTTAGTACATTTGAAGGGAGCTGTCACAGATCCTGTCCACATTAGTTAAGTCATACTGTATATTCCATTTTTATTTCCTGTGGCAGTCGACTTCCCCGTAGAATCAACTTAAATATTTGAAAGCCGTGGTGGACTGAAACAACCCCGATTTCATGCTGACATTATACATTATTGATGGCTTTCTAATGCTATCAGCAGGCACTTTGTCATCCATATTCATTGTATTTTATGAATCAGTCTCAGCACCACAGTGGTTTATTCCAGTTCAAATCATAATTTCATCACCAATAAGAAACTATGCCCCTGCTTTTATCACCCAATACATTTGAAAACTTTTGAGTTGTGTGTTCTGAGAGATTTCTTATTACAGTCATTTTTTTAAGGAACAAGCGTACCACTTTGGGCATGTTTTACTGCAGTAGCCTACTCTAATATCCAAAGGAGTAAGTTAATCTTATTATTCATGGAGTATCATATTTATTTTTAGAAGATAATATTACACTGTCCTCTGTAGAAATGTAATTACCTGCTCATATATTATCAGTTAATAATTCAGGACAGTTTGTCTTCCCTGCGCTGACTCAGAAAGCTATTGATCATGAATGTGTAATGCGTATTTACAGATTAATGATGAAAATGCTGACGCAGAATAATGAATTGTTCCACATATCATTCTGAAGCCATATGGCAGGAAAGAGCTTTTTATTTTAGAGATGTGCGGCTAACCCACGGCACCGTATCGTCATTAACTACTTTCACCCTGCAGTCAATAACACGCACCTTTCATTAGCTTAGTAAAAGGCCATGACCATGATCAAAGAACGTTTGAACGTGACCTTATCCTATATGATGTCATTTTAACTGCTGCACAAAGCTTTTCTCCCCAGCAATCATATATCTGGCTGTCTGCCCTTTCTCCCTCTGTGTCAGACAGACAGGACTCATCCTTTTGTTGTTCCAGAATTCTTTTTTTACAAGCTGATGCCTGACAGTGCTGTCAAAGGTTCTGTCTGTCCATTGTTCTGCTGCCTCTCAGAACAATGTGTGTGTGTGTGTGTGTGTCTGTGTGTGTGTGTTCATGTGACTGAAAGTGCTAATGACCAAGTGCATCCATCCCTTGCCCCTGTGTGCCTTATGTATAAGTGTGAGGAAGGGTAGTGATTGTGTAATGAAAAGTGAGAGAGGAAGAGTAATGGTGCTTTTTGGAAGGACCGTGTGTGTGTGTGTGTGTGTGTGTGTGTGTGTGTGTGTGTGTGTGTGTGTGTGTGTGTGTGTGTGTGTGTGTGTGTGTGTGTGTGTGTGTGTGTGTGTGTGTGTGTGTGTGTGTGTGTGCATCTATTTGTATTAAATGCCTCTCACATATTAATGCACAGGCACAGAGTTATTCATCTCCTTTCATGACTTCTTCTTTTCATTTGTGAAATAAATCAATCCTCAGTTATTGCTCAGGGGTTTGTCTGGAGCATTTGGAAGCCTGCTTGCAGACCCTCGGGCGGCTGCTTACTCCCAGAGCTGCACCGGCGTTTAAATGAAAGCATTTGACTGTGATGAACTTTCCTGTATTTTCAGCCCGGCCCTATAATGACTATAACATCACAGCTTCAAATGCTACTGATACGTTTTGAAATGTTATCAAACCTATATTGACTTGTAGTTGACTTTGACTTTGACTGTGTATTATCATTAAAAGTTCATATTTGGACTTTAAATGAGGACATTTTCACATATAAAGTGAAACAAAATCCCAATGCATTGATTGATATATTGCTGTTGTTACATCCACCTTTACAGTTGTTGTTATTGACACTGCATTCTCTGTCATTAAGAAGCGTGTGAAGGGTGCAGGTCGTTTAACAATGTTCATCACGCTTAATGTCTTTACATTCATGTTACCTGCTCTGTCACTTACATTTTCTCAGCAAACCAAAAACAACAAGCTGAAACCGCCTCATAATTGGGAAATTAGTAGATGTTCCATCATATTTTTTTTCATTCATTTGTTTCAAATCTTATTTTCATTTTCACCACGATGCAAGTCGTGCTTCCTGCAGAGTGAGCACTGCAGGCTGTTGGATGATACGGTGAGAATATGTCAGCGCCATAACTTTCACTAAGTACCTATGGGAACAAAGAAATCAACTGGAAGTTAGTGTGATGATGATTTATATTGTATTTAATTGAGACGGCTGCAGGCGAGTGAAAGATGGAAAAGAAATATGGTGAGTCAGGGAATGGGAGGATTTTGTTTTATGAAGGATGAAAAAGAAAGTAGAGAGAAGAAAAATAAGTTGATATGACGATTGAAAGGAAGCTCAAGAATTCAATTGAATAGACATAATGCGTTTTGGAAGATTTAAACCAAATTTGACAAATAAATGGCATAATTAAGTATCTATAAATCTGAAATCTGAAAAGTAGGAATGTCTTTACTCATGCATGTCCCTGGACTGTGAGTGTATGTGTGTATGCATGCACACTGCCTCCCATTGGTAATAGCTGGTACAGTTGGGAGAGAAGTGTCTGCACTTTATGAGCTTCAATAAAATATGATTTTGCCACATTTGCAATGTGGGAAAGCACTGATAGGCCTGTTTGCATTAAGGACCGGAGAAACTCATGGATGATCACTTTGCTTTATACATGAATATAACAGCAAATCCCAGGAATTAGTGTCAACATTTAACAGTGTGATGTGCCTTACTGTATCTATGCTCGTTAGTTTTATTACTTTCTAATAATAAGAAGAAATTGGTTGAGATATAGATTTGCGTGTCGTCAGCATAGCAGTGAAAGTGGATGCCATGGTGACGGAGGATTGTGCCCAGGGGGAGGAGGTAAATGATGAATAGGAGTGTACACACACACACACACACACACACACACACACACACACACACACACACACACACACACACACACACACACACACACATACTGTAGTAACTATACATGTGCACAAGATCTTGACAGCTGAGGTAAAACAACATTAATAATTCTAAAACAAACACATTACATGATGTGGTTATGAGAACATAAATCAAATATTACATTTTCACCATAAACATTTAAAGTATTTTCACTTGAACTGAAGCTCTTGACTTGCAGGTTGAGCATTTTGTGTTTTTTAATCACAATTTTCTAAATGTTAGCTTGCTCAAGTGCTGATAACTAGTGTGTTAGTGTTAACCCTTTGTATTGGGGGCTGTTGATTACATTTGGAGCACAGATTGGGCTTTTAAGTTTGCTGTTGTTGCAGGTGTCAGGTGTCTGGCAGGGTTGCCTGGCTTACTGGCAGACAGACACTTAGCCAAATTTGTAATGGCCGCTGCCCATTAGGTGTTCAGTGGACATGGTGTGAGAGAGGTGTGTGGTGGTAAAAAAAGATAGTAAAAACAAGTCTATCAGGGGCTTTTAGATCTGCCTATGCGCCACACCCAAGTCATAATGACCTGCTGAGTGCGCCACTGGGTCCTCTCACAAGCACTTTTATTTCTCCTCACAGATTCTATTACAGTGTTTAGTGGTTGGTTTTAATAGCAACATCAAAGATGAATAGATTAACACGTTGATATGAACCTCTCAGTATCTCTTTGTGTCTTTTGGAAATTTCTCGTATCTCACTCACTTGCCCACCCACCAGTCTATGGACCAAGAGGGTTACTCCAGGAAGGAGCATCAGGGAGCTCAGCACTTATTTTACATCAGAATTGGGGGAAATCCTGGATTTTATTGTTCCAAGACTGGGGCTCACAGAAAAGCCCATTACAGATACAGATTAATCCTGTGTGTGTGTGTTAAAAGCATGTTTAGTTGGAAGTCTACTATAAGATAAATTGAGTTTTATTGGAGTTGTTTCCTGCCCTTGCTGGTTAGAGGTGTTTTGACCTGCTATTCATTTTAGTTTCAGATGTTTTCCTTCTCAAAACAGTTTCAGAAATCCCAACAAACAGTAAGCTCCAAAGCTGGAAGTGCGGATGTGGATTGCTAAATGTATTATGTTGAATCTCTGTTCATTTCCAACAAGGATTTCTGTAACATTGCAAACATTAAACTGCTGTCATTTTACTTTTAAATGTTCTCGTTGAATCTATATTAAAACCTACATACAAGCTTTTCAGATCTTCTTTTCAGAACTGGATCTTCCCTCGTACATTTGGCCCACACGCCTCACCAGTAATGCCACTCCACTGTAGAAACACACTTTGTGCTCTCCATGGCTGCTCATCAGCACCTTCCTTCCGCTGCCAGTTCATCAGTGTGCCTGACACATCGACTCCTTACACCCAGCCTCCCCTTACCCATTACTTTTGTTTCACGGCCTTCTGCCTGCAAGGTGGACAAACATCCACGTAGCACCAATCCATCAAACCTCCTGTCTTTAACCCCAACTGGTTTCAGGCATTCTCGCCAACCATTATTCTTTCTTCTAAAGCTTATTGATCTTATAATAACTATTGATTATTGACTTATCCTGTCGTCAGCCCTTATGTGGGACATGCAATCCCTTTTCTTTCTTCGTGGACTCTACCAAACTGTCGGAAGTATTTTTAAAAGTATGATATAAATGTCATGTATAGTGGTTGATGATTTCCCAAGAAAACACCAATGCGATCACTCCTCTGTGCTCTACCCACGCTTACTCATATTCAGCCACCACCCACCTACAGCACCAACCTTTTCCATTTTATACTTCTCAGCCTGCGTGTGTTTATGGCACCATAAAGCTGGCACTGTGGGATGCAGAGACTCTGAGCCAGTGATGTGTGTCTGGGGAATATCGACCCGGAAAGAGAGACAGATAGACAGAGAAAGAGAGTTTCTGCAGTTTTAGAGATAAGTGGCTTTTGCTTCCATGATGGGGTATATGGGACTATTTCTCTTTTGTCTTGTAATTATAGAGCTCATGAAGTTTCACCTCATTTACACGACACCTACTGTTTCACTTATTTCACAAATAGATTCCTTTTTTATTCATTTCATGCTTGTATACAGAATTCTGCATCGTATTTTGTATTTGTTGTCGCTCATGCTCCATAGGGATGCCCTCTCAGACTTTTCTTGCTGTTACGTCTTTTCGCCTCCTTTTTTTCTTATGCTGTCACCCGTGTCCTCTCACTGCAGCTCTCCTGCAGTGTTATGTCAAGGGCATCAGTGTGTAAAAGCGTGTATATGTGTGTGTGAGCGTGTGTTACAAGTAAATGCCGGTGTGCATGAGGGTGTTTAAATGTGCAGAAGCGGACATCTTTTCCCAGCAGGCCAGCGTTAGTGCATATATTTCTGCTCACACATCAAAGCTCAGAATCAGTTTTGACACGAAGCTGATTTTACGCTTTTATGTTTAATGTTATTAATTCTCTCGTTGGACTCAAATTACCTTTGTTTAGTGAGTAAATACTATAGATCTGATGACACGTGTGCAAACACTGAGAGCTCAGCTTTTTATCCACTAGCAACCCTCGCTGTCAGCCTCGTCTACGACGCAGCCTCTTCTTGGCTGTTTACAGACAACGGGGCAGATTTATCATAATGGGTAAACAATATACCTCAGGAATATGGCCATCTTTGTTTTTTAATGTACGCTATATATTGTTCTGGATGGTAGATTTGATATGTTCACTTACACTCCTGTTGTGTCCATGTGCTCTGGCAGAAAGGATTGAGACTTGTTTCATAACAGGATTCTCTTATCTTGCTTGCTTGTTAATCACTTCGGTCACTGTGGATGCTCACACGACACTGATTTGTGACACGTTTAACACAAACAAACAGATCCGTCCAGGGTGCCGTTTCACTGGAACTTGCTGCTCATCCTCATTCTTTCACTATAAAGCCTGAAGTTGTTGTTGTTGCAGTGTTTGCCTTTGTAGTTGTACTGTATCGTGACATGAGAGCATCAGTGCTGAACCAAAGTAGTTCACACACATGTAGCGGAGTTGCAAAACCAGCCACGTCCAGTAAATGTAACAATAAAACCTCTGAATTCAGGCACTAAATACACTTGTATTGCACGTTTCTTTGATGTAAATGGTGTCATATACAATACAATTGACAAGTTTGTATCAAGTGCATTAGCTCTGTGTTTATGTGCCTCATTGTGCACAGTGTGTCCAAGCAAATTGTGTTTTCAGAGAAAAATACGCTTACTCTTCACGTGACTTGCATTTACATTAGTTCTAATGGTTGTTAATATTTTGACCAACCCTCTATCTCAGCTACTTCACACACAGTGTCTGTGGCTCTCTCTGTCTCTCTGAGCCACAGTACTGAAAGGAGAAATGCAGTATTCGTATAAACTGATGTGTAAGTTTGAATGTCCTATACAGGAGGTTATATATGTGTCAAAATGATATTGTTTATGTCTGAGGGATGCTTGTGATTGGTCCCTTATGCCACTGTTATCTCAATCTGGATGTGATCAGACTGCCAAGCCAATAAATCTGATTATTTCCTGCACAAACAATAACTCTGAATGCAAACTCTGCATTGTGAATACTCCCCAGTCTCTCTGTGCTGCTTGTTTGTCATCATCTCTTCTGGACTGAATGTCATAGATACTATATTTCATTTATTTAACTTCATAGGCTCCATATTCTTTTACGAAATTGACCCTGCGCTTTGCTTTTATGGTGCGTTTCTGTCTGGTCTCTCTCTTAGCTTTTCTTTGTCTGTCAAACCAATTGATTTTAAAATGTAAGGACTAATAGGATGTCAGAATGAGGCATACATGGAACGGACAGGAAGATCAATGCCCCATTTATCAGGGTAATAAAATGTAGGTTTAGAATTGTATATCTTATTTTTTCCTCTTGGTCATCATTAGGAATGGTGAATACATAGACATAATACATTATAGACTGACAAACCTGATTGTGTTTTATGTATTTTACAAAGCAAACTGCATTTCTTTGTGTGTATTGTAGACCTACGCGTATTTGTGTGTTTACATTTGCGTATTAAATATTGTTAGTTTGTGCACTCTTTTCGGTGGACATGTTTGTAAGGATGCAAATCCAAGGAATGTTTGTCAATAAATATTAAAAAGAAAGACTTATTGTACAGTATTCATTGATCCCACAAATATTAGCTCAAAATCACAAATATAAATCAATGCCACCACCTAGTGGTAGAACAGAGGTACTGTTTGGGCAGTGCACATCAAAGCATGAGTCACATGACATGCCTTTCTGTCTTTGTGTCTCCATCACTGAATTATCATCAGGTAAGGTTGATTTGAATGTTCTTGACACTAATGTCATTAACTATTTATTTTTGTTGTATCATATCCTTATTGTAGATACTAGCATTTGACCAATGACGTAAGCTGAAGAAGGTGATCTGCTTACACTTTCAAGTTGACCCTTTTTCTTAAAGATAGTTAGATATGCAGCATATACAATCATAATGGTCAAACTCTTCTAAATCATTAATGATGTTTCTGTGTGTTTGGTGTCTTTCCCCGTAGGGACCAGTGACCCATATGTGAAGTTTAAGATTGCAGGGAAGGAGGTGTTCAGGAGTAAGACCATCCATAAGAACCTCAACCCGGTGTGGGACGAGAGAGTAGGCCTTCTGGTGGAAACCCTGAAGGACCCGCTATACGTCAAGGTACAAGGCTGTTGCATGTTGGATGACTGTTAAGTCGTAATAGACATAAATTCACAATGCTAGATTCCTTTTTATGCCATGTATGACAAATCAATATGACAGATAACATTTGCAATGTGGTGTTGAGGGTCCTCTGTTGATACTTGCTGAATATTGTCTCTTTGTAGGTTTTTGACTATGACTTTGGACTTCAGGATGATTTCATGGGCTCAGCATACCTCCACCTGGAGTCACTGGAACACCAGAGGTCTCTTTTGTTTTCTCTTCTTTTAAATGAATTAATATTACTCTTCTTTCTACTAGCATCTTACCCACCCTCAATCTCTTGCCCTGCGATTGACTAAACGGCCTCCTGTACTCTATTCTTTACCGATTGTATTTAAAGAACTGTATTGATCGCTACATGCCCCCAGTAATGAGCATGTTCCGAGGCAATTCTATAGTATTATGAGGTTAAAGGTTAGGGAGTCCTCCCTCATAAAACCTGTTCTTGACACATCCCCTCTCCAGCATCGTTCCTTGCTTTTGATGCAGTCATCGTGATCAAATATAATCTGCTGTCTCCCTCTAGTGGCAGTTTCTGGTAACTCATCTCAAACCTCATGAAGCATAACAGGACTACATTCAATTTTGATTTAACCTAGAAATATATGAAGTCCATTATTTATTTTCTTCTTAGTAAAAATGCTACCATATCTCAGAGTGTAATTATCTGTAAACTTCATCGTGTGCCATCTCTGCTGTGCCATCAGTCACTTTGGAGTAGGTGTCACATAAAAAAAAAGAAAAGCAATAACCTTTTTTTTGCACACCCACGCAGGTGTTTGCTATTACTCTGACTGATTAAACCTTCTGTCAGTTGGACGTTTGCTAATCTGTACTGGTAATAGACCTTTTCAACAGGAGACACTTGGACTTGTAATGGTAGGAAACGCACAAGTTTTATTAAAAGCATTATCGATGGCTCTGTTCTGTGCAAGCGTTCCAGCCATGAGTGTGTGACAGTAAACCAGCCGGCACAATACAAGGATAATTCTTACATGATAATTGCTCTATTTTTCGCTTGATAACGAGCTAGACAGCTTTTTCCAGTCACTCGTGAGGATATTCACAATTATCCTGATAATGGTAATTCAACACAATCAATTTATTTTGAAAATCCCAGACCCTCCCATCCCTAGTGGATGTTCGTACCATGGGTGTGTAGAGGCTTTAATAGTAACATGAGAATGCTCAACGTGTCCACTTAATGCATTTTCTTTCCATCACAATTGTGTGTCATAATGACATGTTAGTCACATTTCACTTCCTCTATATATTTCAAATGTCTTTTCCCAAAATGTAGTTTCTCGCTGCTCATCAGAACCGGACTAGCCTTGCTGATGTAACCAAACACTGAACAGCACCATAACACACTCGTGCCTTTCGCTGCTGCTTAGTGTTAGCACCTGTCAGTCAGTTGGGAGTGATGGCACGGCGCCCATTTCATTTACATTTGGATTAGTGATTGTAACGGTAAACTGGTCCGAATGATCAAGAGCATGTCTGAATTCAGTTAGGCTCACATACCTTTAATAAATAGTGAGCTCTTATTAATAGTAATTACCATCCTTGCTATCCCCTTACTCATTACTTTCCTTATACATCATTCAAGACTGTTGGTAGGTTGACGGCTTGTAACTCACTGTCAGACTTGAACTGATTAAATGTTAAGATGGATAGCGTGTGCGTGTAATACTCATGTGGTATCCTATGCATATGAATGTACTACAGTATATTCTTGTATGCACTTACAGTATACATTTAGTTTTATGGTTTGCTGTGCTTCCATGTAGGACACTGGACGTGACGCTGGACCTGAAGGACCCACAGTACCCCGAAAATAACCTGGGCAGCCTGGACCTAGCTGTCACTCTGTCGCCGAAGGAAGGAGACATGAGGGAAGCTGTAAGAAAACTACATGAACTATCAGATTATTTATACATCTCTCTTTCTTCCTGCACACACTACACGTCTCATATTATAGCCATATAATATTGTAGCCAAATAAGGAAATACCGGAGACCTAAGTTAAACTTAACTGCTTTTCAGTAAAAAAACAAAAACAAGTCAATATAATAAGTTTTATAATATTCACATTTGAAGTTCAGCAACAGTCACGCACGCTGTGTTGAGCTAGAATATGCTGGCTCCATTCACCATCAGTTACAGGAAACTCTTCAACTCAGGAGATGCATATGCATAAACACAAGTGTAATTAATATGTTTTGTGGAAAAGTTCCATGTTCAAAGAGCACTGGATCCTCTTTCCTAATTATGTTGGCGCGTGCCTCTGCGGACATGCTCAATGTTTCAGAGTTGCATTTATTTCTGTTCAATTATTTGTTTGGTTAATTGGACCCCTGCATGCTCGATCCGGAACAAGGCAGAGTCATGGGGGAAATATTTTATTCCTTTTGATCTGATGTCTTAATTCTGCTGCTTATTTAGTGCTGTAGTTCAGAGAGTCCACATTTGACAGAACAAATAAACTCTATTTAGGTTAAGCATCATTTTGGATTTCTCCAACTGTGAAGAAAATGAGTACAAGGTTACACTAGTACATTCTGGATGACTCTCTCTGTTGCCATCTACTGGTATACAAGGGAAACCACAGAAGTTACATGTCTTCATTCTTTATTGAAGTGCTAATAATCTGGTGATTTCAGCGATCAGCGATTGCATGTTTGAGGACATGGCCGTAATCCTCACTCTTATGCCTTGCTGTTAAAAACAAAGTGTTTACCCTGATGTAGCGTTAAGTACAACAGTTTTTCATGCTGATGTTTGCTGAAACCAAACGAGGAAGCAGCAGCTATCACTCCCCGTCTGTCTTTGAGTCTACGAATGAAGATTACATTTTTCAAAGTATCAAGTATAAAAATGATGGTTACACTGTATGAGAGGCACAGACCGCAGCTACTGTTAACATACATGTGTGTGTGTGTGTGTGTGTGTGTGTGTGTGTGTGTATAAGTGCATGTCTGCATATGCAAATACTTCATGACACCATATGAGAAGTAAGAGCGCTTCTTATACACTCCTTGCTTACTTAACTTGCATGAATGACAGCTGCCTCTCTTTATATAACCCCCCCCCCCCTCCAATCCCCCCCCTGCACCAGGCCAGGGTTAACATCTGAACCTTAAATACCCAATGCCCTTTAACCTCTGACCCTGCAGCTCTAAGGGGGGGACAGTGGGGGGTGCTCTGTAACAGCTTTGTCTCATTTACAGACCATGCTTTTGAGAAGGAACTGGAAAAGATCTAGTAAGGTAAACTAAAACAGCATGTAACTCCCCCCCCCCACACACACAACTTCCCACTGTACTGTGACCCCACTACCGACCGCACTGCACCTCACCTCTCCTGCACTCTTCACTTGTGTCCCGGTACATGGATGGAGTCTCCCTGGCCCTCTCCCCTTTCTCCCTCCTTTTCCTCCCTCCACAGTGGTATCAGAAGTTTTTTCTTTCTCTATCATTTCTTTAGTGTATCATCATCACAAGCTTATTTTCCACATGCTGCAATATACTTTTAATTACATCACATTTATTTTGGAATGCAAGTGATTAAACCTGAAGGTGAACTTCATTTACATGTGTTAAGGCAAGTCTTAAGTCATATAAATATACACCAAGGGTGGAAGTAACGCACTACGATTGCTGCCATTGTTATACGTGATATTTCACCTTCTGAATTGTGTTTACACATCGAGTCTTTCAGTTTTACAATCCGGCTAACACTGGAGTCATTTACAGTGAAGTAACCGTAACATTCTTCCTGACGTTTTAAATTAATCTATATTGAACTTTGTCCTTTTAAGCTTTGGAATTATGCAGTGATATATGCGTGCGTCTTCCACCTTTGATCTGCACAGTGTATTGCAGCTGCAGTGTGAGAAAATAAAGCAATTGATTTAGTTTTTTAAGGGTTTTAAAGGAGTCCTGTACAGCAAGTCAACTGTGGAATAAGGAAGTTTGTAGATTGTGGACTGATTATAGGACACTCTTAGACTCCTTTGCATCAAGTGAACATTACTTTAAGTTCTCATCTTGCCATACATAAGAGACTGCTTCCTTTTTGCTTAATTGTTTTGTGACTCTCGTTGGCCGTCGGGTTGAACAGAAAGCATGCCGGTCGAAGTTCTGCTTTTTTATTTTATTTGGCTCATGCATGAAACGCAAATATCAAATATCGCAGTACAGTATTGGGGACGATTTTGTGAATTTATTCGCAGCTTTGTTTGCCTTTGAGTCACTTTTATTAAAGTATTTTGTTATCTTTTCCCGTTTTGGTCAAAAGTTTTCACTGAATCTGGAAACTTTTAGTCGATCTCCTAAATCTCAGCTGCAGGCTCTAAATGTTTTCTTATGTAAAAGGGAAAAGTTTGATATCCTGCCCAGAGAGACAGACACACATTTGAAGTGTGTTGGTCAGAGCTGGGCAGACGTCCTGTTCTATTGTGTTTCCCCAAATCGAGCCTTTGAAGCCTCCAAACTGGGCCACCCCGCCTGTGACTCGGAAATTAGCTCAAACACCAACTAACTAGCTAAACTGTGCTACTCCACCAAAAGGCATTGCTCCTTAGTGCCTCCCTGCCTCCGTGCTCCACTGCATACAAGTACACAGTTATTTTTACACAACCACTTCTTTTTAATGAAGCATCTATGAGCGTTGAACCCGCAGCAGAAGATGTGATTCAAGAAGTAGTTTGAGATAATGATTATGAGTCAGATGCATATTAAATCCAGGTCTCTCTAACTTTACCACTAGGCAAACTGCTTATTTTGGTACTTCAAACGTTTTTTATTCTTCCAAAGGGCTGAAGAAAGTTGTGTGCAAGGCTGTATTAGTTCTTAAACTGAATGTTAGTATCTCTTATAAGACTTTCAGCCTCCAAACATCTCTGTGCACGATCTCTCTCCTGCTGCGCTCTGGCAGAGGGATGTGGATTCCCAATCCAAATAGCCCAGGGTTTTCTGTAATAAGAAATATGTAGCAACAAAACAAGGAAACAATTAGGATTGTGCTCAAGTAGGACATAACGGTGACCTCTTATCATTAGCATACAGTGTGTTAGCGGCAAGTGAACAGGAGAAATGAAAGATGTGGGAGTTGCAGTATGGGAGGTTGGCTGTATTGCAGGGAGCCATTCGCATTGTTTAATGTCTGGAGAATGGAAATTAAGAGCCTTCGTCTCCAGATCAAAGGCCTGCGCTTGCGAGGCAGGGTTTGTTCAGAGTTTAATGAAATTCACCCGCAAAACAAAAGCTATGCTAATAAATTCTCCCTAACGAGGAAGGAGGAGAGGGAAAGGCAGCGAGAGAGAGAGAGAGGGGTGTATTTGTTTGACAAATAAATACCCTGCTCTTTGTTTTAGTGAAGGATACTGACATGATTCAAAGAGAGGTTAAATAGGCCTGTAAGTGCTGAGGAAAGTGTTGGAAAACAACAGACTTAAAATATGGAAAATCATCAATCTGAATTTGCAGCGCTGTCAATCTACAGTACAGCCAGATGGAATAAGACATTTACATATATTGTACCAGCGTCTCAGTGGTCTGCCTGTTTTTGGATAAGACAGTCTACAAATCACTCGCCTATTTACTTTTTATTATATTAAGAATTTTTACATAAAAGGACAAAGTGATGCAACGACATTTATACAATATTGTGCAGGCTATAAGCTATTTTGTCTGCAGTAGACTCTCCGTAAACACTGAGAGGTTACAATACATATTATAAGAGTTTGATACTATGTGTTTTTAATTTGTAGTGAAGTTCTGTTTGTCAGGTGATCTCGCGTCAGTCAGGGGGGAATTGTGTTGAATTATCTCATTTAGTCTTGTGTGCTTTGCCTGCTCCTCTCTGTGTTGTCTTATGTGTTTTGGAATTGTGTATTTTCCTGTTGACTAAGTGCACACAAGCCATACTTCTATCTTGGGTTTAATTAATGCATTTGTGTGTTCATTGTATGAGTGTTTGTGTACATGCTTGTTTATGCACACATGTTTGTGTAAATGTGTCTTTGAATGTGTGTGTGTGTGTGTGTGTGTCTGCTGCAGTATCAGAGTATGCGTCTGTCAGATGTGCACAGAAAATCCCAGCTGTGGCGAGGTATAGTCAGCATCAGTCTGATAGAAGGTCGCAGCCTCCAGCCCATGGATGCCAACGGCCTCAGCGACCCTTACATCAAATTCAGGATGGGGCACCAGAAGTACAAGACCAAGGTAAACACACTACTTATGTGCAACCCTGTGATTAAAGTAGGAAAGGAACATTTCTGTGGTTAGATTGTATTAATTTCCATATTTTGCTTACAATTTAGAGAGGTTATATTCATATTAAAGACTCTTTAAGTTATCCTTATGTGAACATTGCTCAATACAAACAACAGTTAAGCTTCTACAATAGATTTACAAGCACATGTGAACAAACAATGTATTTCCTTCTGTTGTTTACTCAGACAATTTCCAAAACGCTGAACCCCCAGTGGAGAGAGCAGTTTGACTTCCACCTGTATGAGGAACAGGGAGGCTACGTGGACATTACGGTCTGGGACAAAGACGCTGGCAAGAAGGACGACTTCATGGGACGGTACAGTGGATCTCCGTCTTTCTGAACGTGCAGCTGTCTCACGCATGTCTTTTGGCTTTTAGGAACCTAATGTGACAGGGTAGGTCTCGCAGAAAAAGGTTGTCCACAATAACAGTATGTCCAATCAGTTTGAGTTCAAACGGCCTTGTCTGTAATTTGTACGGATTCACTCACTTTTTACCCTCCCGCTCAACATCCATGAGTGTAGCGGCACGGAGGCACTCGAGGAAGCCTTTGCTTTGAATTCTTTGACCCAAGGGCAGTAATTACTATTGCCTGCCTTGATATTAACTGGAGATATATTAAGGGCAAGCCAGGAAAATCAATTCAGTCAAGGGAAGACGCTCTCAAGTGCCTACTTAAAGGTATTAATTGTCAGCTTCGGCTAAGTTGTCTGCACTTGCTTGTATCCTGTACACATGACGCTTGCTATACTGTTAGGCTGTAGCTGTTGTTATGCTCCAGCGCCAAATGCAACTTCTTAAGTCTTTTTCGATGAGATGTTGACGAGTAGACACTTTATTTCTAAAGGGAAATTGGAGACCTTTATATCTAAGACCTAAGAGTGTTCTTTGTTAACTTTACAGATGTTCTGTGACTTTACAGAATTTCTTTCTGCAAACTTCAGCCCCGAAATCGGCTGCACTTGCATTTATTTAAGTTGAGTCTTTATTGTCGTCCGTAGCTTTGCTTAGTTGTTCTTTTGCTGTGTTCTAGCAGAGTCAACTTCCCCCACAAAATGAACAATACTCCTTAATCTGTAATACTATTTATCTTGTTTTTGGCGCGTGTACGTGCACTTTAGGTGTACCATCGACCTGACACATCTCAGTAAAGAGCGCACATACAAGCTGGACCTGCCGCTGGAGGAAGGGGAAGGTTTGCTGGTGCTGCTGGTTACACTCACCGCTTCCGCCGCCGTTTCCATCTCAGACCTGTCAGTCAACATGCTGGACGACCCGCAGGAGAGACACCAGATCATGCAGAGATATGTGAGTTGGTTTTATTGTACGAGTTTAAGATAATATTATGTTGTATGTGAATACTTTGAGAGGGAAGGTACACAATGTGTGAGAGCTCTTGACTACACTATAACCAGTATGTCAAAGTTCACGTAATCGTTCATGGAGTGGTATGAAAGAACTATGTCCATATTCTTCATCTTTACTTGTATTACTGACCGTACACCTGATACTACGACGGCTAGGTGACGCATGTCGACATGTCCAAGTTGAAAAGTATTGTTTCTTCTCTCACGAGTCAGACTGACGTGTCAAACAACAACTCCCTCACACATTTATCATCCGACTTCTGATTGTTATAAAGTCACAATTGATTCACATTTTATGAAGAATCTCACTTATTCATCAAGAAGAGTCAGCTGTGGATGAAGAGGGAGATGATGAGATTCACAAGGGGAAGAAAGAGAGGAAGAAACACGGGTTGAGAGGTTTGGAATAACTGTTAAAGAAAACAAAAGATGGAGGCTCACATTGTTGAAACAACTTTTTATTGTGCGGTATTTGCATCAACGTCCTGCAGTGAGTTGTGCATTTATGATTAATGCATTTGGGCTCATTTATTTGTTTGTAAAATATCATAGCTTGTTAGCCAGTTGTCATTGATTTGAGCTTAGTATGAGAGAGGGTGAGGGAGAGAGAGGGTGAGGGAGAGAGAGGGAGAGAGAGAGGGAGAGAGAGGGAGAGGGGGAGAGGGGGAGAGAGGGAGAGGGGGAGAGAGGGAGAGGGAGAGAGAGGGAGAGGGGGAGAGAGAGAGAGGGAGAGAGAGAGAGAGGGTGAGAGAGAGGGAGGGAGAGAGAGAGGGGGAGAGAGGGGGAGGGAGAACGAGGGTGAGGGAGAGTGAGGGAGAACGAGGGTGAGGGAGAGGGAGAACGAGGGTGAGGGAGAACGAGGGAGAGGGAGAGAGAGGAGGGAGAGAGGGAGAGAGAGAGAGAGGGAGGGAGAGAGAGGGAGAGAGAGAGAGAGAGAGAGAGGAGAGAGAGAGAGAGAGAGAGAGAGAGAGAGAGAGAGAGAGAGAGAGAGAGAGAGAAGGCCCCATCTGCCCCAGAGGCCCTCCACTCAACACAATGGTTTCAGCCTATCTCTTTGTCTTAGCCTAGTTAACCCCTCACACCCTGTCATCTTCACTCCTTGCTACAAAGAGACACTCACACACATGCTCACAAACACTTTCAATAGTTTTAATTCACTGACAGCTTTGACACGGGACGTTTATCTGCACATCAACAGAATCAGCCGTTATCACTCATCACTGCAGCCATATTTGCTTTCAGTCATGAGTTTTAATTAAAAAAAAAACCTAAGACATTTATTCATATAATGTTTTTAAGGTTAATTTAGGACTTAATAACAAACACATTTACAAGATTTATTTAAAATCATTAATACATTTAATTGTCTAGGAGCACATTTTCCCATGAGTACTACTTAGTTGCGTGTGCAGGTACACTACGTGTGTCCACATACTGTTCAGAAGAGTAAGTAGCTGTCTCTGTATGTGAGATTATAGAATATGTTCTGATTTCACTTAGCGCTACGTCCCAGCTGGTGTGTGTTTGCGCCTTTCGGTGTGTGTGTGTATAGGCACCAGCGGCGAGGCTCCACAGGCCGAACACGGGTGCCACGACCTACATAACCGTGGCGGTGCCTTATTGGCTAGCCACAGGAGGTTGACCACTCTGCTCCGCGCTGCAGCAACCATCCAATATCAGAGGGGGGAGCTCTAGGACTGAATCATACACACGCTGTGCCTTTCCTCACAGACACAAAATGAGGGCGGGGAGCGTAAGTGTATGTGTGTGTGTTTGTGTGAGTGTGTGTAATAGGGGGCGAGAGGTAAAGGATGAGGGTTGCACCGGGAAAGGAAGGCGTGTAAAATGAAAAGAAAAAGCTATTTCACCTCTCTCAGCAACTCGTGCAGACCCCGGTTTTCTGCTCGGGTGAAGGCGAGACATTTTCTTTCCTGCGCCTACCTCTTTCCTGCCTCCTTCTCTCTCCTGCACTTCCCATCTCTGGCCCGCTTTACCGACAGCCTCGACTCTTTGTCTGTTGCCACTGTGGCCCTCCCGTAAGATGAAGGGATGGAGAGATAGAGGGTGGACGAAGGTGGGGGGGGGTTGTAGATGGAGGGGCACAGTGAGGTCGGTTTGAAGACTTGAATGGTCTCTACCTATTAACATATTCCTTTTCCCCAGACTGGCCGTCTTTCAGTTCGAGAATTTAATAAAGATGTACCTTATCAAAGAGCACTGATAAGACCAAGTACCACCACTAATACGTAACAATGCTGCTCAAAGCCCACTAATCTGCCCAGTGTGTGTATGTGTGTGTGTGTGTGTGTGTGTGTGTGTGTGTGTGTGTATGTTATTATGCTTGGGCACATTTTTACTGACTAGTATTATCAGCCTGAAATCAGTTTTCCAGCAGAAGCCTGCACAAAGCATCCACTACTGCTAATCACAAACAGGCACACACATACAGACACATGCAAAAACAGTACCTTCATGCGTCAGCTATCTAATGAAAAGATATGGGTTGGCGGAGCAATACAAGTACCATGCTGTCATCATCACAGCTTTAAAGAGCAGATACCTTCACAAATGAGAACGGGGAAGAGAAAACAATTTTAATCCTCTGGTCGTGCCAGCCTTCAGCAGTGTGCCCCCCCCCTCCCCCCCCCCCCTCCCGCTCATCATGAAAACACACACAAAAGGTTACTTTAACGCGGTGTGTAGCAGTGGATTGAAGTGTTGATATTGTAAAAAAACAACAACACACACCTACTACATGCATTAATAACCTGAATCTCTAAGAAGACATTGCAGATTTGAAATCCTACAAATGTCCTTGTACACACACACACACACACACACACACACGCGCGCTCACACCAACACACGTGTACGTGCCCCACCTCATGTGGTCACAATGAGGTCACTGTGTTGTATTTGGCAGGTGTTTTTTCCTCATCCCAATCTGTGGCCATTGAAGAAAGCAGATAATAGACACCTGAGTGCTGGGATCTGATGCTCGTGCCGAGCTCATTAATGTCTCTCTCATTCTAGCTGTTCTGCATTGTGACGGCTTTGTGTGAGTGTGTGTGTGTGTGTGTGTGTCTGCCAGGTTTGTGAGTGCCTCTGTACACTTGCATGTACCGCATGCATGCGTGTGAGTACACATGATTTTCTACTGCAAACTACTTTGAATGCAGCTGACGGCCTAGCTATATGCAACACGGTGCAATACACTTAGTGACAACTGCCTTAGATGTACTATTTCTCACCGTAACCTTTCCTTCATCCCTAATTACTGTTTCCCAGAAGTAGAGAGGGACAGAGGGAGAGAGGGAAAAGGAGAGTAAGAGATTTATGCATTATGATGGCAAAGGAGCACACACACTAATGGCTCTTAATGGGCCTGAGGTGGCCGCAAGATGGGTGGATGAGAGAAGGAGGACATGGCGACCTCCGCTGAAGTGGTGGCACTTCACCAGCCACCCACATGTATGCAATGCACACACACACACACACACACACACACACACACACACACACACACACACACACACACACACACACACACACACACACACACACACCCGGCAGCAGTACCTCTCCCACCCACTCCAGTGCACTGCTCTAAGGTGAAGAGAAAGGACACAACCTGGACAGGAAGCGAGATAAGGGGCTGCAGTAAAGTGTGGGATGGACAGAGAGCAAACTTTGAGAGAGAATCTTGACAGACAGCGATACCGAGTTGATGAACAGGAGTGGGAATTGGGAGGAAGTTGTTAGCATTTGCGTTGGAGCGTTTCACAGGCATTTGATTAAATGTCCCCTGAACTGCGCGGCTGCCGGGCAGACGCTTTGCGTGTGTCTGTGTGTGAAATGTTATATGGAGCGCTGATGAAAGGTGACACGATGCAAAGATGACAGCGAGTCATACGCCTATGCCGGGGCTGATTCATCTGTGTGTTTGTGTGTCTGTTGAGTGTGACAGAGACGGGAAGAAGATGTCACAATGACAAGATGTCAATCACAGGCAGGGCGGGGGTTTGTTTTATGAAAGCCAACTCTGTCCTTCCATTTTTCTCATCTCTCCTCTGTTCATCCCTCCTTTTTATCCTCTCCTTCTCCCTGTCATTCCACCTGCATGCTGATGGGGGTGTGGGGAGACGTAAATGAGGGGATGGGGGTCGGTCATGGCCTCCCTTCATCTCGTTTTCTCTCTACCTGTCTGTCTATCTGTCCGTCTACTCCATCTTTCACTGTTTATCTTTCTGATGAGAATTTGAATCCTTGTGGAGGATGGGTATGTTCTCGCCACCCAGTCTGAACCCTAAATGTCCCCTCAGGGAACCTGAATGATGGGAGAAAGGTATGGAGTGTGGATGATGGCTTGGTGGTGGGGGGGGGGGGGGAGATAATATCTCTGTATCCATACATTAAAGAAGTAATTCTGTCTCATCCTCTACGTTCAGTCTCGGTGTCATTTTGTGAATCTGTGTATCAATACGGAAACCACAGCGGTGTTTGAATGTATGTGTCTCGTGTCTTTTTGGTACAATACCAAAATAATGTACTCAAAGCCATGTAAACATTCTTTCACTTAGCAAAAGAAGCCGACTTTCTCAATTGTTAAATATCCAAACAAAAGCAATAGTAAAAAATGACTTTGCCTAAACATAGTGCAGTCCAAAGTGGGCAAAAAGAACTGTGTGATTTAAACAAGATCGCAAATCTTACCAATAAAATACAGTATTAACCCAACACTAAGTAAACAGGATTATAGATCTGACCAGACGATCAATGCCACTTCATCTTGTAGTTTTTGATACTTACTCAGACTCATTTCGGTCCGTATCAAAAAAGTAATGATGTTCGACTCCTAGCTAGGTTACTCCTGTTGAACACTAACACACTAACTAGTCAGCCGTTAGTTTGCCCTCGTCTCTCCCTCTTCGGTCCTCCTCATGCCCTCTCTCTTGACTCCTTTCCCCCCTAGTCTTTCTTTTGGCTGATACACAATATCACAACAGAGGAAACTTATCTTCGAGAAATCGTGAATTAAAATTGAAAGTTTTGCTCTAAATTTCTTGCTCTCTGAGCTCATCGAGAGATATAGTATGATTGCTATCCTTTCTCTCTATCTTTATCTCTCTTGTTCTCTCTCTTCTCTCTCTCATCTCTCTATCTCTCTCTACCTCTCTCTCTCCCCTCGCTCTGTCTGTATGTCTCTCTTCTCTCTCTCTTTCACATACTCTTCCCCCCTCTCTTTCTTTCACACATTCTCCCCTCTCATCTCCTTTAGAGAGCTTTTGGACAATGATATCGCTGGAAACAGGCAGAGTCTGACAGAGTTGGTAATAATGAATTAAGTCTGTAGCCTGGCCCTGACTCTGAAATTTAAATTATAATTACTCCTGTGGGGATGGAAGGGGTTATTGCCAGAGAGAGGGAAATAAATTGAAGTGAAGTGCATTTCCACTTTGCTTTTAAGACACGCCGACATGCTACTCAATTTGGCCTCAGTGTAGGTTTGTTATGCATGTGTTTATACCTGAGCATTTGGGTGTGAACAAAAGCACGAGTCGGTCGGTGTGTGCCCGTGCCTCATGGCTCAGCTGTTGATCTCCACAGGTTTCCCTTTATCCCTCAGATTTACAGACTAGTTTTTACACAGTCATCATTCTTTTTCCTGGTTATTAAAACCTTGTACAAACAGCATTTACCTTCTCATTTCAGGCAATCACAGGGCCTCATGGTGTCACCTGACTGTGTGTGTGTGTGTGTGTGTGTGTGTGTGTGTGTGTGTGTCTTCCTGATTTACAGTTGGTTTGTTTATCTATTGTCAGTGCCCCCCCCCCCCATTTGTTTGTAAGTTGTGTAAACTGGACTGTGTGTGCGTGGAGGTCAGTGTGTGTTTTCCTCATAACCGTGATATCACTGCCAGTCACGCTTCACTGGATGTGTCCACTCTGTCATATTATCAGTCTGATACTCTCTCTATCTTTCTTCATATTCCTATTTTGTTATATATTTCCACATACACCATTATTTATATATATTGCATATATTTCACGTTTGTCTTTCTGCTTCTGCTGATACTAATGCTGCTATTCACACACACTCTCTTAACACCTCTTTTCTTCTTACACACAACATGAGAGAAAGGAATTCATGGAGGGACAAAAAAAAAAAAAGAAAGAAAGTAAATTCCAGCCAGAGTTTGAGATTGACAGTTTGTATAACGCTAAAATCAATTGTGTTTGAATACTTCCCGTGATGATGTTGTACTTAACGTGTTAAAGTGTTGAACTCGCCCTTTTGTTCTACTTGTATCTGTGTGCTGCATTTATTCACTGTCACCTCTTACAATATATTTCTGCATGTCTCATCTTCTTTACTGAAATCTGCGAAATGTATTTTTATCTGAAAAGTACAAAGTTAAGAAACATTTCAAACAGGCAAGCACAGCTATTGAGTGAAATTAAATCTGGCCATTTGTCCTCTGTTAGACTATAAATGCCAGCTCCACATTTTCAAATAAGGACTATTAAAGGACATATTCTACCCTTTCCTCTCTTAATGAAATGTCAGGCTATTGACCTGCCATTCTCTTCAATGCTAATTTGGCGTCCTCTTTGACCTTTCACCCCTGTTCCTGTGATGTTTCAGAGCCTGTGGAGGTCATTCAACAACCTGAAAGATGTCGGTGTGGTGCAGGTAAAGGTCATCAGGGCTGAGGGACTGATGGCAGCAGATGTCACAGGTAAGAGAATAACCTTCGAGTTAATCCAGAATATAACCTCTTCAGTTCTCGCATACATTGTTTGAAATTAGTCTCTCTTAGTCACTCTTTTACCAATGCTCATATATTTATATTAATACAATTTTGTGACAAATAGGCCTTCAATTTTTGCTGCTGTTTTGCAATTTATGTTGATACTTGACTATCAGAGTGAGCAGCATTACAGCACCTCTGATCATTAGTAATACTATTAATAGTATTTTCTTGATTTAAACACCGTTTGCTTGATTTCTCCATTTAAACATTGAACAATTTTCGCGGCACATTCCCCCCCCCACCAGCAATCTGCCATAAATCTAGCCACAGATAAAGTCAGGGTGTAATTTTGCTTTAAGGGATGATCTCGTGCGAGAATCCTCAGAGAGAGTTAAAGTCTGCTTTTGCAGGACGCTAAATTTGTCTCTGCATTTTTAGCAAAGATGCAGGCTCCTCATTTGAATAATAGAGAAAAAGTACATATTTGAACCAACAAATCTCTCTCCCTCCTCCTCCCTCCTCCCGCTCTTTCTCTGCTTGCTCTCTCTGAATCCTCCATTCTCCATTAATTCTTACTTTTAATTAGGTCTACAGTGGACAGGCCTAGTTTTTCACTCTAGTATCTAGTATAGTATTATCTAGTAGAGAGAGAAGGAAGCGTGTGTGTGTGTGTGTGTGTGTGTGTGTGTGTGTGTGTGTGTGAGAGAGAGAAAAAAGAGATAGAGAGCGAACCTAGAGTTTTTTTTCTCCATTTGAAACAGTCCCATTAGCCAATACAGAGTGGAGCCGGTTGATTTGGGTTATTGCGTGGAGCGACCGGAGCAGCCGGAGTGCAGGGCTAATGGTTCTCTGGCTGTTGTATTTTACTCGGAGCAGAAATTTGCTCCGTGACCTCTTTGTAGAGCTCATAATTCAGTCTGAGCTTCATGGATCCTTCCAAAAAAAAAACAACACAAAAGAGTAAATCTGGAAATGTAATGTCTAGTGGCTGTTTGTTTTCCCGTTTGACGTAGAGAACATGTTTGATTTCAGAGCAGCCTTTACAGCCCGCGGTGATTTTGAAATGAGTGTTACAGGTTTACTACACGTGCAGCATGTCTTGTGGTGCCAACCAGGGCTAATGTTCTACCCTCAAACTACCAAGACTGAACATTTGCAAGAAAGAGTTGAATTCAGATTTGAAAAAACCTGCTCAAATTATACTGACACAGAATCAGAACATGTTTTTACTTCAAATGTGAACATTTAAAACATTTTGGATTTACATTTAAACATGTGCCTGCCAGATGTGTTTCACATGGAACGGTTGGATTTCACATGCTAAAAAATGGAAAAGATGTTTAGACATGCGACTCTTTATATATTCACAAAAAGCAAAACAAAACATGGGCTTTGGTTTCACATGTGGGCTTTCACAGATTACTTGATCTCAAATGTAGACAGTCCAACGTGTAACCTTGTATTAATTTATACATTCTGGCGAGCAAGGATAAAAGAAGAGCTTTTCTCTTTTGTTCCCAAGAAAACATTTTTATTTCAGCCAGTCTAACTCTACACACATAGATACAATACCGTGTGTGTGTGTGTGTGTGTGTGTGTGTGTGTGTGTGTGTGTGTGTGTGTGTGTGTCACTGGCAGCAACAATAGCTCTGTAAGAGCCACATAAGAGCCCTCACCACATGAACACCCTATTTTAACAGCCCAGACCAAGAGAGGGTCAGGAGCAAGGTGAGCGAGAAACAGACGGACAGACAAACAGACAGAGAGAGAGAGGGGAGGTCAGTGAGAGAGAAAGAGTTCACCATCTCTCTCCCATTTACGCTGCCTGTCTCCTCACCCGTCTTTTCCCCTCCTCCTCCTCTCTCTCTCTCTCTCTCTCTCTCTCTCTTCCTCTCTCGCCATCTCTCTCTCTAATTGAAGTGTTTTTGTGGAGTAGCTCCTCTCCAGCTCGAGTAGGATAACTGAAAATAGTCTCTAAAACCAACAATCCCTTTTGTCTGCCAGCTCTTGTCCCTCTGAGTGGATGCTATACGGTTAGAACATTTCAATAGTTACACACACATGGACGCACGCACACGTGCACTTCCAGCAGCAACACCAGAGCACATGTAGACTTCATTCTTCTTTTCACTCAATATCAGAACAAAGTCTTTCAGTAAAGGAGGAATACTGCACGCATAGCCTGTTATACGTGAGGAAAAAAGGGAAATAAATGCAAACAAAATTGCAATTGATTCACATTTTAAAGTCTGAATGATAATTAATTGTGATTACACAGCTACATGAGAGCGTGCGCTTTCTCTCTCCAACCTCAAACTCCTCACTAACTCTAAGCTTCATGCGAGGCAATTACAGCGTGCTCCCTCGTCTCCGTACTGTATTCATCCTCCACACTTATCTCGGGGCACTCTGAAATGAGTTTGAGCCCGCTCCTCGCTGCGAAACCTCTGCCAGCGGCACAGAGACGGGACCCGGAGGGGGGGAGGAGCTTTGCTCGGACATTACCTGGATGATCTCTGAGTGGCGCTCAAACCTGAGCGTGTAATTGGTTAAGACAGCTGCCTCTGGTGCTGTCGGCCAATAAGGTGAAAGTTCATCACCAATGACAACTGGCTCTCTGCGGCAACACAGCCTGCCATGTCATTAAAAACAGAATATTAGAGAGGAAATGGGGGAGGGACAGGGTTCTGCAGAAATTATTTCCATCTCTTAATTTAGATGATTGCATTTAAATTTAATCAGACTTGATTAGTGGGGACAACATTATAATCATTTATGTTATGGAGGTTCCGGGATGATTAAGGAGGATTTGAAATATTCACTACTGTAAAAAATATTCTGCTGACAAAATATATTCTTTTTTACATGTTTACAATTTCAAAATGCATTTTTGTGCGTATTCCTGATGTGTCCAAGGAAGCAGGAAGTGCAATACAGAGTTTACGGCAATGAAAGCAATTATATATGGCTAACAAAGTATGTACACAGAGATGCATTGAGAAGTAGTAGTTGTTAATTTGAATATATCTTGTGTTCTATCGCAGGAGTCATAGCTGTCAATATACACTTCAAACACTCGACATCAATAGAGCACCACAAACAGATATGGAAGGCAACACCTACGGCTCAGCATTGATCACGGTGACATTTACTTTGCACACCCACTAAATGTCCTGCCCTTGTCACAACATTTGAAGAAAATCACTCTAATCAATGACACACACACACGGACACACACACACACACACACACACACACACACACACACACACACACACACACACACACACACACACACACACACATACAGAAATGTGGCAGGGGGCTTTGAACTCAATTCCAACTTTATTGAGTCTTATTATGCAACATCGCTGCTTTCTTATATTTCAATAGTCTCACTATTTTCCATGGGAATTCGTGTGGGACATATTTTTAAACTTCCTGACCCAGTCTTTTCAAGTGATAAGCTTGAACAAACAGCGCAACGGCTCCCAACTGTTTTAATAAAAAAGAATGATCAAAGCCAGAATTAAGAGTTTTGTTGTTTTTAGTTCATTTTAAAGCAATGGAAGGGAGGTGGGCTGGCAGGCATGGGGAGCCGGTCTCTCTCCTTTTTGTGTACAAAGAAATTGAAATGTGAGATGTTAGTAAACAAATAGAGAGTATATAGGACATTACTGGTTTTGATTATTATAGTACAGTACGCTATTCTCAGGAGGAGGAAATAACTCTGTGATTATGTTTATTTCTCCTCTCGGTCTCTCACTCTCTCTACACAGTTGCATAACTGTAGTAAATTCTGAATTGAAAGTTTTGTTGGAATGAATTAGCATTAATGAATATGATTTATAGTGAACTATATATCATATCAATGTTTTATAACATCTTAGGGGTCTTTAAAGTTCTCACGCAGAGTATTAAAGTTTTATCTTTTGGCGGCGACGGGCCACTTAAATGATTTCATATGTGATCCTTCACTTTTTAAAAATAATTTATTCTGGAGGATAAATCTACATTTGGATATATTGATGATTTGTTGTTATTATTGTAAAATGTCAGTTTATAAAACAGTGTGCAGCAGTGATTTCCCTGTAATAAACACGGGTGTTAAATCTCAATTTTAATATCAAAAATCCTTGTAATCACTGTATTTATTTATTTACATTATTAACATATATTTTTCTCCCTCGTTCTTTCGTCATTTCGTTCTCATGTTGTTCTCGCTTTCACTCATTTTTTTCACCACGTCGTTGCCGCTGGCTTGGAATCGCTAATCGTGGACCAGCTATGTTTCTCACACCCCTGCTCGGCGTTCTTTATCTTCTACTTTGAACTCCTCTGGCCTTCAGAGCCACATCGCCGCCTGTGTTCTCGGCACCATCCACTCTCAAAGTCTTCTCTCTCTTTTCACTCTCACACCCCCTCCTTGTGACTGCCCAGGGCATAGTTGTCCTGGAGCTTATCTTCTAGTTGTCCATGTTCCCAGGGTGTTGATAGAAATGACTCGCAGCTGTTCCACCGATAGACTGTTTTATAATATATTTGGCATCAGGGCTAAAAAAAAAAAAGAAAAAGAAATGAAAGAATCATATTATTACAGTTGTGATAAGTCCAGGGTATTGGATCTGTCGTGTGGTAGGAGGGGAGGACGCTATATATTATCTGTCTTAATAATATGAGGGATTGGAGATAGACAAAAGCTGTTGGAATTACTTAAGATTCTCGCTTTCCTTGAAACGTCAAGCTCACAAAAGTTTAGTGTCTTCTGTATTTATGTGTCTCGTTTCACTAAGAAGGTCATTCTTTGTTTTGTTTTTTTTCTCCCCTCTGCCCGGCAGGTAAGAGTGACCCATTCTGTGTGGTGGAGCTGAGTAACGATCGGCTGCAGACGCACACTGTCTACAAAAACCTCAACCCAGAGTGGAACAAGGTCTTCACTTTGTGAGTGGCTTTTAAAATACTGTCACACACAGTTTGTACTCACCGCAGTGTATTAACTGACGTGCATTTGAATTAAAGACTGCTAAAGTCAGAGCAACAGAAAAAAGATTATAACTACATTTTTGAATTCAAATCAATCTACAGTTTAAAAAAAGATTTATATTCTAGTCAAATCTGAGCATTGACAAAAATATATATATCACAGTTTACAGTGTGGAAGGCATTTTCTTTTATTAATTAACTTTCAACTTGAAAAAACTTCACAATCATTGCTTATTTAATAGTTTTAAAAAATGACAGTAAATCCAGGAAGAGTTTAGTATAAGAGAAAAGAAATGACTTTTTGTTTACATTTTTCTATAATTCAAAAAAGATATATTCTTCAAATACATGGTTAGAATTAAGTTAGTTACAGATCTAACTCTGCATCATTTCTTACATATATGATACAATCTATAGCGTTTCAGAATTTAAATTGTGTGTCTGATTCTGTGAGTCCTAAACATCTAAGGAATCTTTTTGAAGACGTGATAGCTTTTCACACCGTTTCAGTTTATAACCCGTATTTCAGTACATATTTCATTGATGTCGTCTTTCTGTGTGGTCCAGTAACGTGAAGGACATCCACTCGGTACTTGAGGTCACTGTTTACGACGAGGACCGAGACAGAAGTGCAGACTTTCTGGGGAAAGTGGCTATTCCTTTACTAAATGTGAGTCAAAGACAGATTTCTGTGTGTGTTTCTTTCTCTTTTCCTTTGGGGATAATAGAGAGAGAACATAGAGGAACGGAAGGAATGAAAAACACACAGTGGAAGATATAAAAAGCAGAGGTTATTTTTGCAACTCCACAGATGAGACTGTTATTATTTCACAAAGAGAAAGAGATGACAGGAAGGAGAAAAAAATGGAAGAGAGGCTAAGAAAAAAGAAGAGATTGATAGGTGAGAAGAAAGAAAGTGAGGGGATGAGAGATGATATGAAAATGACACCGATGGAACGATGCGATTTATAGAAGAAGAAAAAAAAGGACCGAAGAGTGTCTCTTATATTTGAAAAGAAAATATAGATAACCTGTGAAAGTACTGTGTGTCTAATATATCCATGCTCTGCTGTACAGTATGATTCCCCAGGATAGTTAATTTCTGTTTGACAGAGCCGAGCTGCAGTGGGTAATGAACAGGTACTTGTCAGAGTTGCCACAGTTGTTTTGGGTTCCCTGTCAGCGCCAGCAGCTGGGGTTCAAAGGTGGCCCGGGGAGCCGATTCAGCCGGGTATTGCCAGACAGACGCCTGTCATGTCCCTCTCCCACAGATCCAAAATGGAGAACGCAAAGCCTACGCCTTGAAAAGCAAGGAGCTGACAGGGCCAACAAAAGGGGTCATCTTTCTCGAAATAGACGTGATTTTTAATGCTGTAAGTCTTTCTTTAGCTTTTTTGATTCTCCTCCCTGATTTTTTATTTATTTTTTGCCCACCACCCCCATTATCCTCTCTCTCCATCCCTCTCTTGTTCTCTCCAGCATCTCCCCCCCCCCCCCCCCCTCTACGCTGCTGTTTTTATTCTGTTTGTCCCCCCTCCTCCCTTGCTTCCATCTCATCTCTTGTCCCTCGTCCTCGTTTTGGCTTTAATTATCGAAGACTCCCTCTCAACAGCCTTTGTTCGCCCATTCACCATCGCTGTGTGTGTCCTATAGCGGCCATCTTACAGCTTTCTTTCCCGCTCTCTCTAGCCTCTGACATGGGGCACGCTCTACGCATGTCTGCCGCTATCATTACACAATGTGTTAGAAAAACCTTCAAAAATGTTTTAAATATATTTAATTCCTCGTTAAGTCATTGTCGTCATTTTATTCATCTGTATTATTTGAAACGACCTTTGACTCTCACCGTTTGCTGTTTATGAGGCTGTGTGTTTTCACTCCGTCCTGCAGGTGAAAGCTGGTCTCAGGACGTTGATTCCCATTGAGCAGAAGTATATCGAGGAGGAGCCCAAAGTGTCCAAACAGGTACATCAGCAGCCAACGCTTATCTTCTATCTCTCCGCCTCATTTTTATCTGTGTCCACCACTGTTACCCCTGTGCTGCTTAACTGTCTGAAGCAAAACCAACATGCCTGGAGAGTGGCATCTTGTAAACCTCAACAACTGTGTGGGCAAGATACAACAGGATGATTGAAGGAAAAACAGCATTTTGTTTCTTTTTTTTCTTCCCACTTCTCCCTTCTCACATCTCTCGCCCCCCCCCCCCCCCACCTCACATCCACTCTGAGTGGTGAATAGAAATGTCAAGCTGTCAGCTCTGGGGTGCATAAGTAGATTGGCCATCCTTATAGTTGGACCTCTATGCCACTGCTGCTTTGCACTTCATTGTCACGCCGCTCAGTGTGGCGGCACCACAAAGGGCTGAATAGTAGGGGCTGGCCCACATCAGACATGTCATATGAGTGACCGTTTGGGCTCAGCAGTCAATGCTACGCCATGCACAGCCGAGCACGGCTCAGCACAGCACAACGCACGCACCAGCTCCCATACAACGCTTTTGTCAGCCCTCCATCTTTTCCCTTCTTCCCTCACTCTTTCTGCCTCCTCTGTTGCTCTCTGTCTCGGCCCACTCTATGCTTTTCTCTCAAGTGCGGAATCTTTTTTTTCATCTCCATTTCACCTCTGACTCACAGAGATGACCCATGTCAGCGTCTCGCAATGATGATGTCACTGGCTGCTTTAGAGGGATTTCCCCGTGAGGGCTCTTTTGTGTGGTAGCAGCTCCCCTGCTGTTGCTCGCTGCTTAGTGTGCAGACACACACACACACACACAGTAAAGGAAAAAAAATAAAACGCATAAGCTGCCTGCCAAACATAACCATTTAATTGTAATTATGACATTTGGCTTAATATATGAATTTAACACTTTTCTAAGTGTTTTTAAGGAATAACTCAAGGCACTCTTTGAAATAATTCATGGAAAATGAAATATTCTTATCAAGCCAGTTATGGCAATAATGAGCCCAGAAGAGTACAGCGTGTACATCATGTGCATGCGCTGAGGAACGTGGAAATGGATGATTCACAGTCTTGCTGTCCTCGGGGTCTGTGTGTCCCCAGCAGGACACCATACAGTCATCCTCAGTTTGGCAACAAAAAAGCTTCACATAATTATACATAGGAAGGAATCCTCCTCTCATCTAGCATCAAAGCAACCGAGCCACCCCTAACCTCATGCAAATCTACCCGGAAACACACATACATGCAGACAATAGGCTTGACTGTAGTGCTACAAACCAATACTTTACACCCAAAGTATAGACAAATCCACACACACACACACACACACACGAGTTTCCAAAGAGTAAAATAATGGCCTAGAATCTTTTGAACAGCGATCTGCAGAGACACTTTTTCCTTTGGGAGCACTTTCTTCTAATGGTGACCTGATTGGGTGGTTGGCATTCTGCGCTGCTGTTATGCTATTCCCTGAATGGTTGGCAACCCATGGGGAGGACAGCAGTTAGCTAGTTCTCTCACATACCTGGCCAAAATGCACGGAGAACCCTCAGGGAAGAGAATCCAGGGACTGTTGGAAATTGTTATTATCGTACTTCACTTTATCACTGGGAGAGTAGATTTAAAAGAAGCATTGTGATTTAGCTTGTCACACTTAAAGCGGCAGTTTGTCCTGTATACCGATCCCACATCCATATATAGCTATCTGAAGAAGGAAAACATGCTAATGTCCTCATGGTGTCCTCAGTGCTGTTAATGTTGTACAGTAATATTCAAGCCCATAGTGAGGTCAAAGCTGCAAAATCTCAAGTAGTAAAACTTAATGCTCCACTTTCCAAAGTGACCGCAGGATGAGACACACACAATGGGGTTTGAACTTACCATACGTTATGACAAATTCACACAATAACTCAACATAAAATAGGAAAAATCTTGAACAGTATGTCTTTACAAATGTCCAAAATCAGGGATGGGATTTAATAGCTGTGCTAATGTTTGTACTCAATGTTTGTATACATATATATATATATATATATATATATATATATATATATCACTGTACTACGTTTGTGCATCTTATGTGGAAAAGTCACAAACCCTTGATGTGTTTGTTTCCAATTATCCAAAGTATCCGCAGTAAAGCATGTTATGAGGTCTGTTTTTAGGGGATGTCCATATGTTTACTTAGTATATCTAGCACCTTTACAACGGAGCGATATAACACCATCTTGTTTTCCTTGCCACAGCACGTTTCTGACCTAATCGTTCATTTGTTTTAATCGTTCACTCGTTTGGTTTTTGTCTCCTTTTTTTTTTAGCTGCTGTTGCACAACTTCAACAGAGTTAGACGCTGTATCATGTTCCTGATCAACACAGGCTGCTACATCAACAGCTGCTTCGAATGGGACTCTCCACAGAGGAGCATCTGTGCTTTTGTAGTACGTAGAGCTGCACTTACATACACATGTACAGTACCATGAATGATGCCATATCGCATACACAACTGGACCCAATTTTTGTGTGCAATTACTCTTTTGTCACAAAGATGATTATGCTGTGTTATTAGTCATTTGGTGTGATAAGAATTTAATGTAGAAGAAAGAATCTCAGAAATAAACCTACATGTCGTTGGGCCTACTATTGTATTCAGAAAAACACTTTGTGTAATAAAAGACTCACATCAGGACTATTCTAAATAGACGAACAATAGTCATATATTTTACCACATACACATGTTGTGCCAGTTAACATCTGCACACACGCAGCGGGAGAGCAACATGTTCACAGAGGCTGTAGGACCATTTCTGCTAACAAAGTATGGATCCTTCACTGGTAATTGCACACTCTAACACGGGGGGGTTGTTGACGTCTCAAGCACAGTTGAGTACATTCCCACACTGTAACCCCCACTACAGACTGTTACTCACACACTCAGATATCTTGATATGATAGACTTGATTAAATCTCTTTACTGGCTTTGTATGAAATGTAAAAGAACTCATGGTATACACATGGCAAGTGTCTGTTTTGGCACTCGGTTGCACTAAAGAAGTGGAGAGTCGGTGTTACAACTTAAACACTATTTTAAATGAGAGCTTCAAAGATGCTGCTGTGATCTATTGAAGTGTGACAAGCTGTTGCTGCAGACAGTGGGAATGGTAGGTCCTCTCTCCCTCTCTCTCTCCTCTCTCTCTCTCTCTCTCTCTCTCTCTCTCTCTCTCTCTCTCTCTCTCTCTCTCTCTCTCTCTCTCTCTCTCTCCCTCCTGTCATCTGTGTCTGGCATTAAAAGGTGAAGTGTAATTGGACAGCAGAGCTATCAGTAAAAGACATTCTCCTGCAGGCCGGTGAGTGACCGTATGGAGGTTCCTACCCTAAAGATGACAGAACAGGCATTTAATCCTGTCTGGTTTAGTGTCCTGACTTAAGTATCTACAGGACAGGTGGACCCGCCCCGCCTCAGCCCTTTACCATGGGAGCACTAAGTGTCTTCACAGCAGACATTAGACATTAGCAGCATTTGGCTGTCTGACACCTTTTTTTATCTCTGCAGTGTGTGTGTGTGTGTGTGTGTGTGTGTGTGTGTGTGTGTGTGTGTGTGTGTGTGTGTACAGCAGGTCACAGTGTCATCACAAGACATGGGTCAGAAGAGACACAGTATTGATCAGTTAACATTTTCCCTCTGCGTGTGTGCAAGCACGCTCATGTGTGAGCCCGGGGTATGTGTGTACGTTTGCATTTTCTCTCATGTAAGGCTGAACTGGGCGTGAGCACCCCTTATCTTTTTTTTTTGTTTTTTGTTTTTAGAAATACAAGATAATGTCAGACAATAAAAATGTCAAGGAATTCACCTCAGAATTGCCAATCTACATGGTGAATAGAGAGGGCAGGATGCATCCTTGGATCGCCCAGCCTCCGTGTCATCACACGCAAACATGCGCTTGCACACGCCTTGTGTAGCCCTTCAACCTTTTTGGAAAAAACACAGCGTACAGTACATCCACTTCTGAACAGTGGCAACTATTCATATTATCATTGTACTCACTTAAATTCAAAGTATTCAGATGACTATAAAGGATGTATCTAGGCCAAGGACGTAGCGTTTTATAGTTTATAGAAAGTCTGAAATGTAGGTGTCATTCTGCTCCCCCCCCCCCCCCCCTCTCGCTCTTTTGGGAGTCTGTTATCGTAGGAGTGTGCACTTAGCTAAAAGCATCACAGTATTTAGGGCCTCTCCTCAACACAGGTACTCCCTCCCTCCCTTCCCTTCCATTTCTTCATCCCTCTCTCATTTCTCCCTCACTTTGAGAGGCCTCTTAATCACTTCGCTCATCTCTTTAAGTGGGTTTTTATGGGGGGCCATCTGGCCAAGGTGGTGTGTTCATGAAGGTGTACGGCTGTGTGTGATTATAGGCATGTGTGTCTGTTCACATGTGCACGTGTGTTTCTGTCTGGCTGTCTTTCTAGACAGATGTTACACTTAACTTTCCAACACGGCTGTAGCTACAGAGGTGGAGTTGTGGGCAATTCAACCTCTAAACTTAGAAATGTGTGCACTTCTTAACTGCTAAGTAAGCCTGACGGGAGGAATTTAGCCGTGTTCATGTATTTGTGGTATTTTGTGAACGCAATAGTACATCAAAATGCAGTCGCTTCACAACATTCCCTCAACAACAAAAAAAAGAAACGCTCAAAAATGTCTTCATGGTCTCTTGCTCTCCTTCTGCCTGGTTCTGAAATGCCACATCAAATGTACACATCACCCATTAGTGCCAGCTGTGATTAGTGTGTATGTTGTGTGTGTTTTGTGCGCATGTGAGAGAAAGAGAGATATCGCATAGTCTCACATGCAGCCTTTCTCTCTCTCACACCCACACTGCTGTCACCCACCCATCCCGACAGTGAATCAGCCACCGTGGCAGCTTTGCCTGAGGCGTTGGCACAATGGACGGGACTGGAGTTACCTCCTGTCCTGCATGATGGGTGGTGTCTGTGTGTGTCTGTGTGTGTGGGTGTGTGTGTGTGGGTGGGTCTCGGTGTCTCCGTCTCCCTGTCTCGGGGTTAAGCGCCTGCTTCCTCTCTCCACACCTGCAAGCTCAGTGTCTCTCCCTTCTATCTCTCCATCCATCCCTGTTCCTCTTTATCTCTCCCTCCCCTCCTCTCCCTTTGCCTTCTCTCCCGGAGAGTTGAGGCCATTGTGGGGCTGAGCGGTGTTGGGTTCTGTTCTCCTGCTGCTGCCAGCTCTCCCCACGGCCCCTGCAAGACAAGGCTGTTATTGCCCCAGGGACCGCAGGCCTCAGCAGCTCTTCCTCCAAACAAATTTGCTGTAACTTTATCTGCAATTGGGCCCTGAATTGGGAGCAAATAGAGGCAGCTTTGTGAAGCTCGGGGAAGGGCGAGGGCAGCGAGCTGGGGGTTGTTGGGGAGGCAGGGGAAATGATACCGGGCTCTTTTATGTCAGGCAAAGTAGGACTCTTATCAGGAAGAGAGCCCAGACAAGGGAGCTACTTCTAGAGGAAACTGGAGCACCTATCACCTGCTTTGCATTTAGATAAAAATTCACCCTGCTGAAATAAAAAAGGGAAAAAAGCAAAGACAGGTACAGAAGCAACTATTGGAGTGTGTGTGTGTGTGTGTGTGTGTGTGTGTGTGTGTGTGTGTGTGTGTGTGTGTGTGTGTGTGTGTGTGTTTGCACATGTCTGGCAGTTTGATACACATATGCGCAGACACAGTGCAGAGACGCCATAGCAGTCAGTGGTACACACCACTCCAGGTCTCTTTAAATTGCTCCTTTGACTCCTCTTCAAAGAAGCTGTCTAACTTTTTAAAGTTTTAAAGTCGGGAGTTCGTCTTTGCCCACAGCAAGGGACAGCTTTGAAAGATATACTTTCACATTTTACTGCTCTCCTGATTTGCCAAATGAGTGATGCTTCAAATATAGAGGCATGACTAACAGAGAATACCAAACCGGAGTTTAATCACCAGAGATAAAGACTCAACAGAAAATGTGTGAGGCCTTTTGTTGAGACGTCAGGGACTCGGCATCCTTACTTCTCATAACAGTGTGTTTTATCACTGCGGCCCTAAAATGGTGGATTCTTTGGTTACATTTTTTCATGTTATTACAAAATGAGTGGATTTGACACATTAGGCTTAGTCATTCAGGCAGTTTCTTATTAGTTGAGCTGTAGAAATACATTCTGCAGGAGTACAGCAGGGGGCAGTCTAGCACCACTGAATGATGGGTAGGTCCGTTCACAAACAGGACACAGTCTCCCTCCCTCTCTCCTTTCCCTCGAACTTAACAGGACTTCTAGTTGCTATCTGGCAACACTTAGTGCCAGCATGGAAATTGATGTAGGAGAGATAAAGGGGAACTCTGAAATCCAAACTTCAGTTTCACTCCACTGAGACAGAGCAGGGGGAAAGTTAGCCTGGTGTGTGGTTAATGTAAGCTAAAGTACTGAATATTACCCTCCCACAGTGCCGCGGCTCAGAGCCGTAAGGACGCGGGTTGTGTTTTGAAACAAATAATGCAACATGCAACTCTCAACGTGCCGCACTGAGTGCTTGAATAAATCATTTTGACTTCTCTTTTTTGTTAACATTTTTAATATATCTCCTTGTGTTCAGGGGATTTCTTAATATTAAGAGAGAGCATCAACGATTATAACTGTAATGAAATTCAACTACAGAGACTTGTCAAAAATAATTCTGTTTGCTGATTTTGTATATTGGTATTTTAGCCAAAATATTACAAATGATACTGCCATGGTTTCACTTTGTTCACGCTCGTGATTGTCTATTTTAATTATGTATCTCATTTGAATTTGAGCTGTTGCTTGGATGTGTAGTTTGCCCAGTTCAAATGTAGCCTTAAAGCATATTTAAAATGGTTTAGCAGATTTGTGACAGTGGGAAATATTGTTTTACTTTGTTTTATGACAAGTGAATAGTTTTGTTCTGAGATATTTCAGTGCATTTCACCAAAAATAAATGACAACATATATTAGCTGTTTAAAAGGTAACAAAATCAATTGTCCACTGTAGAAGAAAAACTCTTAAATGGATGTTTATTGCTACTGTTCTTTAATAGTCGAGATAATTATTGTACAATAATTCTGTTGCACATTTATTGACATGCTCTCAAGACTAAATAAGAGAGTTTGCATAATTTGAATAATATAGAAGTGCATATACAGAGAAGGACAACCCACTGACTGTGTATATATATATATATATATATATATATATATATATATATATATATATATATATATATATATATATATATATATATATATATATATATATATATATATATATATGTATATATGTATATATATATATATTATATGAATATATATATATTATATGAATATTGTGACATTAGCACACAGCTAAGAATGTTTCAGTATTTATCAGCAGAGCGGGAGTGGAGCACGGTGAGCCTCCGTCTGAGCGCGTGTTCAGATATCTACTATGAACTGTCCCCGGCCACTACATTATGTGTCTCTGACCACGCACAGTCCTCTATAGATTATTCCCATTGACTACATCTGGAGCTTCATTTAGCATTTCCCCCCTCTTTTTCCCCTTCGATCCAGCATGTTTTTATCATTGTGTCCCCCCCCCACCCTCCCTCCCTCCCTCCCTCCTGCCTTCCTCTGGTCACTGACATCCACAGCAGGCTCCTTCCCGCTCCCTCTTCCCCAGGCGAGGAGCCTGCTATCTGGTGTAGCAAGCAATGGGGGGCGGGGAGGGGGGTGTTTGTGATCGCCATGTCCTGGTGGAAAGGTCCAGGCACTGCAGGGCCCCTATTACCCAGCCGGGGGGCACGGAGACGGGGCAGGGCTGGCCACTGCTGAGCCTTGGTGTCCGGTTCCTCTAGCTGCCAGTCAAAACTTCGCCCTCAGCTACTATAACCAAATGGAGAAGGAATGAAGGGGGGACGGCAGGTTAAACAACCTCAGGCAAATGGAGAAGAAAGCAAGATCTTTTTTCTTTTTTTTAAACATAAAAGAGGGTTTTAAGGTTTCATTTAAACATCAGGACAGTGAGGAGCAATTCATTTGCCTGTCGTGTGATAAAGATACCACGAGCGATTAGAGATCCACACACTAAATATATTTACTGTACAATACATGCCTATACTATACAGTTTATTTATAGCACAGTGTTTGAAAAAGAACACTGCGTATCTGCGCGAAGATGTTTGTTAGGTATTTATAGCTTCTACCAGAATAGGTTTAAGACAAGTGAGCTCCTTTGTTTGACTGTTTCTGCACCTCTATTGCACATTGTTTAGTTACACATTATTACAGTGTTTAATAGTGTTACAGATTTTTAAACTATACTAATTTGTAGGAGGATGGATATATTTAGAATGGCTATATTTTGTAGAGAGAATGTGAGCATGTGTTGTGTTTGTCTGTATGCGGGGAGATTTTGCTGAGCTTATACGGTCTTAACAGCTTTTTCTGATGTATGAAGGGAAATGCTTGTGTTGCTTATTAGTATACAAATATGAATTATTGAATAGTTTCTTTTCCAATTCTCCTACACAGCTGTATCAGAGAAAGACTCTTTGTATGTGAGAAAGTGAAGTTGAGCCTGAGAGACGGAGAAACATTTCCATCCTTTTGGGAGATTTGGCTGTTGCACCAAGGCCACTCAGGTTTATTTGAAAAATACATTTAGCTGTGAGCATTATGTAAATGTCCTGGACATTTCTGATGTTTAATTTATGTATTGTTTTTATTTGTATACTTCTGCGTCTGTTAGTGAATTTTACATGAAGTTATAGTCCTATTCAGAAGTTTAGATACGAGCCTTTCAAACTTTTTCTTTTTTCAAGAGAGAAGGGGAAAAAGTTGAGAAAATGTAATTGTTTAATTCTGTTGTTATTGTGAAGAGTTGTTTGCGTTGATATTCAAATGCATATGTTTGTGTGTGGGTGTGTGCGTTAGAGGAAAATGCAACACCGTCGGGTGTGTGTGTGTGTGTGTGTGTGTGTGTGTGTGTGTGTGCAGTTTAGTGTCCGACTGGCTCACTACAGTAATAGCTGCCCTGCATACACACTCTTGAGGGGCTGTTGAACCTCATACTCACATTAACCTTCGACTGTAAACACAATGAAGAGCTTGTTTTTCATTTTCACCTCTCTCTCCCCCCCCTCCCCCCCCCCCCCCCCCCCCCCCCCCCCCCCCCCCCCCGCTTTTTCCTTTTCCACATACATAGAAATAAAACCATTTGATTGCTGATGATGTTGTTCAGCCATACATGATAGATCATAATTGGTACACACACAGATACATCTGCTTTATACAGTAATGGTCTGACTTTCACCTCTCTTAAAAGTTTCCTAACAAAAGTGAGTGTTGCAACACGGATGCATTTTCATACCGAGAGTAATTCATTTCAAATCTTTACTCATATTTGGAAATAATAGATTTCTTGCACTTGAATTTAATAAATATGTTTAGCTAGAAAACATTATGTATTGGGCATGGTTTGCATTTTCTGCATTTGTTCTAATTGCTTGTGAAGTCCAATTATTAATGAAAACTCTTTGTATGCTTAAAATGATAAGAAAATATTTGTTTTTTTGTTCCGTTTGTTTCTGACAGATTTTATTCCCACGAAATGTCTTCCAGCTAAACGTTTTTGAAACCATTGAACACAATCCTTTCTCACAATTGACACAATGCCGTCATAAAAAAACAAGCTTCCATCATTATCAATATTCTTTTCCCACATATATCTTCTCCCAACCACCGTATTAATCTGTTGTCGGAGGCTAAAGAGCCCGCCAAAACCACAATACAGGGTTTTAGGAAAGGTTAATTTTCAGATGGTACTTTTCTTGTTTGGTGATGAGAGGGGAGGTATAGAGGTTATGGATTTGGCAGATGGGTGCAGAGAAGGTTAGAGATGGGGCATAAGAGCCTTTTGGGGTAGGAGTGAGGGTATTGGGGCTTGGAGTGACAGGGTTAGGGACTCGGGGTGCGGGGTGTGTGGGGTCAGATGCAGGGGTTTGGGGCTGAGTATGGAAGGGTCAGCTTTGACGTGCTGCGTCTGAAAACGGTACATGACCTCAGCCTCTGGGATGATTGGCATGGAGGAAAGAGGCTCTGACGGCTCGTACTCATCCTCCTCATCGTCCTCCTCTTCAGCTGAAGACCCAGAAAGCCCAGAGGGTCAGGGTGTTGAACCTAGGCTCACCGACACCAGGCCTGTACCTTTTGTTGAAGCGCAGTCTCACTTTTACGCTTTGTTCCATGGTGGTTATGATTGTGCATATATAAATGTGTTTGAGTGCGTGTCGTTTTTAATCGCACATATGGTCGGCGTGCGTTCTCAGGACTTTGCCTCACGAGGGTCAATATGGGGTCTTGAATGTATACATTCTCAGCCCTACACTGTTCTCACTTTTTTTTGTTCTCACTTTTCTTTGGCTGATGGTTTTGTCTTTTTCTCTCTCTTCAGCTTTTTGTCATCGTTGTGTGGAACTTTGAACTCTATATGATTCCTCTGGCTTTGCTCCTGCCTTTGGCCTGGAACTACGTCCTCATAGTGTCCGGGAAGGATACCAGGCAAGACGTGGTGAGTTACCCCGCAGCTTCCTTGATATCCCTCCGCCTTTCTTTCATTTCACTGTAGAAGCCTCCGCACACAATGCAGGGTTAAAACACGGACACCACACTCTTGTTTTATTTACGCCATTAATCACATTTACATTCATATCATTCCTTTGATACTCGACCTAATACCTACAATACATATTTGCGCTGTAAAGGATGTGACGGCTGAGTGAGAAAGCCTCATACTTTGTTTTTAAAGGAACAAAAACAAGATGAGTCTTGCACAAACTCATTTAAAATAAACATTTTGATTAAATTGCACAAACATTGAGCAAAATTGGAATTAAATTTGAAAAATACTCTCTGGTGAATTTTTTAAGATAGAAAAAAAAAGAAGAAATCCCATCCCTTGAGGAGCTGCATTCTCAGTGCAATCTCCCATTTCTCACTTTGCCTTCTTTGAGGCAAAGAAAAGGGAGAAATAATAGGCTGTCACCTTGAGCTACGTTACGCTACTTACCTGGTAGTATATTTATTTAATTCATTTATTTTTTATCTCTTATACCAATTAAATGATGTCAAAGCAATGTCATGGAGAAACAGACATGTTTTAATCATGGCCAGGCACATTTGGGGAGTAGAGAGTGAAAACGAGAGAGAGAGCTGGACTATGGAGTGAGCGTGAACAATGAAGTGATTAATTTTAATAAGTGCCTTTTTCCAAGACTCAGTTGGAAATAACCAGTTAACAGACCTCAGAATTTTTTTTTTTTTTTTGCAGTCTCTTGCCTTATATATGTGTGTATTTATCTCTTCATAAGGATTCTTTGGGTTTGATTGGATTTGGAAGAGATATTCAATTCAGTCATTATAATGAACCAAATCTCATTGCTATGTGTCATTGTAATGTTACACATACAAATGGAATTAGATGTGAACTGTACATAAATTACCACACAGCTTCATTTGGTAAGTCTCCAGAACTAAGCTTCTCTATTCATAAGCCTCTATTTCCACATTTGTGAATGTAAAAAGTTGTTCAATAAAATCAGCACAAGACAAACCCCTATGAGACGGATACAAAGCCGTCTGTTACTTGACAATAACCTGGTGGTTATACAGTAGTGTGTGTGGTACATACTGGAAATGAGAGTATTTTACTTGGATACAGTCGGTTAAATCAAGAATCAAAGGTTTGCAATTGCAGGTAGTTTCAGGGACAAAATAAATCATTTTTAATTTGTGAATGACAGACTTAACTTTCAGAGGATACTTTTCTTCGCCTGTAGATGGCGACATTGCTTGACAAAAAACCCCCCACACATGCCTTAAGACAAAACCCGGCATGATGATTTGTCCCCCCACCTGCTGCTTGTATTTATCCAGACCTAATGATATTCTTTTCCCATGCACTTCCTAATTAAAACGAGGCAACAAAGGTTACATATTCTCGTAATGTGCCACTCACTTCACATATGAGTATGTGCATGTAACTCCCACTTCATGCAGAATTGCTTTTCTCTCCTCCTTGAAATGGACCATTGTGTCGAAAGTACTTCAGGAATTGGTTGGAACATTAAGACATGTTGATATTGTTGATACTCGTACAGCAAGTGCCTTTTTTAAAAACGACAATATTGTTCTGCTCAGTTCTACAAAGTTGTCCTCGGCTCCGAGACCAGAGGAGATATGGACGCATTACTGTATAGGATCCTTTTACACCTGATAGTCTCAGTAGCATCACAACTTTACCCTAGGTTCCTTATGATTGAAGCGGTACCATTTAAAACCTTTGCCCCCGACAGTATTTACTTTTTCACTTTAATTTCTTGAAGCTCGTCTCGTGGCTAGTCTTTGGTATTTCTTTGCCCAGTTACAATCCATGCTGAAAGACCTTTCTTCCCCTCCTGAAGGTTGCTTCAATATATCCAATCTTCATTGTGCGGTTTATGGATGTTTGGTTGAATTCAAAGGACTTATCTGCTTGGGACACTGGGCTGAATAGATCACCAAGGCCAGGCATGTTGTTTAACCACGAGAGCAAAGTTTCGTGTCCGACCTTCTTTCAGTTAAATGTCTCCCCTCTTTAATATGAGCACAATCTGGAATGACTTTAAGTGAATGTGTTCTGTACTTTTTACAGCCTTGATATGTTTGGAATGGAGGGTCAGAGCTGCTAGTGGAAGGTATTTAGAGTTGTTTGGTTGGAGCTGGTGGGGAGATATTTAGAGGCAAATACGCAGTGTAAGCGTATATGTAGTATAAGTGAATGTGTGTGTGTGTCTGATGCATGAATACTGAATATTATGTGTGTTATTATGGTGCTGATCTGCTGTCTGATGTTGTCTGATATGTTCTTTAATTTCAAGGTCATGAGTTAGGCACAACCACAAGTGTAGAAATACAGCTGTGAGTCACTCCAGGTGTGTGTGGGGAAAATACAGTGTGTATGCATAGAGATAAAGGTGTGTGTGTGTGCAAGTATGCATACACCAATGTGCGTATGCATGAGTGTGTTCAGACGTTCTTTGCCACAATATATTTGATGAAAGTGGGATTAATTGTCAAAGATTAGCAGCATTAATGCTCCCTTTCTTGCCGCGGTGACAGTTGTGCAGAACAGTGCAGAACAGTGCAGAGCAGCGCAGGCGACACAAAGAAGATTCTCTGACGATCATCGTCTCTCTTGTCTTGGCGTTGCAATCTCACTGCCTCAGGATTGGTGAACCCTCTCTCCTCGCTCTATTATCAACTCTCTCGCTCTCTCTCGGCGTCTTTTAGTCGTGATATTATTATCTTAAGTTAAATTTGAACATGTACAGCTAAAGTTACGTAGCATTCATTATTTTCAGGCATTTGTGTTTGCAAATGCTGTGCACACATACACACACACACACACACACTCTAACACACATTCAGATAGAAGTATCCCCCGAGTCCTATCCCTGTTTGTTTTCAGACAGAGTTTCCCAATCTGCGGCGGTGCAGGGGGGGAAGTGGGTAAAGCGAGAGCATACAGTGTCTGCGTTCTCCGCTTCCTCTCCCGGTCCCCTGGATTCCTCTTCAGAGTCTTTATCAAGCTGAAGTCATGGACGACTCACTGTTTCCCTCTCACACTTGGCAGAGAACAGAGAAGAATAGAAAAGAAAACAAGGGAAAAAGGCTTTCTAATTACTTAAAAACAACACACCAAATTAAAGCATTGTGCTGAGCCGAGCAAGGGTCAGCATCCGGAGCGCTGCGGTTTTCCAGCAGTCTGGGGTAATGCCAAAGGAATCTCTGCTGAACTCACTCTGAAGGGTGGGAGAGAGAGGGAGAGGGAGAGAGAGGGAAAGGGAGAGAGAGAGGGAGAGAGAGGGAGAGAGAGAGAGAGAGAGAGAGAGAATAGGCTTGAGTACAGATTACCTAATGAACTGAAGGGCCTTGCTTCCTCCGATGGGTTCAATGTGAGGACCCTTCTCTGATTCTACACCACAACCACAGTCCATAGCCCCGTCTATAGCAAATAAACAAACACAGTGTTCTCTACACGCTGTAATTCACCACTCAGGGTCACTGAATGTTGTGTGGTTACATGCTGCTTAGCAAACAGATCTCGGATCAGCGCTTCTTACCCTCGCCCCAACCTTGACCAGTACCTGCTAAGCAGTCGGAGCATCCTCAGAACAGCGATTAAAGGAGGCGATGCAGCAGAAAGGTCTTCGACCTCCTCTCTCATCATGTAGCACTCTGACCTGTGAACCCTGACTCTTCAACACTGTTATCCGACCTGTGTGTCATGCTGTAACACGCTCACTGAGGCAAACAAACAAACAAATGACGACAACCGTTTATGCTTTTCAATATACGCCGAGTAAGATACTGCTTTGACATTCAAAACTCCAAATGTACCATTGAGGAAGGTGTGGATTCCCCGATTGTTGGGAGATGGAGGAGCACTCTAATGACACATGACCCTGTCCTCTCCATCACTATCGTGTTTTGAAACCTGGAAAGATGTGTGCCACAGATCCATCCCAAGCCTGACGCAAAGGAAGCTGCCAGTAGGCTCGGCTCGGTCAACCAGAGGACAGGCAGCTCTGCTGGAAGAGAAAAAGTCTGCAAGGCGTGTGCACGCACGTGTCTCTTTTCACAGCAGTGTGTCGTATTCATGCGAGTGCCTGCTTGCACGAGTGTATATGATGCGCGTTGAGATTAAGGAGCAAAGACGCCTCCCAATAGAATGTCTTTCCTTGCTGTTCTGTTGGCCCAGAAAGGCTCTTACCAGATGTTATGAAGGTGTTAATTTCGGCGCAGGCTGTCGTAGAGGGCACATACGGAACATGGTGATGTCTCTTTCTACCACAGGATGATGGGCAATTAAGCCTTGTCACACTGGAGGACCATCATCTTCATCCCATGCTTCAGATCATTACATAGATTCACCCACTAGATTCACCAACCCATTACAGAGGAGAAGACCTAATGGCCTGAAGATACTTCACACTCACTGACTTGCCTCCAACTGCCAGATCGAGATGACAACTTTCCGCCCACTCTACATCCCTGAGTTAGTTGGAATTTCCATAAAAACAAAAATGGAGTTTAATCTCCCCAATAGGACTGCATTTAGAATACAATTATTGATAATATTATGTAATTTTGTATTTGTTTAAACCCATGTAGTTGTACTTGATTGTAGGTTCATCTTTACTGTTCCCTCTGTGTGACAGCAGCACATTTTTCATTAGAGCAAAAAAGAATCTGGTTTATTTCCAAGACGGTAATAATGTCTGATTTTATTGGAACATTGTATCATTTCTAGAACAAGCCATTTTTATCTATTCTATTTTCTCCCTGATTTTGCATCTCAAAAAAAAAAAAAAAAAAAAAAAAAACCTTCTCTGCGTCTCTAAACACAGTGTGCCTTGACATCTGCCCTCATTAAGAGCCACGCACAACAGAGGAGTAAATATTAGGAAAGCTGGAAGGAAAAGAGGAAACGCTGCCTATTATACCTCAACTCCTCCAGAAAGTCACATCCACTTTTTCCCTATACAACCGCAACTCTGGAAAGAAAAGGAGGACGAGAAAAGGAGATGGAGTGGGAGCAGGAGACAGAAAAAGACAGAGAGGTATTCAGAGAGATGGAGCGACAGAGAGACGGAGGCAGAGGAAAACAGCAGCGGATGGCAGGCACTCCTCGGTGCAGAGTCAGACATGGCAGTTGGTGACAGGTGACAAAATCAAAAGGTCATGTCACTTTTAACTGGGAGCGCCTGTGCCCCACTGATTTCCCCCGTGCCGCCCCGGCATCACCGCGCTCATCTCTGCTCCTCTCGCTGCCTCTCTGTCTCTGCTAAACTGGCAGATAGGATGGCAGGATGGCAGGCAGAAAGACAGGCGACTGGCATAGTTTGAAGCGGGACGGGAGCATCGGGAGCATCAGGAATGCCACTGCAGAATCCTCCCAGCCCCTCTTTTCATCATGTTGTCTCTCTTTCTCTTCCTTTCCCTCCATTTGTCGAACTCCTTTTATCATACTGAACCTTTGTAACTGTCTGTGCTCTTTGCTAACAACGTCAGCAGCAGGGTGTCTGCCTCAGCGCTTGTTGTTTCGTCTACGCAGTACACCCGCTCTATCTATTTGCGAGTTTTTCCACTTTAAACCTTGAGCTTAAGCCTACAGATGTGAGTGTTTGTGTGCAATAGATTGCACATCAAGTATGTACCTACTCTAGTCCATCTTTTTACTCGAGCGAGTGTAAGAAACAAGACAATACAGCATCATCTTACTGAGAAGGACAAACATCTTATCAATGACTAATTTACTGTGTTTACTCACTATTTCAACAATGCCACTGGAGCATGTGGAATTGTGCTTTCTTAGCTGCTGAATCCCTCTCTAAACATACTTACTGATTTGTCGGCAAATAGGCAATAAGAAATGTACATTACTATCCCGAAGCTCAATCTTTTCCAACGCTCACAGATTTGGTGTTACTTTCATGAATATGGAGCTGCCCTTCTCACCCCCACCCCCAGCCTCCAGCTCCGGTAGCACCCCGGCCTCACCCCTCTCTGGCCCCCTGCTGGGTGAGCTCTGGCTGGGGCAGTGCAGATGGAAGGGCCCCCCTCTGAGGGCCACGGCTCTGACAGCTTGTGAAGGGCCCGCGTGGTTCAGCCAGGCTCAACCAGCAGCCCTTATCAGACGCACAGCCCTCCCCCAGTCTGCAGAAACTGTGGTGTAGGCAATATGCACACGCACACACACACATATACACATACACATACACATACACTCATGGACAGTGCATACCAAGTAGGGCCTTGAGATCCCCCAGCCAGCCAATCGGCCAAACCTCAGCAGCTGGAGAGGTTAAAACCCCCTCACGTATCAAAGAGGAAGAGCAGCAGGAGGATGGAGGGAGGGAGGGATTGAGGAATAGGAGAAAAAAGGAGGAGAAAGTATATCTTCATGTTCGCCGGGGTGTCTGCTTCGGCGTCAATTCCCAATGCGGCTGTCATTGGGAAGGTTAGGAGGGGAGATAGTGGAACTCAGCCCGGCCAGAGAGAGAGAGAGAGAGGGGCGAGTATATAGGCATTTCAGAGGAGTGAAAATGATGTGGCTACTACTTCAGGTAGTGTGTGTTGGCACTTGTTTCACTAATCCAGACTTCCATGAAAGTAGCATCCATTCCCTGGAAGTACAGTTTTTTTGTCCCTGACTTGTCAAGTTAGGTTTAAACTCTTGTTGCAGTGCAGCTATACAAAGATGGACATGTATATCTAGTTGATTCGTTAGATAGCATTTCTTTATTGGGACTTGGAATATATTTTCCATATGTTTTAAATAATCCCGTTGTATTACTTAGGTAAGGTACAACCGTATTAATCCACCAACATCAAAGCCAGAGTTAACGTCGCTCGAGATAGGGGTGTAAAGAGTTTACAACTGGACATGAACAACGATTGGCCAAATTTAAATTGAAGACACCGTGCTTCAGATACTGCACAGCTACCAAAGCTGCCCTGATTTATGTTCAGGGGTTTAGAATCACCTTTACTATTATATTCATCATGACACTACAGAGTCATTAGACGATCCAGTAAACAGAAGGTCAAAGTAATGAACCCTTTGCTCTAAGGGTGCTGTTGTGCTGTTGGCAGTGTGCAAAGAAGCAAAAGCAGAATACACAAATGTCCTTCTCGGGAATCAATACTTAAGTTACAGACATTTCTACATGATGGCTCTTGAAAATCCTTTTTTTCTGCTATTCCTTTTCACCACCCTCACAGCTTGTTCATCACATCTCAGTCAATCAGTCCGTGCAGCAGAACATCAGATCCGAACACACTCTGGGCTTTTTAGTTCTACCTTAGATTCCTTTTTATTTGCCACATACTTACTTAAATCAAAGTCCGTCCAGCATGATCTTTAGCTCGTATCGTGCACTTCATCTGGCACAGTAGCAGCACAGAGAGAAGAGAAAGCTCTCGCTCGGTAAGACTGAATGTAAATTAAAGCTAACATGAACATGCAAAACGTAGGTGAGTCATAGTTTCAAAATCGAGGAGGCATGCAAGGAGGCATTGACCAAAACAAGAGGATACTACACCACCTCTGATTTTAGTTTTTCGTTGTTTGGACTGAAGTGTTATTAAAAATGAAGTCAGTTACACATGATCAACATCCCTACATGCAGAGTACATCCATCCACTCAATGTTAATAGACAGCGGTTCGCTCTTCACAGGCAGTATTTCTGCATTGATTGGAAGTACAGTAAGAGGGTAAACGTCAGAGTGATGGAGTTTGTGCTGGGATCTGAGCCAATGCAACGGAAACTTCATTCTTGCAAATCTTGCTTTTTTTTTAAAGGTATAAGCCACTAAGGCCAAACAGATGTATTCATACTTTCACAGCCATTTGAACTCTCAATGTCATTGTACTCACTTATATTGTTTGTGTGGATTTTATATTATCACCATCTTTGTATGTATTTATGGGGCACAGTGTAATCTGTAAGAGTAGCCTGCTTCATCCCTGTATCATTTGAATGGGTCTGAATATGTTAATCTCCACCTCAGTAGATACTGAATTGACTGGAGCAGCTCTGCAGGCAACGTGAGCTCTACACGATCCTGTCGACAGCAAGGCTTTGATGCCACTGTGCTGTAATGATAGTAATTCAGACAACATGATAATGGGGGGATAAGCAGACAAACGATATGATACACCAAACAGGTCTTAGAAAGAGCGAAAGAACGAGACAAATAGGTAGAGGGAGAGAAAGAAGGAAAGATGTTTAGAATTCATCGGCTGCAGCGAGAGGTAATTTATATCCTCCCTTACTGAGACAGTAGCTTCAGTGCACACATTTAGCCGTGGCAATCTTCAGGGCAGATGACATGTTCCATGTCTTTTTATTTATTAATTTTACACTGTGTCTCATTGCAGGAAACATGACTTCTCTCTGTAACCAGAGGCGATAGAGGAGAGAGAGCAGAGCGGAGAGCAGAGGGAGACAAATGACTCTATCATTCTCTCTGTCTCTCTAGGTCATGCTTCTCCAGCTAGCTCATGCTCATTCCCTTTGTTTAAAGTTTGGAGCGTGTGCCAGGCGTGCCCTAGTAAAGCCTATGTGTGGTGAAATCCATTATGTTTGTATTTTGGCACGGGTGAAAGGATTTGGGAGGAACCATGATGACTTTATAAGCAGTTATAGTTTATTTGTTTAGATTTGCCACAAGGCTTTTATTTGAATGTATCACGTCTCCATCTTTTGCCTCGGCTGAGCTCAAGAACTCCCTCTCTGCTGTTTGTATACTGTAGTGGTGAATGTATTCTGTATCAATAAAAAAAGATTGTGAACTGTGAACAGGTCGATCTTATTTGTCTAGACACTGATGGAGTCTCAGTAATTTGGGAATAACCAGTTGCTGTATAGTTAAAATGAGGGGTGCCATGCATACATGCACAACAACACTTTGCCCCAGTGAATCTGAGCTATTGATAGAACACACACACAAACACACACACACACACACACACACACACACACACACACACACACACACACACACACACACTATTGACTCTACCCTCTCAACTCTGCTGTTCTGAACTCCTCTTTGTTTGTGTGGGAAGCGGCATTTACATAAGAGGCTTATGTCAGCCGCCACATAGTTTCCCCCCCTTATTCCAATGAAAAACAAAAAGGACAAAAGCTATTGTCTTGTTAAGTAATGATTTTTGGATTTCTCCAAACTAGTTTGTGCTGTTCTGGAGGTGGTTAGGGGGTTGTGGGGATGTTGAGGCTGGGCAAAGGTTTTTTTGAGGTTTGGGGGTTGGGGTTGGGAACGCAGTATAACAATGAGAGTAGATGAATGTTTGGGTTGGCAGCTGTAGGGCTTATGATATTAGTGTTTATTTATGTAAATTGGGAGCAACAATGTGACCTTGTAACTTTAATGTGTGATCGAAAGAAAAGAGGGTGGATACGAGATGCAACGGTGATCTGTGGATTTTCAAAGTACTGTATCGCTAAACACTGATTAGATATGGTATCACTAAACACAGTGGCCCGAGCTGCTCTTGTTGGTTCAGGGCTTTCCATACATGCCAAGACATTTGCTTACTTTTCACACACAGATTGAGGTCTGAGCTGTATGTGAAGGACTGCATCCGCTCTTTTTCTACGAGGTGAAAATTCTATAATTGAATAGGAAAAGGCATAACTATCTTGTGCCCTTGTTATGTCATACAGTCGATGCATCCATAAGGACCATTGTATTTCTGACTGTGTGCATGTGAGTGTGTCATTTCTTTCTTTGTGCTGTACTGTATGCATCATGGTTTTTGGGGGGGCTACAGAGCTCCACCAGCTCCAGTTTCATCGGTCGTGGACCAGTGAAGCACGTAGTTGCTGTTCTTTGTGACTTGCTCACTGTGCTGCAGGCTTTCTTCTCACGGAGCATCATTCTGTGAGAGGATGTGAAGCGATAGATGGATGAATGTATAGCGATAGGAAGGCTGGCGGTAGAGGTGAGAGACGAGTGCAAAGGTTAAAGAGGTCGGATGAAACCAAACAGAAACAGAAGAAGAAGAGTTTTGCCGTCTCGTCCCGCTGAATGGTCTAAGATTTGAATGCTTTTGTGCAATGCCATTTGAGTGAATGAATAGACTTTAATCCTCAGCCCGCTGAAATTCAAAGCTGGAGCATTTGCTTACATTTCCAGAAGTGTCAACACATTTGAACAACAGAATGTTTCTAAAATTAAATTCCAATTCTAAACCTATCTGAGGCTTGTGACATTAGCACACACCAATCCAATAGTTGTGCAATCTGCATGCTTTCCATACTCATTAACAAACTCTTTGCCAGATATAAGCATAACCAATCAGCTTTAGTGTGCCTCTTTGGCTGTTCTGATGACGTTAACCCTGTGTTATCTCATGTGTATCTGTACTATGGCTGTTGCATAAACATTTTTATTTCTCTTTCCCCTCTGTTGCAACTGTCAGCAAGCGGTGGAGGACCTGCTGGAAGACGACGATGAGGATTTTGACAAAGATGACAAGGTAATTATGTCGTGTGTCAGGGATGCAGTCACACACAAACACGTACACAAACGTAGGCGCTCGAGCACACTCGCACACTCGCACACTCGCACACTCGCACACTGCCTCAGGAGAGGTTGACACCGCTTCATACGTCGGAAACACAAACAGACGAATGAAATGACTCCGTCTTGCCTTCCGTCTCCTCCTCTGCTCAGGTATTCTCACTGCCTGTGGCATGGCACAAACACATGTACAAAGATTGTACAACCTTTTGAGAAGTTGGTCTCTGTAGATAGAGATATTATCTCCATCTATAGATATATATATAATCTCTCTAAACACGGCACATTCCTCACCTTTCCTTCTTGTGCTCTGCTTTGGTCTGTTACTGCAGTTTGGCACACTATCCTCACACTTCCCTTCATGTAACACTATGTCGAATTCACGTCACTGACGTTGTGCTTCAGCCCTGCTTCATGAGAACATGCGCCCATATAAAGTGCTTAGTTAGCTATTTAGGTCCATTCACTGCTCCTTTATGTCCCAGTAAAACAGCATCTGGGCTTGTCCAGACCCTATCAGGTAACAACAGGTGGCTGCTTTACTGCCTCCGCTCGTTTACACTGTAGGAACAGCTCCTGAAACAAATGCCACTGGATCGGATACAGTCCCTTGTCAATGTTCCACTTGGGAATGGTAATTGAAATGGCACACCTACTGTGTTGTCTGGTTTTTGGTGAGGCACACTTAAAATGAAAACAATATTCTGTTTGATAGTCCAGTCTGAGGAGACTCCACCGGTGTTAAACTAGGATACAATTATAACTTTAAGCTTTAAAGTGAGGTCCTAATGTGTTGTCTGTGAAAACAGTGAAGTACCTTGACTGAACAGTCTGTAATCTGAAATAACTTGAGCTGATACTTGATGCCTTACAGCCACACTCCAGCACTTTAAAGGTTAGTAGGCTAAGATGTGTTAAATTCCATGGTCTGCTTTGGTAATCTTTGTAGAGGAATTTGCAATGGTAATTGTAAAGGCCTTTGACCAGGCAATTTGATATCTGGATTTTTTTTTTGCCTGAGGACACTGTATGCTGAATTTACTCATGCAACTGCAGCCTTGCTACAACTTCACCAAATTGTGAAGGGTCGTAAGTGCATGCCTGCAACAAAAGGGTTAAAAGAAACACATTGATAGTGCAGATGGTCAAATAGTCATCCCTCCAGTCAGGCAATCAGTCAGCCAGGCAGCCAGTTGGGCGATGAGCACACAAAGATACGTGAGCATTACATCCTCTCCCACAGTGACGCAGAAGCAAAGTTTCATGGCTGTGAAGTTCCAAGGCTTAAATCTACAGGGGGCCACTGACTGAAGATATGCACCAGGCAACCTTGAACCTATTTTTTTTTACCCCTTCTTTACGTCTGCCCTCCATCATTGCATTCCCACCTCCTCTCAGGGAAAATAAAATAAAAATACAGGCATTTGAAAAGCTGCAGATTATATGAAATACATTTTTGGACTTTCATATTGAAATGAGGTGCAGCAGCAGCTTTTGCGGCCTCTGTCAGATTTGGTGCCAAACTGATTATTCCACATAAGAGGGCCTTGCTCTCTGTGCTCACACAGGGCTGGGATGCTGGATAGCACAGCCGCCACAAAGGCTACAATTTACCAACGCTGGCTTCATACATTTTGATCTATTGCTCCCCTCAACTGTTAGCATTTCATTTGAGCTGTAGGGAAGTTGAAAGGAGGGCATTTTTCTTTTTTCTTTGCCTACATGTCTCTCCCCTCCCACTCTCCTTCTACCCTTCTGTCAATCGTCCTTTTCCCTGCTTTCATTCTCTCTCTCTCTCTCTCTCTCTCTCTCTCTCTCTCTCTCTCTCTCTCTCTCTCTCTCTCTCTCTCTCTCTCTCTATTGTCCCTTTGCTCTCCCTCCAACCTGGTTAAGTGCAGAACAAATGGACTTTCAAGGCTTAACAAATGAGTCTTTTACACTATGTATGAGGTCTTTCCCATTAGATATGAGGCACAGCTACAGATTGTATGAGTATGTATGAAGGACGGGTCAAAAGAGGCCTCTTTTATGGCACAGGCCTATAGGGGGGAGAGGGGAAAAGGGAGAGAGCGAGCAACAGAGAGAGCAGAGGGAAAAAAAGATTAATAAATATGCCAAGGCCTCATTTTAATTGAACTTGAAGCATATGTTGCAAGTATGTACAATCCGTCCCAGATGTTTACTTCGGCCATGTGCACGGCTCTTCCCAGTGCACCACAAGGCAGCTATTAGCTGGATAACCTTTGCTCCAGAGGCTAAATGGGGTATTACATGGCCAAAAAGTAGAGCACCTGTTTTTCATTGCATGGAGGACCCCTTGCAGGCTTTTTGCCTTGGATCACCACATGTGTTTTGACTTAACAGATTGTTGGGCAGAAGTGAAAAGTGTCTTTCTTGTGAGCAAGCACTGATATTAGTCACTTAATCTCAATGAAAGTCCAGCATCTAGACTAATTGATGGAGACGGCTCAGTTGTTAAAGCCAAGCAGACAGGCACAAGAAGGGTGAAAGAATGTTCGACACAAACTCTTTTTTTTTTTTCCTTCTTCCTCTCATCTCCTCCTCCTACACACCGTGTGTGTGTGTGTGTGTGTGTGTGTGTGTGTGTGTGTGTGTGTGTGTGTGCTGACCTTCAACATGGAATGTTGCTTGATTCTTATTGCCTACACACACATAAAATATGTTTGCCGTATACTGGCCCAGTTTTTAACCTCTATTTTCTATTATAACATAGTGGCAAGCTGCAGTACATTAGTGATTCAATACATACATAGATGCAAGATACATGATGCGCTTAGACATAACCTGTATTATATATATTCTGCATGAAACTATCTTAATTTTGATATGGAATCGATTTTACCGCCCATGTAGTTGTCCGTCACCTTCCTGAACACTATCAGATATGTAGTTTTTATTGGAAATTATTATATTTATTTTGGAAAATGATCTTTAGAAGGTTTCACCCAGAATGTAATGGACATTTATTATGGTAGAAATTGAAATTTGTCCTTGCGGGTAAACCAGAGGTGTACCCATTCAATCAAAGTGGCCCAGTAAGCAATACCACTGAGCAGTATGCACAATACCAGGACCCTGGAACTGATGAAAAGTGAAAAGCAGTAATTATAATATAACACCTGTGATTTTCTGCTATGAAAAGATCTGCAATATTTAAAAGACATAGACAAGTATTCACATCCAATTATCTACTTCTTGTCATCTCAACCATCCCTTCACCCTCAAGACTAAATCTGTCTTACTGGTACAAAAAAATAAAATAAAATGTTTCGCTTAGAACCTTTATGGGCATTTTCAGTATCTTCCAATACAGCTTGAAGTAACATTGTGAGACTTGGACAGTGTGAGATAGCATTCCTATATTTACAGGCTACTGCCTGCAGGGGCTTCAATGTGCAATGCAGCCTGTGATGTCTCCTCTCACCTGTTGGCTCACTGTCCAGAGCTGGCATGAGGCAATCACCTTCAGGCTTTGCATGGGTGTGAGTGTTTGTGTGTTCGTAAATGTGTTTGTATGAGCGTCTCACTATGTGTGTGCAGTTGCTCAGCTGCCTCCCAGAGGGAGGGCTTACTGGAAAAAGGGAGAAAGAGAGAGAGAGTGAGAGAGAGACACACTGAAGGAGTGGGGAGATTACCCTCACACGGTTGACTGGTCACTGAAGCGCTCGTGCTCCGCTCAGCTAGGCTCCACTAGCCTCAGGAGGACCTGACACAGATAAGATACACACTGCAATCATGTCCTGCTCACGGGCTTACTGCTCGGTGCACTCCCTCTCTCTTTCTCTCTCTATGTCTATCTATCTATATCTCGCTCGCACACGCACAGAAATACCACATGCACCTTCAAAATCTCTCCCGTTTCTTGTTCATTTTCTCCCTCATGTACCGAGTTTGATGGTAAATATAGAGTTGACTTTATTCATTAGCTTGAACACATGGATCGGTGAAATCTGAATTATACTGACATTGATATTTGTTTAGTGCTTATTTATTGACCAATTCCCCAAAGCATCCATATTAATCAGCCATGTAATCGGTTTCCATCCAAGACTGGGGTCAAACCGTCATCGTTGTTTTTGACCAACTGAGGCACCAGCTGATTTAAGTTATGCCTTATGGGATCAAAATCCAGTTTTGAGTGATATAGGACTGTAAGATTCATAACACAATGAATAGTCTTGATCTGCTAATTCCCACCCGACCAGCAAGTTGGAATACATGTCTGGTGTCGTCGGTTTTATGAGTGCTTTTAAGTTGTTGTTTTCTTTTCTTCGGAGGTCTTGATGAGTCCACTGTGTATATAATATTGAGAATACACGGTCCTCTGTTTCTTCATCCCTCCTGCCACGCAGCCATCTTCCTCCTCCACAGTATCTCTTTATCCCTCTCATCTATAGGGCTGAGACAGCCGTTCCGCCCTCTACTGCTTTCCCTGTGGGCATGACTAATGCACATACATGTACACACACACTCACAATTGTGCACATGTGTGTGTGTGTGTTTATATCTCTGAAAAATATATATATAAGTCCTGGGGAACGGCTAGTATCCGCATACATATCCAGTTCTCATCCTGCAGGCTTCACAGACATTTTCAGCTTCTGATTTGAACATATAATATCTCTCTGTTTGTATCCATCTGTCTCTTTCTCTCCCCGTCGCTGTCTTAGCTACTGTCTCTTCTTCTGTGTATCATTAAGCGAGTGCCTCCCTGCTCCATGTAATGTTAAATAAGGGGCACGCTTTATCTCAGTGCGAGTATGGTTAAAAACAGTGTAAGTTTTCTGACTTATCTCCCGGATAAGCACATGAAGCTCTGCGGCACCTTCCCAAGCCCCGGCACTCCTCGCTCAGTCCCAGTCACGGCACTGTGCCGATCGCTCAGATAGCGACATGGCATAATGTAATTGGACTAAAGAGAGCACTGGGAATTATATCAATGCTATGAAAAGAAAGCTGTGACTGAAATGTTGTTCTGCGGAGGCTATTGAGCTTGTGATGCAGCGGGGTTGTCCTCAGGTATCAGGGGGGGTTTTCAACCGCTGAGGAGAATGGGAAAGAGAGGCAGAGGGAGAGAAAAAAGTTTGAATGTCTGTGTTCTTTTCTTCTCGTCGCCTGTGAAAGATGAAAAGCGTCACGCTGTAAAAGATGCTTTTGACTTTTCCGCTTCATTTTTCTTCCAATCTCACAGTTTGTTTTTTGTTTTTCAGCTGAGACACTGGTAGGAACTGCATTTTAATCATGTTTTGCTAATAGAGGGAGGAATGAAAACAAGAAGGAGGGTGAAAGAGGCATGGAAGGGTATTGTCTCTCCATGCAAAATACACTGCATTGTTTGTTTGCTTTTCCTCTTTGTCACACACATACATCAGGTGGATCATCTCTCACTATCTCTATTCCCCTCAGATACATATCTCTTGCTTTGTCTTTTGCTTGCTCTCATTTATCATTCAATCTCCAACTCTCTGCCATCCTCTTAACATTTTTACTTTAACTCTGGCCTTTTGTTATTTAAATGAAATGTTGTTGTTTTTGCACTGTGGGCCTTTCTCTGTAGTTTTGGACTGTATACTTATAGGTTAACACATAGGTTTACAGTATACTCGGTCATTGTAAAGATTATACACAAGGGGGGGGCTCCTTTGAAGCTTTGCAATAGTCCAACGGACCCAAAGAAGTACGTACTTCAAATCAGGTCAAATCAGTCCCGTTTTAACCCAACTATCAAATTCACTTATTTTGAGGTCTATGCAAAGGTGAGTACTGGAACAATAATATATAGCTGTTTTTTAGTGTAGTGCATATGTTTACATTCTCTGAAGTACATTTGGTGAGAACAATGTTATTCTTACCTACAGGCTACAGCCTAGTTATATTGGCCAAAACATCAACTTTAAGACCCAGATGTAAAACATCCACATTTTTTCTTTAACCCTTTCACCTTCATTCCTCTGGGTTGTAAAGAGAAAATTTCACTTTAATCTATCCACAAGGACCCTAAACCAGGCCCCTGGGAGGACAGCCGTGATAAAAACCATATCCTCGAGGATATTTTGGCTTCCTGGCACTTTGAGTGGATGCGAGCGATGGTGGTAAGTTGGCATGTGTGTGGCTCTGGCACTGACTCCTGATGGTGTGTGTCGCTGTCTTCCGGTTTCCTATTTAGCTCATCGTCTGTCCGACGGCTTCTGTCTGCCGTCCTGTCGGGGGTTTGTGTACAGTACTTGTCCCCTTGTCCACGTCTCAATCAACACCCACACACTGCACGTTCGGCCCGCAACCCAACCCCAGCTCAAGGCCTCCGCCTCTGCCTGCTCTTTTAAGGTGACGGGGGAACTAATGGGGGCTCCAGCATGGTAGGCTGCTCCCGTCATTTTGTGTGACTTCCCTGTAGCACTTTAGACCGGTAACACTGCAAAGTGACAGCTGTATCGAGGTGCCACGGTGTGTTAACTATGTTTTGCTGGTGGGACTTTTGACCATGGCGTTCTAAAGGGCGACATTGTGAGTGACTGAAGTGAACTTTTACCTGTTTGGGGTTTGATCTGTGCACTGAGAGGGGCCATAAGGGAATACAATTCCACTCATAGAGTAGTGTAGTGCATTTGTTTTTTATTCACCCCCTCCCCTCTAAAAAAAAAAATAGACATTTAGATACATTTTTTTGAAAAGCACTAATTTCATTCCTCTCACAAATAATGATTGTTTTCAAACCTTATGACCCCTAACTCACTGATAATAAGCACCAAACAAACTAATTTTCTAATGAGTTTCAGAGCCCTGAGTGTGTATACTGTATGTGTGTGTGTGTGCATGTGTGTGCGGTGGAGGGGGGGGATTTGAATTGCGCTTGTGAGCCCTTTTTCTTAAAAGTTGCTACAGAAACAGCAAAACTATTTCATATTGCTGCAGCAAATCCCAATGCTCATTATGCCTAATGTAGCAATGTCTACTCCCCCAACTGTTATTGTTCTGAATCACATACACACAAGCGGCTGAAACAATTGAACTTTTTGACTGATGAACTATGCATCAAAGGCTTCCGACGAGCACTCGTTGCACTGTAGGTGAGGAGTTCTTGTGTGCTCTCTCATCCACCCAAAGTAACTCTCTTCGAGACTCTCACCAAATAGGATGTTGAAGATGGCACACACTCAGCCCTCCCAGTCTCTCATTGGACAGAATGTGGAGCACAACACTTGACAGCGGTGTCGACTGAATTTGAAAGTCAGACATGTAAGAAGGCAGCCGCCACCTTTTCTTTTAACAAGAGTCATAAATCTGTAATGAGCACAGAGAGGATGCATATTTTATTTACTTTTTTGAAAACGTGATCCCTTCACTTCACAGCGATGCACTCTCGCTCTGTCGTTTTTTCCCCTCCGAAACAAAGTTTAAAACAGTGGATGTTACAGCTGTTCCTACTGCCTGCGTCTCTCTGAACATGAATATGTGATTAAAGGTACGCCAAAGTTAGCAAAAGCTTTACAGACCTAGGTGATGAATCAGATGTAATTTTACCCGAACAAAGAGTAAGTAATGATTTACTTAATGAATTTATTTTAATATCTTAATTGGTTGAATATAAATGAACTCTTGTGGAAACATACTCCACCTTACAGAATCAGAAAAGCCTTCACTTGTCTCAACACAAAGAAATCCTTTTCTAACTTATTACTAATATTCTGAACCTTAAGATGTAAACGCCCATTTGTACCTTCATCTTTGATTATGAGTTGAACCAAATGAATCCAGAGTTTAGATTGTGCAGTATGTTTTAAGCCAAGTGTGTGAGACAGACAAACCTTTAGACAGACTGACAGACAGACAGATGGGGGGGGGGGAGATGGGCTGGAGCGGCTAAACCAGGCCAACAGAGGACACGAGTAATGTTGTCCCATTCATCACACACTGCCAGGCATGATCCTGGGAAGGACAGGGGAAGGAGAGCGCAGGAGCAGAGGAGCAGAGGTGAGGCAAAGTGAGGAAAAATTAGGCAGGCTGGGGGTGCGGGTGGGGCGGGGGTGCGATGGCGTTCAGCAGGAGGCGAGAGAAGGGGAAGCGCAGAAGTTGTGGGGTGGTAGTCATTTATGTGTGTGTGTGAGGCCCGACCTTGAGTCTGATGGAGTGGCTGGTGTGGTGGAGGTGATGAGAGGCCCCAGAGGGAGATGGGTAAAGATGATCAGTGGCAAACAACCTCCTGCCACCATCAGAGACACACGCACACAAGCGCACACTTATAACACCAGAAACCTTTCCCGTTTGGATAGGAAGCAGAGGTCAAACTGAAAATAAGTCAACACCACCACCTCTTCCTTTTATTCCCCCTTTCTCTCTCTCCCTCTATCCTTCTCTTTTACGTATGTGTATATTTATCCTCGCTATGGGACGAGGCCGGGTGAAGAGACTAATTAGTACTAGAGAGCATTATGTCTGCCTGGTCCACCTTCATCTGACAGTCTAAACTGGAGTTTGACTTTGGCTTTGTGGGAGCAACCCTCAGCACACACAGATATTCTCAAAGAAAACTGTGTGTACATCCTATACACACAGACGTACACACTCTCCTCACATTCACATTGGGCCTATGGGAGTGGGACGGCCCCTTCACATCTTAACGTGGCCTTTGTGTGCGCGAGCCGCTTGATGAGGGCCAGGAGGACGTGCAGCACATCTCAACACCCTAGTTAAACAGATATTTATGTGTTTATGATAAAAAGAGAGGGAGGGAAATAGAGATGTATTCCCCACATTCGCTCATGGATTAGTTGTTGTATGAGATAAATTATTTATTAAAACCGCAGCTTCCAAAAAAAAAAAAAAAACAGGAGGGGGGGGGGGGGAACATCTGCCTCTTTCATGTAGCGCTGGCGAGGTGCCAGGTTGCATGGTGGCATCTGAGGCCAGTCGCAGGGCCTTTTGTCTCATCTTGTTGTCATTTCCTGACAGAGGGGAGATGTTCTTCTAGGCCACTGGGTTCCCAAGTTTTTTAGTTTTTTTTCCCCCTTTGGGGCCTCTCTTAACTCCCAGTGGGTAAAATCTGTGACTCGTCACTCCCCAGTGGAGTTGGTAATACTTTGAATAGACACAGATGAAACACATTAGTTTTCATTTTTAAGGGCAGTTATTGGCTTACATAATGTGCCTCCGTGTTAGGAGCTGAACTGTTTTAAGTGGTCAACATAAGCGACGGAAAGCACGCCACGCTACATTTGACTCGTGCCAAACATGTCCCATTTAAGAAATGTCGAAATTCCACTATGCCGTTAAAATATGCTGATTACCAATCAGAAAACTATGATGCAATCTACCTACTATACATACTATTTCTTGCTTCCTTTTAGAGCGAGGCCATCTGCCCATTTGAATGTTTTGACTCAGATTTGTTACTCATGCGTGGAGCCAAGCTAAATAAGACTGAACTGAATGCCACCAGTGGATGCTAATGAGCAAATGTCAGCCTCCTCTTTTACTCGTAAACAATGTTGCACTTTCGTCACTAAATTATGTTTATACTTATTTAATTTTTGTAAGACAACAATTCAAACACAGCCAAATATCATGTTCACGAGTACAACAACCTTATTTTCTTTTATCTATATTTGATTTTTCAGAGAGGTTGCAACACATCAAGTTTTAAGTACACAGTAAATGCTAATTGTATGCGCTATTTATTATTCTGTCATTTCTAATTCTTGCACAGGCTTTTGGAAATTGAATTTGTGTCGCCCCTAAAGCATTCCTCTACTTGCTCAACTTTTCAATGTTTTTTTCCCTCCTTTTTTCCTGGGGTGGAAATGGGAGGGATGCCGCCTCCTTCTGCAGTTACAAAATCAACAAGAACGCTTTCAGATGCCCTGTGGGAGCCACATATTAGCATCCTGTCACGTTTTATATGACATTTCAATTTTTTACTGTGCTGCCAGAGTGAGAGGCAAAAAGAAAAACAAAGAAAAACAGGTGCAATTTTAGCACAGCAGCAGTGAGCAGCAGCCACTTGTGGTTCAGACTCATTTTGTGGCGTGATGGGATGTATGGTGCTGCATTATAACGGTTAGGTTTATCATTTTTATGGCATAACCCAGCAGGGAGAATAATGTGATCGGAGGTTAAAGCAGTCTCAAATGGCTCTCTCTATTTCCACCCAGTAGATATAGGACAGATATTTGAGTCCATCGTAATAGGCTAAGTCCTCAGTGACCTCTCTCTTGTTTAGCTCTAGGCCTTGGGTCAGTGAAGAACAAACTGTCTTTGCAAAGTTTACAACTGCACACGTTGCACTTTTGCATATATATATATATATATATATATATATATATACTCTGGCATGGTGCTATCTCCCTGAAAGAGAAATGGAGCAGTGGAGTACACAGAGGCAGTGTGCATCTTTCCTTTGTTAAATATTTAATCAAGTGTTTCAAGCAGTTTACTACATTTGTTTACCACAATTTACCAGCAAGTGCTATGTGGTTAGCCTGTGTGTGTGTGTGTGTGTGTGTGTGTGTGTGTGTGTGTGTGTGTGTAGGGTTGTTTCTCCTTAACACATGCAAACAGCTCGCATCACTTTAACGAGCCTCTGTCTTCCCTGATGGAAGCACTCCCATGATGCACCACACACTCGTACGCCGGGTGGCTCAATGCTGAACTGATGGGTGCTTGTGCTGAGATTTCATATCGCACTCCACACATCCAAACAATGATGCAAACTTTAGACATAACCACAAAAGATACATTTATTTGTTTTAAGCGGCATACGTGCAATTAAAAGAACTCTCTGCCAACAAAGCACGACAACTCACTAAATATTTCTCCCACCAGAAAACAACTTTGCTGATGAGAGTTAATTGATGTCAAAGATGTCTTCTGCACACGGAAACATTTCATTCACGGGATAAAAAGATGCAGTTTTTCATTTTATACATGGAAGTGTGCAGTTCTTCTGACTTTAACCTGAACTCGCATCACTTTCTAAGCGGCCCTGACCCTTCGCTAAACAGTAAATTATAAATCAAATGCTTTTCAGACGGCGATATAGACAATCACACAGGAAACAACAAAGAGAATGAATAATAATGACAAGGAAGTGTGTAAAGGCCTCAATATTCCTTTGTATTTATATGAGATAAACACTCTGCAGAATCCATTCTTGAGACACGAGCACGAGCAAATCAGTGGAGTTCTGATGGTTCTGGGCATTCAGACAATTAATTAAAGCTTTATTTATTCTCTCGTCTTATATATTCTGTCAACCCACAGCTAAATTCTATGAAGGGTTTTGATATTCTTGCGTATACTTTCTGTTCATTAATGTTGCTGCTCCTCCTGTGAATGTAATCATTTCGCACCCTTGTATGAAACATTTGGTTCGTATCAAATGTAGTTGTAGCGATCCATAGACCTTTAGGATTAATCTCACCATATCACTTTAGTTCTTAAGTGCATTAAAGTAAATGCTATTGCACATAGTGGTATATGTACTGTACATCCTGCTATGTGTACCTGACAGAAACATATCCTCAAGAATAAATACTGTCAGCCGACTGTAATGATCATTTGTAGTACACAAACTGAACTGTCAGTGACTGTAACATGTCTGTGTAACACATTGCAGATTAACCAGTTACAGTTGCAGTCTATTAAAATGCATGATGCTAAACTCATTAGGCAGACTTATTACACTGTCTGTCTGAATGATTCAAGCCACGCGGCATCATCCTTCAGAATACTGTTGTCAGAGTTGCAGGGATTTGTAGGATACTTTGAGCACTAACATGACTTGCAACTGTAGCCAAGTCTAAGCGAGAGGCCTCGCTCAGATTTAATTTTATTAGCCGTGCCTTCAGGTCTCCAAACAAACCTACTTAGTTTTACTGACGGACACAGGAAGAGACAGATGGGGAAACCGGCCCTGAGTCTCCTGCACAGACCCTGCTCATCCTCATCATAAAAAACACAGAAAGCCCTATAGTCCTTGATTTAACTTATGATACTAGCGATTGATCCTCTCTTGAGGACTTGTAATTGTGTGTCTTAGAAAGCTCCCTTCAAATATTTCACAGATTTCTGTTAAAAAAAATAAAATAATAAAAACCGTCAACAGAAAGCGTCCTTTAACCTTGACTCTGATGTGTGAATGCCACGTCTCTCTCCTGATCTTTCTGTAACAATTCCCTCTCTATCAGTGATGACATTGCAGTATAAATTAAACTTACTCAGTAGAGAAAGGAACTGCTTTTTGAAGTCAAGAGCCCTCATCGTTTAATCTGTTTCAGGATATAATATCGTTTGTAGAGTCACACAGCAAGACCAGGTGTGCAGATCAAGCTTATCTAATAGCTGTAGGGTGTGTGTGTGTGTGTTTGTGTGCATATTAGGTTCCATTATAAGAACAGGTTGCCTGGCTCCATATGTGCGCAGTGTGCGGGGAAGCTGGGAAAACAAGGTTCTCCGTGGCCCTCTGTGTTATTGCTACCTCCCGCCTCCCCGAGCCATGTTTGAAGACAGGAAATACGAGTCAGACCGCAGTCCGAGGGGCATGTGGCAATGGTTTATACTCCGATGACCTCTATCTATCCTCTCAACCCCCGCCCGCTCTCTCACACCACTCCCCTGGCCCTCAAACTCTCTCCCGAAAATAAAACGGCCTGACCCGGCCCAGCCCGGCTCGGCTCGGCCTAACCCAGGCCGGCACAATAGATCCTGCGTTCTGAGATTTGTTTGAGAGAGCAATGAAAAACAGATGGACTCTGAGGAAAGGACTGAGGAGAGAGAGAGAGAGAGAGAGAGACAGAGAGAGTGAGAGAGAGACAGAGAGAGATAGATAGAGAGCGAGACAGAGAGAGAGAGACAGAGACAGAGAGAGAGAGACAGAGAGAGAGAGACAGAGACAGAGAGAGAGAGAGAGAGAGAGAGACAGAGAGAGTGAGAGAGAGACAGAGAGAGATAGATAGAGAGCGAGACAGAGAGAGAGAGACAGAGACAGAGAGAGAGAGAGAGAGAGAGAGAGAGAGAGAGAGACAGAGAGAGTGAGAGAGAGACAGAGAGAGATAGATAGAGAGCGAGACAGAGAGAGAGAGACAGAGACAGAGAGAGAGAGAGAGAGAGAGAGAGGAAGAAAGAAAGAAAGAAAGGGAGTCTTGTAAAATATTTGCGAAGAAAAATAACCCTGGGACGCTGTCTAATTATATCTATTTGTCTTGTGTGGTTTTGCTGGGGAGGCCATGTGGTCTCCCTGTCTGCTCCATGGTTCATTTTTCACATTATCTGATCCTGGATGGATAGTTAAAAGATGAGGGTGGGTTTTGGGGCAGTGGGAGGTGGGTGGTTGTTTTGGGTCTCACTGGGAGGATTGTGGTGAGGTGGGGGGGCTGGCCTAAAGGAGGGGGAAGTATGGTAAAGGCTTTCGGGGTCCTGGAGGTTTCATGTCATCGCCTGCGTTACTGTCTTCTTCGGGTATATTGATGAGGATGAACGCAGAGTTTTACTTCTCTAATCTAACTATGTCCATCCATCTTCATCAATAACACAGCCATTGCTGTACCTGCTGTTTCTCTCTCAAAAGGGAAATGTTAGGTGGCCATGTGGGGTTGTGCCGTAATCTTTCAGTTTCTCTTAAACGTTTTTCTTTCCATTTTGCCATTACTTAACTTAAGTTCTTCAAACAGCTGTGTAATAGCCTTATTTTTGCAAGATTTATGAAATCCAGATTCGTTCTTACCTGAACTATGAAAGTTTTTGGCATCTTTAGTTAATTTGTTGAATAAATACTCTCAATAAGGAAGAGAGAAAACAAACTCATCCACTGAGAGGTTACCAGCAACCCCTCACCCTTCCCTCAAACAAACAAAAGTTATTGTCAGCAAGAATATACCTATTAGAGCTGTCTGCACGCTGGCGTGGTTAAATACTGGAACTGGATGATCTTATAATAAAAGTCTCCTACTGCCATATTGTGTACTGGACGCTCATCCTAACTTGTAACTTTCTTCTGACGACAGATAGTCCTCTTCTTGTTATGCCCCCCTTTTGTCTTCCCAAGCATGCCCACCAATCACATCCAGCCGCAACCAGTCCGCGTGTTGATGTCCTCACTCAGCCAACGGCTCTCGATCCCTCTCTGTCACCTCATTCTGTCCAGATCCATCCTGTCCCTGCCTGTCAGTCAGTCAGCAGGCAGCTCGTTGACTGTTGCATGACTTCTTCAATTCTTCACTTTGTTTCAGTGAGAGGGGGGGGGGGGGGGGGGATTGTAGATTTTAGATTGCCTGCCTAGTGTGTGGTTTCTTCCCCCACTCGTCGCAGTATTCTCAAGTTCTCAACCATCAAAAGTTGAAAAGGAAGAGCTCTTCATGGTGGGTGACGACGTTTAATAAGGATGTTAATGATGTCACGGCTGGTGACATCATCACAGTGTGCCAGCCAGCCGAACAAAAGAGGGCTCTGCCCGGTCTTCCTGGCTGTCTTGGCAGCAGCAGAGAGAGAGAAAGAGCGCCCAAAGATTGATGTATCCATTCGGCTTTCAGTTTAATTCTGCCTCTCTATTCACATATTCAAATTTTCCTGTGTGAGCATTTTTGATTTGTTCTGCCGACTTTATATCTTTATTACTGCCTGGAATGAAAGCACTCTGTCAGTTCATGCAGGATATCCGGTGATTTGGCTCCCCACCCCAAATCTTTGACGCTATTTAAAATGTATTGTTTTCACAAAGATGCCTGTGCCCAGCCCTCTGTCTTCTCTCTCCTCTTTCTCCCTCTCCTCCCCTCTCTTCACTTTCTCTCTCCATCACTTCCTCCCTCACCCTTGCTTTCTTTCTCCCTCGCTTACATCTCTATCTGTCCTCTTGCAGGACTCGGAGAGAAAGGGCTTCATGAACAAGCTTTATGCCATTCAGGACGTGTGCATCAGTGTGCAGAATGCACTGGATGAAGTGGCCTCCTATGGCGAGAGGATAAAGAAGTGAGTCGTAAGCCCGCTCCTCGGCATCAGGCCCGCTCCGCTCTGCTCCGCACGTCCCAGTGTTTTTTTTTTTTTCGGCAATGCCAGGTTGCCCCCGCTTCCCCTTGCCAGCCTAACTGAGTATAACTCTGTGTTGCTCTCAGGAAACACTAGCAGTGTGACACCCAGCCCTGAGAGACAAACACAGGCTCTTCTGTCTTTATGCCCATCACATCTCACTTAACCCTGCGTGACCTCTTAACTGAATCATGTACATACTAGATTAAACACATCACTGCACATGCACACACACACAAAACCATTTATTCACTGTACGCTCCTGCATACACATTACTTTTGAATAGATGCATACAAAGCAAAGGGAAGACAAGGAATATGTTTTTGATTAAAAGCTGCAATAAAATATAAAATTCAGGTTTTTTCTTTGGTTATAGGTAAAAAAAAAACACATTTTAAATCAAGCTGACTTGTGACCTGTGTTTCTGTAAAGTTGAGCCCATTGTCACCCTGCCATGCTGACCTGTAAGACTCGGGGTAAAGTCATTTCATTCCGCACCGTTCCAGTGAGTGTGATGAATTTGTAGTGCAGGGGCATCTCGATCAGCTTGTTTGGGTTGAAAAGAATTAAAATGCCCTCCCTGACTCCTCGCTCTACTCTTTCTCGGCGTGTTTGCCATGTCTACTCTTTTTTTTTTACAGTCTCTTTTTATCTCTCTTTTCAGCACATTTAACTGGACTGTGCCTTTCTTAAGCTGGCTGGCCATCGTGACTTTCGGAGCAGCCACCATCACCATCTACTTCATCCCTCTACGATACATTGTGCTCGCGTGGGGTGAGCTCAAGTCAAAAATATGTAATGTTCATTTACGTGTACTGTTAGTGTAAGTAATTAAGTTTCAAATGCATCGTTAAATGTAAATACAATATCTAATTAAGTCTTTTTAATGTATTGTATTAGGGGGGGGAAATCATTAAGCGGAATGCATATTTTCAACAACTTGTACGACACACAGTGTGCGCTGATGTGCACCTCTCCCCCACCGTTTCTCTCTCTCTGCAGGGGTGAACAAATTCACCAAGAAGCTGCGAGACCCTTACACCATTGATAACAACGAGCTGCTAGACTTTCTGTCCAGAGTGCCCTCAGATGTACAAGTGGTGGGTGAACTTCCCTTTCTCATCTCTGTCTGATCTTTTATATCTTTTTGACAACACATTTCACAGTTCCAGACACGGACAAGGGCGAGGGCTCCTTTTTATTATCTCCTCGTCTCAAACTCTTTCTCTCATTCTTTTTTCCTCCTCAGCCGTTGGCGCCTAACTGTTTAACTTTTCATGTAGGGTGAACTTTTAGATGACACGCACGCATCTAATCTAATTGTTTCAAAGCCGTTCCTTTGTTTTCCTATTAATAGCTTTCCTAGTATAATTCAATTTCCACATACATAACTGGAGCTGTGTAATAATATAACGAGGTTAAGTGAGTTTAGTGCCCAGCATATAACTAGGTTGATTGACTCCATACACATACACTCACACACAATTACAGTTAGCTGTTGTTTCCCAGCTATGCTAGTAATTGGAACAGAGTGTAAACCAACAGTTAACCAGCCCCATGCGGTTTTGCTTCTACATTAACCGTGAGATCAGATTAACTTTGTGGCTGAAGACTACAGATGCTTCGTTAGGTAAAATGTAGGTGTGTAGGTGAGTGTGTGTGTGTGTGTGTGTGTGTGTGTGTGTGTGTGCGTGTGTGTTAACAGTAACGTGCTGTGCTGTTCGGGACAAAGTGCAGTTTAAACTGCAATTAAGCGGCAGCTTGTGAAAGTCGTTGTGTTATCCAGCACCGATGGTGTCCGCTGTGGCCGTTAAGCCCTGCTGTGCTGAGTTCAATACACACGCACATGAACGCACACACACACACACACACACACACACACACACACACACACACACACGCAGGCCAAGGCTGCGACCCGGGGCCTCTGATACGACCAATCCCCTGCCACATCACCACTGATACACTTCCTCTTTGATCGCTTGTTGCTGAAACTTCTTTCATCTTTACAGGGTCATAATCCTTGCTCCCCTACACACCCCCGCCAACCCCCCGTGTTCTCCCCCTTTCGGCCCCCGTGCAGTTTTACAGTTTCATAGTTTACTGGGGCCTGCTGCAACAGTAGGCACAAGGCAGGTAGCCATCGGCTTAAATGAGCCCAAGCTGTCCCCTCTGGTGAAGTGCAGCCACCTTACACACCTGGAGCCTGGAGGAACGGAGCGGTGAAGGGGCCCAGGCCCGGCAGGTATAAGGCCTTTACAAGGCTCCTAATGAGGGCCTGCTGGCTAGCGAAGGTGGGGGCAGACATGCTGCTCTGGTCTGGTGCCCGTGCTGCTGGAGTTGTGCCTACTGTATAAGTAATACTGTAAGTGCTACTGTAACGGTTATTGCTGCAGCTGTCGGCGTGGTAATTGTTGCCAGGTTTCACTGACAGTTTGGAGGCTTACCGAGTAATAAGGAAAGAAAGGGAGAGGTGTAAGAATAGATTTCAGGGGAGGAAAGATGAGGATGGAAATAGAGAAACGGGAGGAGGCAATTGGCAAGTGGAGTTGATTATTTAGTGCAGGGTAGTCTTGTTTGTATCAATAAGATAAAGTCAGTAGAAATATTCTCTGCTCAGTCAGCTGATAACGAAGCGAGACCTTCGCTGATCACTTTTTCCCCGAATCTAAAGGTTAATTTCCTGCGAAGACACCCCGCTCAGCGGTCGTTGGCTAAAAACAGACCAGAATGTTCTGCTCTGCGGTGCGTCCCACAGCTGCCTGCGGCGGTGGCTTCACCTCATTGCCTGCCCCCACCTTACTGGGTCAGAGCCGTCCGTGGGGATCAAGCCCCTTTAGGCCCTCGCGTGATGCAGAGAGGTGCTGGGGTCCAAATGGAGCGTCGCCTCACGGGCACGTGTCCATAGCACCCATTGGTGCAGGGGCCCACAATGCCTGATACCCTGGATGACTAATGAAGTGCTATTTCAGGGCCCCGGGTGTGACCTAACACACACGCAAAAACACGCACACACACGCTCTCCCAGCAGTAGTGCATGTGGGATGTTTCAGTGCAGTGTTCCACATCATTTAGAGGTGCTTCAGAGCAGCAAGAACTGATGAGGTTCTAATGACTTTATATACAAAGAGCATCCACACCGGCCAACAGTCATAATGTATGTCGCTGTACAGCACCACGGTAACTGTGGAACAGCTTTTTGACTCTCAAACTTTATTTTATCTTTATGGCGTACGTAAAAGTACATGAAAGAAAGTTTGCATTTAGCTGAAACGCAACACTCGGGTCTCATCGGTTGTAGCATTTAAGGAACGGATCTTTAGCTCTTTAAATCAATGACACTGGGCCTCTAACAGCACTGTCAAACACCCTTTAAAAGCTAAATCCCCAGTGGTGCATGGAGGCCGCAACAGGCAGAGTTACCTTTTTACCACCTGAACAGTTTACTTAAATCATTATGTCCCTCTGTGAGCAGCAATGTTAAAGGCTGGCATGGTATGTAATGCATGTGTGTGAGAACGAGCCACTGTTCCTCTCTGGGTAATCACTTCTTGTGTCTGGTTTGGATCTTTTACCAGCGTAAGCTATCGTTATGGTCATTATCAAGGAATCCTTCATGTCCTCTTAAACAAGGCCAAACGGAGCACCTTTATAGTGCTAAGTATTCCCTACCTGGTGTTTGGGAGGTGTCAGTGCACTAGTATGTTTTACGACACCATTAGCTATGTGAGCTAGGGAGTGCGTAAGTAGGGCCAAGGCAATTAGCATGCCAAGTGGCCCTTTATGATCGGTGTAAAGGAGCTGGATCAAACCCCCAGTACAAAAATAAGCATGAATTCCAATTTAGCGCCTAATGAGCAGTGGGGAGTCGGGTTAATATTTTTAGACAACATTTATGTTGGGAAAGAAACCTCATAGGACACACTGAGGTCAAAGGCAGGATAGTTAAAGGTTGAAACGTTGCCAGATGCCATCACTTACATCTAGCAGAGTCTCTCTCTCTCTCTCTCTCTCTCTGCCACTTTGTCCTTCCCCACCTTTGTGACAAATTTAAACATTTCACTGCAAGTGGCCAATTAGTCACTATTCAGTATGTGTCGTGCCACAGCAGCTAATAGGCCAAACTTTCCTTACTTTGTAATTTTTTCTTTTGCTCATTGATTTATGTCACCTTGACGTGCCTTCTCTTTCCCAGCAATAGCAGCAAAAAGGTGAATCCTCCGAACTGCAGATGTGTGAACTATACACAATAGTGTTTCCCTGGAAACATTTAATAACCCTTATGCTCCATTAAGCGTCACATGAGATGAAACCCGCTGAGTTTTTTGCTGTGTGGAAAGGGCTGGGAAACAGAATAACACAGTATCATTAAAATGTTGCTCCCTTGCCTTTCTTGACTTGCTCACCGTCACACACCTTGCTTTCGCCTTCGTCTGTCTGCCCACACTGGCATCATCAAAACACAGTGGAAGGTTCAATGGGAGAGAGAGAGAGAATGAGAGACAGGGAGAGAGGAGCAGGTCCCGGGATGCTTTGTGGGTAACACCGTTAAACGAAGCACAGTACACGGCGCCCCTTCAGCAGAGCACACTTCAAAGCCTGTTTTGCACTTGTACTGTCAACATTCGGGAGAGGAGCGAGGGTGGAGCAGCCTTTTGAGCAGCGCTGGGTCTTTACCCACTGCCTCTCCTGTTGATGTTCCCTTTCAGCTCCCCACTCGCGCTACCAAATTGCTTATGTGCTCACCGCATTACCACACTTTTTACTTTCACCCAATTCCGGTTTCTTTTATTTTGCTAACGTCCCACTTTCTCCTCGCCTCCTCTGCCTCCTTCTTCTCTTTTTTGACTTTAACTAGCTCTTGTTGTCTGCTTGTGTTTGGCTCCTGTGTGTGCTGCTTTGTGCGTGTGTGTGTGTGTGTGTGTGTGTGTGTGTGTGTGTGTGTGTGTGTGTGTGTGTGTGTGTGTGAGTTATTAGGCGAGGTGAGCGGGGGAGCCAAGGGTATAGCATCAGGCAGGCCTGTCACCTGTAAGGTGGAATTGAACCTGTGACGCATGAGCCCCATTTCTCTTGGCTGGCAGCTCTTCACAGAGAAAAAGTCCTGTTTGATTGAGATATTGTTTTTGCCTGCACCCTTTGTTTTTTTGTCGGTCCTCTCCGCTACTCTTCATGGGAAACAAAACCCTGCTTTCTACTGACGTGCAAACTTTTCTTTGTTTTTCTGCACTCACAAATAGTTTTGTTTTGGACAGGAACGTCAACGCGCAGAATTAAATTGCCGTGTTCCTTTGTGCTGCTGTAGGCGTTTGGCCGCGTAATGGGACCACTAACAGCCAGTGATCCCGCACAATACCTGTCCTACTTCTGGATCCATGGTAGCTCGCAGCAAACGACGAGTGAGAGAGAGAGAGTTGCATGTGCTGAAACATTTGAGTAAAGGCAGATTATTTTGTGAATTTGCTTGCAATTATATATATTACCAGACATGTGTCTGTGTAACTGCTCGACATGCAGATGTGCTGTTATTCATTCACTCATGAGTGATTTAAATCATTCAACCATCTCTCACTTGTTCATCCATGGGTGCACCACTGTCATTGATCGCAATGTCAATGTGGGCGCTCTGCCAGGACTGTCATGGTCCCCTAACAAACTGCACACACACACACACACACTCACAGATGGGGCCATATAAACCCCGCTCCGTCTCCTGGGTTTTTGCTCTGCTTTAGTTGGCAGCTATAAAAGGATCCACACCCACATGAGAACAGTATCTGTCATCACCCGAGTGTCCATGGACCTCCCTCTCTCTCACCCGGTCTCTTCTTCACTCTTTGTTTTCTCCCCTGTCTCCATTGTTGGTTTGTCCCGCTCTCTGCCCTTCCTCCCTTCATCTTTATATCTATTTCTGTCCCGTGTTTATCTCCCTTCCCATCGTTCCTGTCCTCCCTTGTTTTCTCCACCTGAATGATTTCCTCTTATCCTGTCAGACTACCTCGTAGTGTCTCTTCTCTCTCCCTCTATCCAACTAACCGGTTTTATTTGTACAGCTGTTTAGTAGAACGTTAGTTTGCCTTGTGGACAGTGAGGAGTACCCAGATCTGTATTAGTGCAGACTGGCTGCCTAGCGAGGCGTAGAGATCAACACATGCTGGCTTAACCACTCTGTAAGCACCGTAACGAGACATTGGTGACCACCACTGAGACAGAGGAACAGAAAAACTCCACTGTATGCGTGTGTACAGTGTGTGGATGTCTATGGGATTTTAATGATACAAGAGTGCCAGGGTGTTGTGTGTCTGCATGATGTGGGAGGCGCGGGTGTGTGTGTGTGTGTGTGTGTGTGTGTGTGTGTGTGTGTGTGTGAGCGAGCGTGTGTACATTCTCCTTGCTGGTATTTACATGTGTATGCATGTGTCTTCATTGGCGAGTACAGACGCGCCTCTTTGCATCTCAGATTTGTACATTGCTGGCTGAGGATACTGGAAGGCGTCATTGAAGCGACAGTGGGAACCAGTAGAAGATGGATGACAAAGGCTCGTTCCCAGCCAGTACCGAGACTCGCTGCTGTTCCCGTCCACAGCAGACAGACCCACCATGAGACAGAACAGAGAAACCATATTGACGTCAGTTTGTTGTCTGCCTGGAGAATCAGAGAGGGTGTCAGTCAGTCAGACAGGCAGAGTAGCCTACAGTACATCAGCCCTAGGAAGGATCCCACTGACGATACTGGCTCTTTGGTGCTGTGACTGTTAAGTCTTGTATTTTTTTTTTCTATTAGTATTCTGATTCAGTGGCTAGTGCTTGTCAGTGTCTAGAATCTGTCTAGGCTAGCGACTGTATTTGTGTGTGCATGCACACACATCTGAAAGTGAGAGACTGCCAGAGTGACAGTCTCTGGTTGTTGATGCTCAGCCACTGTGATGCTGTTGCGTCTGAGTGTCCATCACATAAGAGCAGCTTCTTTCTAAGCTTTGCTCACCATCTTTGCAAAGCATCACATGAAGTGGGAATCAGTTCCCTTTGGGAGAAATAGGTGACACAAACCCTGAAGTGATTGTAATGTGCCACTAAAATGCCTTCCTTAGATATTTAAACTAACCAAGACATGAAATAACATTGAATTGTAGCATTAAATAAATATTTTTGACATTTTTGGGAAGTCAGTATGTTTTAAGACCATGTATCTGTTAAATATGAAGTTACAGCCAGGTGGCGGTTAGTTTAGCTTAGCGTAAAGACTAGAAACAGAACTTCTTTTCTCCCCACTGCCTGAAACTGAACAGGATAAACTAATCCAAAGTAGTTATTAAACACACTGCGTTGTTGCTGTTCTGCACATACTGGCTCACAGGTTGTCCACCTGTGTGCAAAGAGGCCGGAGCCTCGTCGGCTCAGGTCTGAAGGAAAGCGCCACATAGACAGACCGTTTCTCTGAAGGCTAACTGCAGTTCAGCCCGTCTGAGTGGAGAAAGAAGGAAGTAGAAGAGATTGTACGTCGTTTGTTCTTTTCTTGTTTTTTGTTCCAAGAATGATGCAAACACAGTGAAAATCTCCAGTGCGCTTATTTGTTAGTCTCTGGCCAGTAGATAGTATACATTGTGTTTATGTAAGAGAAAAAGCACATGTTATATAAAGCCCCTGATGTAGTGTGATCAGTACTGAGTTGATACTGCAGTTACTATAACTACCAGCTAAGCACAGACTGTGGTGTTGAAAGGGTTAGGGTGCGTCTTCTCTCTCCTTCCCGTTTCTCTGCCCTTTCTCTCCTAACCATCTTGCCTTACTGTGATGACTCTGTTGTCTCTCCAAGCTTTCCCATGAGGCCTTTCCCTGTTCTCTGTTTGTTTGTGTGATCCCTTCCCTTAGGCCACTGTCCCACATCTGCGGAAGTATGTGTGTACGTGTATATTTGTGTGCGTCTGTATTTGGAGCTTTGAACTGTGTACATGGTGTGTGTGTGTGTGTGCGTGTGTGTGTGTGTGAGGGTCTTCATGTGCATCTGTGTGTGTGTTGTAATCATTGTGTAATCCCTTCCCTGAGGCCACTGTTCCACACAGCTGGACTCAGAGAGCCTCTGGAGGGTTTCTGTGCTATTCAAGCATCCTCTGCTCTTTCCACCTGACCGCGTGGTGTGTGTGTGTGTTTCTGTGTGTGTGTGTGTGTGTGTGTGTGTGTGTGTTTTAACAGGTGCAGTACCGAGAGCTGAAACCGGATCCCAATCCCAGTCCAAATAAAAGGAAGAAAAACAACCCCGGGTAGATGACTATGTCCGCCCACCAACTCGTCTCTTCTCCACTTTTCTTCTCGTGGTCTATTACTGGACACTGAGGAGCAGAGGAAGACGGCTCCAGACCATCTCGGCTCAGCCATCCTTCCTTTTTTGTTTTTCTTTGCTATTTTTCTTCTCTTAAACCTTTTTTTTCCCTGTCTTTAATTGCTCATGACGTACAGTACAGTTTCCTGAAGTGTCATTTTTGTATAAAAAAAAAAAAGACGAGTACAAGAAATATTCTTATCACCATTAACGCTTTTAATTGATTTTAAAGGCGAGTGGGAAAGATGACCTTTTTCTCAGCCATGTGATCCATCCTCCTCTTTGCTTCTCTCCATCACTCCGACACCTCGGAGGACTCTGCCCATCTGCTTGCCACAAGTGACAAGTGTCAGACAATGAGTAAAACCAGTTTAAGCATTTATACTCACTGTCCATAAAAAAAAAAACATTTTCAGTGCATCCATGCTTATGAAAATACAAGCCTTATACTAACGTCCTCTAATAGACTTAAGTTTTAGTTTTTTTTTTAGATCATATTGTAGTTATTAAATGATTTTGGTAATATGTTCATATTTTCTAATTGTTTTTGTACTGAAGTATCTTTTGTTTTCTTCCTCTCTTGGATGCGGTAATGATGTTATGTTCACTGGCAGTAATTTGGATTGTTTCCACTTAACTCAGCCAGCCAAGTTGATTAGCAATTATGGTAGTAGCCTCCAGATATGTCCTTCTACACAAACACAAACCTGGACCAGCAGGCTGAAGGCTTGTGGTGGTATCTGTCTGTGCTTTAATACAATGGCCAAATTTGCTTTTTTTTTAAAGACATTAATCCCAAACAAAAAAATTAAACCACAGTGGTATTAGTTAAAGTACAGTGAGTCTGTTCCTCTTCAAATAGATTGTGATTGCATAATCATCATTAAATAATACCCAGAGGATAAAGGAACATCGTAGAGTATTAGAGAGTTGGTGTTTTACCCCAAACCTTTATCGTCGCTGCATGTCCAGATAATTTAGCCGTAGCCTCGTTTAACCCGTTCAAAAACACGTCAAAGTCCCTGTCAGTCCGTCAGTTAGACAGCTTCTGTCTGTCAGGAGGCGCAGCATACTGGGCCCTCTGCTGTCGTGGTGTTAATATAGATGTCACCCAGTCTATGCAGAGTGTCGTCAGGCAGGCCTTAAGGCAGCCACAGCCCTAATCTTGTTTGAAAGGCTGGTCTCCTTTCCTCTCATCTCCCTGTGTGTTTGCCTCAGCGGCCACACGAGAAAGCATCCACACACACACACACACACACACACACGCATAAGCATGCAGACACCAACAAGACAAAACAAAAAAACCCTTAACGTGAATGCACTGCTTCTTTAAGAGATCTCGCGTACACATACTGTACCTTCTTGCTCACAGATGAAAGCATAACATCCCATTTGAGCAGGCACATTCTCTCCCTCTTAGGCACACACACTCACACAAACATGCTCTCTGTGATGCTGTGCCCCAGGCTGGCCGCCCTCTCCATCTGCCCCACCTACTGTGCCCACAGCTCAACTTTGATCCGTCTTTCCAGAGACAGAGGCTTGTGTATGTGAACTGTGCATGTAAGAGTGTTTGCGTATACACGTTTATGCAATCAAAGACGTGTTGCTTTCTCTCGGCGTCGGTGTGTGTTACAATTGTATCTCCCCTCCAGCTGTAGACTGATGCGTAGATTCAGTCGATGTGTGTGTCAGCATGTACAAGCGTGTGTGTGTGTGAGATTGTGGTGCAGCAGCAGAAGTGCCAGCTGTTATTTGGTGTGGAGTTTGCTGGTGTAGAGGGCCGTCAGCTAGATGAGCAGCAAGTCGCTGTGTGACAAGACAAGGCTCTGAGGGGACTTAGGCCTGAGGTGTCAGGGATGTGTGTGTGTGTGTGTGTGTGTGTGTTTTATGCTATTTCAGATCCCTCTTCCCATCATGCTTCTCTCCGTTTGCTCTCTCTGCGGTTCCCTCATTCGTCAGTGAGCGGGGTTGCGACCCTGTCTGAAGGGACGGTCTCCTGGGCTTCTTGCTGAGCATCTGTTGAAAGATCACAGCTCAGGCTACATTTGAGGAGGTCTCCTCTCATCCTACTGATCCCTGCCTCCATCTCTTCTCCCCACCCCCCCACCCCCCACCCCCAATATCTCCATCTTTTTGTTCCCTCTCCCCCGTTGGTCTGTCTGTCTCTCTGCCCGTCTTTATCGCTCTACACCCCCTCCCCAAAATAACTAGTGCTCTTTTCTGCCATTTTGTCATCCTCTCGCCCTGCCTGTCTGCTTGCCATCGCCTGTACCTCCACCCCCTCCCCTCCCCCTCCGCTTTACCCATCCATCTCCATACTTAAATATCAACAGGCTTGGATCTGTCACTCCAGAGGGCCATTGATTTTGTTGTGTTGTTTTGAGGAATCCACTTGAAAGACAATAACAGACTGTCCCCTAAGAGCAGCGTCGCAGACTGATTATAGTCTCCTCAACAAACACACTCCGTGGCTCGTGAAGGATGGCTTTTTTATAATGCCTGAAGGGACTGTTTGAATACCTGATATGTACTGTATGTGTCTACTACTGTATGTAGTTATTTTACAGCAAATTGTGGTGACTATTGTGTGGTATTGCATCCAAATACCGTTTCTTTTTATTATTGGATTTCGGCTCCGTTTGCAAGCAAACCAAAGTGTTTTTATTTTGTATGATGTAGAGAAATAGATTATATAAAAGGAATGTATCAGACTGACAGCTGTAAAGGGAAAAAAAGCACTTTCATTTGCAACAAGTTAAAATGAGACTATTTATTTTTTAAATACTGTACATAGCTAACTACTAATTTATGTTTGTATTTTATACAGTATGCCTGTTGACGGTCTGATGGTTGATGTTGTAAAGTAGCTGTATGCCTGCCTCATTTTATAAAAATCTGTCTTTTTTTTTCCGCCTGCAACGTTGCCTGCCCGTTCATCTTCACGTGCCCAGTTCTGACCAATGACGTATCAGGACAGGAATAAGGAGCTGAGACATGGGTTTGAAAGAAAACATGATGTATATTTCCTGTTTGAGAAATGTAATGCATCTGATGTATGTTGCTTATTTTGAAAAACAAAGAGTAAAAATTAAATATTTTTTATCATCTTCAAACTGTCTGGATTATTTCAAAATGTGTTTTCCGCTTCAACGAGCTCGTTGCTGAGCCAACACTGGGAGCAGCGACGGAAATACACGGCCATTCATCTCAGTCTGAAACCCCCCCCCTCTTCACCTCCGTTGCTCCACCGCCCACTCGACCCCCTTCAACAAACCTAAACCCCTTTCCTCGTTCATGCTCAGCTTCAGGAAGTGGCTCATTCCTCACTGCGGTCTGTGTGGCTGAGACACTGAGTGCACATCAGAGCCTCGAGCGTCTCCGACCGAGATGACTTCCAGCAGAACTGCTTTTTTACTCTTTCACTGTGGCCCTCACATGACACCACTCCATTTGTTAGAGCGCCTTTCAGCCACTGCAGTAGCCATTTCCCCCTGATTTATTGGTGTAAAAATACTTGACCCCTCTGCTGATTTAATGCTATCTGAATGTCTGAACGAGTTGTTATTTTTTTATTTATGTTGTGATAAATATAAGTTAACATGGTTTTTTTTAATCTGTGAACAAGGTAGCCGTAGAAAACAAGAAGTTGAGGTAGTAACAGTCGACACAGAAATCAGTGTGTTAACATAAAAAACATTTCTACAATTGAGAAATATAAAACAAGGTAGTGTAACATGGCCAGAGCACGTCGCACTTGTAAGAAATGTACATACAGCTAACTTCCGACTTACTATTTACCCGAATGGGAAGACGGGAGACGGCCGCATCATTTGAAAAAGGCCAGAAGGTGTCTGCTGACATTTTAAGGCCTTTTTAAATTGTACAATCATAATAAACAGTTGTATATAACTGACACCGATGCCCTTTTGTCAGCATTTCAATCACATGCTGCACATTCAAGTTTCAAGCTTTTTCAGTGTGATGTCCAGTGACTCTGAGTCACAGATCAGCCAGTAGCGCTTCCCCCCGAGACTTAAGACCCTCCAGTATCTCCATCAGGAACAGTGTATTCTCTACTTTGCACTCTTTCACTGCCTGAGACACCTCCCCGAGGTAACTCCCTCTGCCGAGCTCCAGCAACGTCTCCGCGTCCGACACCAGCCTCACTGCCCGCTGGTCTGTCCAGCCCAAAGTCACTTTTTGGTGCGAGTGTGTCTCCAGGGTCCTGACCAGCCTGTAGCTCAGGCTGCGGGACTTGTCGCTGGGCTGCGCGTGGCCGGGCAGGCCCCTCTCTTGCTGGTAGGAGGAAACAAGGTGTGCCAGCAGAGAGGATCCGGCCTCCAGGAGGGGCAGGTTCAAGACCTCAGTCGAGTAGTTTCTCAGGGCTGAGTCTCCAACGTGTGCGCTGTGGAGAAGCTCCTCCCTCCGACTCGTCGCAGAGACCAGATCCAGTGCAGTGTGACCGTTTCCATCAGTCTGCTGCAGGAGAACTGAGCCTGGAGGGGGCAGAGGTACACGATCAAAACACACCACATAAACTGACTTTGACTAGAGTCATTCTTATCACATCTCAAGGCTACAACTGGCTACTTCCACCATGACATCTACTGCTCTTGAAAAGATCGTACACAGGGCCCAAAATGCTGCTACATGGTCCCTGATATAAATACATTGAAAACACTAAATGCTTACCTGTAATACTTCTGATTTAAACTACTACAGAAGAAAACTCTTCACTTCGTAAACATTGTACAATGACAGAAAGAGTGTCTTTAAGAGGATCTGTCAAAGCCTCTATTGATGTAAGACCACTCTCGGCACGGGAGCACAAGGACATAATCTATTCAGCTTTTCGAGGGTTTGACACAAAGTGCATGCATGCGACAGGCTTCACACACACATCATAACAGAACAGAAAATGTAAATGCAAACACTATTTAAACATAAGTACTTGTTGACCCCCCCCAGTAGTCTACCACCTTCACTAAAGCTCATCTTTAAGTTGCCTTCCAGATTGAAAGCAATGAAGGATGTGATCTTGTTTTGAGTGGTTTAACCTGAACAGTACTTGTTAGGGAAATAAACTACTACTAATGAACTTTAAATGTGTTTTGGGAAGCTGGGATATAATTGGATTTGATTTGAAATATTTGATTTTAACGTGGCAGATTGGCCTGAGACTAGGAGGTTAATGAGTCTAATGTAAACAGCTGGCTGAGGCATCGGGGCTAACGTAACGACACACTGACACGCAGCCAAGCTACTGCAGGCTGCAGCAGCATTATCAAATAAGGCGGAAGAGACGCAGTCGATGCTTGCGCAGGTCAACGACACGACGCTGCAACAGATATAAATAGTGTACAGACACACACACACATGCATTTGCTATACAGTGTACACACACACACACACACACACACACACACACACACACACACACAAATGAGAAGTTAAAGTGAAAGGGGAACAGCTGTTCTCCCAATGGGGCCTTAGTGCCAGCCAGGGCTTTTAGCTCACTTCAGCACTAACTTCATCTGACACTTTGTCTTAACTGTGTGACTGGCGGTTCACTTTGTGTTTGTGTAAAAGGCATAGAGGGTTGGTGACCTGATGGAGGCTTCGCTTTCTTGTTTGAAAAAGAAAATGTGAAGCTGTGAGCGAGCTCATCGCGATCATCAGAAACACTAAAACGGAGCGCTACCGGGGGGATGGGTGGGGGGGGAAACTCGCAACAGACCTCGACTGTGACATCAGGAAATTGCTCTGCTACTGTAGTTCTTCATAGAGAACTACAAATGCTATACATTTAAAACCTCTCACCTTGAATAACCTTCCAGCGCTGCACTACATTCACATGACAGTCACAGTTTAATGTAACACTTTCTCCCCCCCTCGTACAAAGCCAAGAAAGTTATAACAGTGACATTTACCGTCTCCTCTCTCTACTCTTCTGCTTTGTCCGTTTCAGACTGAAAGCCATTTTTCAGTATCAGGCAGGCCAGTGCGCACTTAGCCTGCACGGAGCGGGTCGAGTCAAATGTGAGCCTTTTGTTTGCTTTCAGATAGACCCATTTTTTCGGCAAACTGCTCTTGATGGCACTTGACTGTTCAACCTCGGCAATGCTGCTGCCACATCGGAGTTTACAGCTCTGCGGAGGCTCGGTGTGACACGCAGACTGCTGCTTGACACAACTGCTGCCAGTTGTTTCAGTTTGACAGACATTGTGGGGCTGCAGCATTATGTTTTAAAGAAGGGACAATTGTGTGTGTTTGTGTGTGTGCGAGTGTGGTGCATTGTGACATTAACCACACTTAGTAAGCCTCCCAAATGCCATTTTGACAAAAAGACAGCCTTGTTTTAAATGACACTGTAAAAAAAAAAAAAAAAAAGAAGTTTCAAATGGAACAAAATGAATTGTGAAATTTCTCTCCATCTCTCCGTCTGCCTCTGAACTAACACTGTGTAGCAGTTATGAGATAATCGGTGAGAGCTCACGTAGCTGTTAGCGGGGAAGGTCAGCGCTCATCTACCTTTTAGTGCTTCAAGCCTGAGTGGCAAAAACTCAATCTGCATAAATTGTGGCATTAATCTACATAAACTTTTACATAAGCGGGGAAATTTCAAATGCAGGGGTCAGGCATCGGGGGCAGCAGTCAAGGACGTAAGAGCACAGATTTGATCAAAGTGGCCACGAGAGAAAGGCAGAGGGGAGGGAGAGGGAGACGGAGCGACGTGGTGTGTGTGAGAGAGTGAGCTTGTTCACAGCGGGTCATAATCACCAGGTTTCTATAACAAGCTGTCCTCGCTATTACGCTCATGCGGTAGGAGTGGCTGTAATGTGTGAAGCCAGCCATAGCGTGACACATAGCAGGAAGCTTCAGGTCCACCAGAATGTGGAAAAAAAACACTACTATAGTACCCCGTGCAGACACATGGGAACACGCAACATCATTGTCTGCTGGAAAATGGATCCATCTTTGTCCCTTTCTGCATGAGCTCTAAAAAATAAAAAGATGGGGAAGGCTGCTGAACAATGAGGTCGTACTTCTTTACAATATATCATGTTCTGTACCGTCCTTTAAAAAAAAAAAAAAGGACCAGCTTTGGACTGAGCTCCGCAAGGACCCTTTAAGCGTGGGCTTCAAACAAATGCGGAGAGAAGAAGAAACGTGAGGACAAGGTTCACTTCTCCCGCCCCTTCTTAATACTTCTTTGCAGCACTTCAACTGCCGCCATACAGGTCCAACTGATATAGAATATGAAAAGTAAAGAAATTAACAAAGGGCAAAATTCAAATGCAATACTCAAATGTGTGCGTAAATAGGGACAATTTGAGCATAAAGCTCCAGACAACGCATCAAACTTACACTACGAGTGAGATTCCCAATCACAGGTGTATTGTCAAACAGTACACGCTAGTTAAATGCACAGAGTGACGCACAGACTCGCAGTTTTCAAGCGTTCCCCGTCATCGTGTCAAACCCGGCTGACAGACCGACTCCAACCAGAGGCATGACACTGGTGTGGGGGCGAGAGGGCCCCTGCAGCGCGGCCTTGGGCACGGCTTGCCTGAAAGCCTGTAAGACTGACTGTACGGCTGTGCGTTTGATTGTAGATCTGTCTGCCTGAAAGCTAACCGTGTGCGTCGGTGCTCGCTGTTTGCCATTTGTGACATTTGCATATCTACCTGCTTGACTTTCTTTTCTGCCTTTTATTGCCATCAGCTTGTGTCTTTTCCTCCCTTTCTATACTCATACGTTTCACCCTCTGGACAAGAGAATCACTTGTTATCCATCCTGGGGTATAAAACACGCTCTCGTGCTCCACCACGCAGCTCAAATGCACTCAATACAGACGTCAACACTCATAGCCAGTGCTAAATTACATATTTTCTAACAGAAGACATACAAATAGCATCACGCTATGTTTCTAATGTAATACACACACATACACACAAACACACACACTGTTATGAGACTAGAGGCTGGGGAATGGTTTTGATGCATGGACGGCGACTGAAGTGAATCCAGGTATTGGCGCTGGGTGTCAGATATGCTGCAGTGGAGATAAATACAGCATCTGGGGGATTACATGAGAGCATGGGGTAATTACACCATCCTTTATGTGTGTGTGTGTGTGTGTATGTGTGTGCATGTGTGTGTACATGGATGTGAAAATGCCCCGTTAAGACCTCAGCTCTGAAGCTACAGCAGAGGGAGGAAATTCACATGCCGAGCAAAAGCCACTGCCTGATGCACCAGCCAGATGCAGTCTGACTATTACACACACACACACACACACACACACACACACACACACACACACACACACACACACATTCTCACATACACACACACATACATACATACAGAGCGCAAAGCCCTTTGGCCTTTAGAGGGCAGGCGAAGACAAGAAATATAAAAGCGAGAGTGGAGGAGGGGAAATTGGCGCAAAAAGAGGGAGGGAGGGAGGGAGGGAGGGAGAGAAAGATGCAGTGCTCCCTCCCCCTATGTCTCTCTCTGTCTCTGGTCTGATGCTGTGGCTGAGGCAGACAAGCTGGGAAGCAGGCAGCTCCACAGCATGGTAAACATCCTCTCTCTCTCTCTTTTACCCCCCCCCCCCCTCCCCTCCTCCTCTCCTCTCTGCCTGAAAAAGAGAGGCAGGGTGAGTGTGTGAACTGCAGCCAGGGGCATGGCATCACATATCCACAGGGAGCTGCTAGCTAGCGACTAGAAACCACAGCAAAAACAACAAGGCTAACCAAGTGAAGCACCAAAGCAGCCAGCGGAGAGGCATCAGATGCAGGAAAAAAAGAAAGACCAGCCAGGCATGTGAATAATACGCTAACATCCCTCTAAGCTTTAGTGTCTGAACGCTCGCTGATGTTTTTCTCCCCTTTTTTCTACCTTGATATTCAGAGTGTATGAAACAGGGATGGGAAAGCCTGTGGAGGTTACATCAGATGAAGCAGTCGGGTCAATATCTTTTGTATAACAATACTAAAAGGTATACAGTACATCACCTCTGCTACATCTCCCTTTCGAATTCAGCTTAAATGCTACTAATGGCATTTCAGTCAGTGACAGGCTGTCTTCTCAGTCACAGGTGAGTGTCATCTTAACAGGTTGTGTCCCTGAGCTCCTCACCCAAACACAGTCTGGTCAGGCACAGATTACAGTTAGATCATAGCCTTTCTAAAGAGGTGGGGCAGATAAGGATATGATGTAGGATGTAAAAGCATGGGCACCAACTGCTAGCTTTGTGTAATCCCCTGCCACTCCAACACCACCGGTGAGAGGGGTTATCAGATATACTCTGATTTACTGGATGCTGATCAGCAGTGGGCGACAAGCATCTTAAATAATCAGAGTGGAGCCCTAAATGAACTCTTAGCCGGTCTCTTGAATCAGAAAAGGCTAATCACTGCCATCAGCTGTTATCTCTAATAATATGTTATGCACCGTGAGTCACCGTGTGCAACCAAATAAACAGTTTCCTATGATGTCATCGGCATGCACACAACCTCATTAGCTGTTTGAACTATTTGGAAACTCATTTTAAAAAAGGAGACAAGAGAAAGATGAAGAAAGAAAGAAAGTATATGATTTTAGAATTCAGCGTCTGCAAAGCTCCTATGGTCAAAATCATTTCTATACAAGTTTAACCCATTGGGTTTCATTTCCGTGGCAAGGACTAGTCCAAGAAGCGCTATGACATATATTAA